>NW_028274917.1:304959-609918 GCF_037043125.1 Eumetopias jubatus | reverse complement strand
GTTGAACCAGCCTTGCAGCCCAGGGATAAATCCCACTTGGTCATGGTGAATACTCCTTTTCATGTACTGTTGGATCCTCTTGGCTAGTATTTTGGTGAGAATTTTTGCATCGATGTTCATCAAGGATATTGGTCTCTAATACTCCTTTTTGATGGGATCTTTGTCTGGTTTTGGGATCAAGGTAATGGTGGCCTCATAAAATGAGTTTGGAAGTTTTCCTTCCATTTCTATTGTTTGGAACAGTTTCAGGAGAATAGGTATTAATTCTTCTTTAAATGTCGGATAGAATTCCCCTGGGAATCCATCTGGCCCTGGGCTTTGGTTTCTTGGGAGGTTTTTGATGACTACTTCAATTGCCTTCGTGGTTATAGGACTGTTCAGGTTTTCTCTTTCTTCCTGGGTCAGTTTTGGTAGTTGACACATCTCTAGGAATGCACCCATTTCTTCCAGGTTATGGAATATGCTGCCGTAGGGTTGCTCAGATTACGTTCTTATAATCGTTTGTATTTCTTTGGTGTTGGTTGTGATCTCTCCTCCTTCATTCATGATTTTGTTGATTTGGGTCATTTCTCTTTTCTTTTTGATCAGCCTGGACAGGGGTGTATCAATCTTGTGAATTCTTTCAAAGAACCAGCTCCTAGTTCCGTTGATCTGTTCTACTGTTCTTTTGGGTTCTATTTCATTGATTTCTGCTCTGATCTGCATGATTTCTCTTCTCCTGCTGGGTTTAGGCTTTATTGGCCGTTCTTTCTCCAGCTCCTTTAGGTGTAGGGTTAGGGTGTGTATTTGAGACCTTTCATGTTTCTTGAGAAAGGCTTGTATTGCTATATACTTTCCTCGCAGGACTGCCTTGGCTGTATCCCAAAGATTTTGGACAGTAGTGTTTTCATTTTCATTGGTTTCCATGAATTTTTAAATTCTTCTTTAATTTCCTGGTTGACCCATTCATTCTTTCGTAGGATGCTCTTTAGCCTCCATGTATTTGAGTTCTTTCCGACTTTCCTCTTGTGATTGGGTTCTAGTTTCAAAGCATTGTGGTCTGAAAATGTGCAGGGAATGATCCCAATCTTTGGGTACCGGTTGAGACCTGATTTGTGACCTAGGATGTGATCCATTCTGGAGAACGTTCCATGGGCCCTAGAGAAGAATGTGTATTCCGTTGCTTCGGGATGGAACGTTCTGAATATGTCTGTGAAGTCCATTTGGTCCAGTGTGTCATTTAAAGTCTTTATTTCCTTGTTGATCTTTTGCTTAGATGATCTGGCCATTTCAGTCAGGGGGGTGTTAAAGTCCCCCACTATGATTGTATGGTTGTCAATGTCTTTCTTTGCTTTTCTTCTAAATTGCCTTATATAATTGGATGCTCCCATGTTCGGGGCATAGACATTTAAAATTGTTAGATCTTCTTCTTGGATAGACCCTTTAAGTAGGATATAGTGTCCTTCTTCATCTCTTATTACAGTCTTTGTTTTTTATTGCTTTGTTAATCACCATGTACTACATCATTTGTTTTGGTGTAGTGTCCCATGATTCATTGTTTGTTCCGAACACACAGTGCTCCATGCAGAATGTGCCCTCTTTAATACCCATCACCAGGCTAACCAATCCCCCGACCCACCTCCCCTCTAGAAACCTCGGATATTTTTTCAGAATCCATCATCTCTCCTGGTCTGTCTCCCCCTCTCACTAACTCCCCTTCATTCTTCCTCTCCTGCTATCTGCTTCTTTTCCTTTATTCTTAAAATATGATGCGTTATTTGTTTCAGAAGTAGAGATCTGTGATTCAACAGTCTTACACAATTCACAGCGCTCACCGTAGCTCATACCCTCCCCAATGTCTATCACCCAGCCAGCCCATCCCTCCCACCCCCGACCACTCCAGCAAGCCTCACTCTGTTCCTGAGATTAAGAATTCCTCATATCAGTGAGGTCATATGATACATGTCTTTCTCTGATTGACTTATTTCACTAATCATCGGACCCTCCAGTTCCATCCACGTCGTTGTCCATGGCAACATCTCATTCCTTTTGATGGCTGCGTAATATTCCATTGTGTATATATATATACCACCTCTTCTTTATCCACTCATCTGTCGATGGACATCTTGGCTCTTTCAACAGTTTGGCTATTGTGGACATTGCAGCTATAAACAATGGGGTGCACGTACCGCTTCGGGTCCCTACATTTGTATCTTTGGGGTAAATACCCAGGAGTGCAATTGCTGGATCGGATGGTAGCTCTAATTTCAACTATTTGAGGAACCTCCATCCTGTTTTCCAGAGGGGTTGTCCCAGCTTGCATTCCCACCACCAGTGTAGGAGGGTTCCCCTTTCTCCACATCCCGGCCAATCTCTGTCGTTCCCTGACTTGTTCATTTGAGCCATTCTGACGGGTGTGAGAGGGTATCTCATTGAAGTTTTGATGTGGATTTCCCTGATGCCGAGCCGTGTTGAGCACTTTTTCCTGTGCCTGTTGGCCATTTGGATGTCTTCTTTGGAAAAATGTCTGTTCATGTCTTCTGCCTATTTTTTGATTGGATTATTTGTTCTTTGGGTGTTGAGTTTGATAATTTTTTATACATATTGGATAGTAGCCCTTTATCTGGTATGTCATTCGTAAATAATTTCTCCCATTCTGTCGTTTGTCTTTTGGTTTTGTGGACTGTTTCTTTTGCTGTGCCAAAGGTTTTTATCTTGATGAAATCCCAATAGTTCCTTTTTGCCCTGGCTTCCCGTGCCTTTGGTGATGTTTGTAGGAAGAAGTTGCTGCGGCTGAGGTCGAAGAGCTTGCTACCTGTGTTCTCCTTTAGGATTTTGATGGAGTCCTGTCTCACACTGAGGTCTTTCAAACATTTGGAGTCTATTTTTGTGTGTGGTGTCAGGAAATGGTCCAGTGTCATTCTTCTGCATGGGGCTGTCCAATTTCCACAACTCCAGTTGTGGAAGAGACTCTCTTTTTGCCATTGGACATTCTTTCCTGCTCTGTCAAAGATAAGTTGACCATAGAGTTGAGGGTCCATTTCTGGGCTCTCGATTCTGTTCCATGGATCTATCTGTCTGTTTTTGTGCCAGTACCATACCGTCTTGATGATGACAGCTTTGTCATAGAGCTGGAAGTCCAGAATTGTGATGCCGCCAGCTTTGCTTTTCTTTCTCAATATTCCTCTGGCTATTCGTGGTCTCTTCTGGTTCCATTCAAATCTTAGGATTATTTGTTCCATTTCTTGGAAAAAAGTGGATGGTATTTTGATGGGGATTGCATTGCATGTGTAGATTGCTCTAGGTAGCATTGACCTCTTCACAATGTTGGTTCTCCCAGTCCATGAGCATGGAACGTTTTTCCGTTTCTTTGTGTCTTCTTCAATTTCTTTCCTGAGTATTTGGTAGTTTTCTGAGTACAGATCCTTTGCCTCTTGGGTTCAATGTATTCCTAGGTCTCTTCTGGTTTTGGGTGCAGTTGTCAATGGGATCGACTCCTTGATTTGTCTCTCTTCTGTCTTGTTGTTGGTGTATAGGAATGCCACTGATGTCTGTGCATTGATTTTATAGCCTCCTACTTGACGGAATTGCTGTGTGAGTTGTAGCATTTTTGGGGTCGAGTCTTTTGGGTTTTCCACATAAAGTATCATATCATCTGCAAAGAGTGAGAGTTTGACTTCCTCTCTGCTGATTTGGATGCCTTGGATTTCTTATTGTTGTCTGATTGCTGTGGCTAGGACTTCTAATACTATGTTGAATAGCAGTGGTGAGAGTGGCTATCCCTGCCGCGTTCCTGACCTTAGGGGAAAAGATCTCAGCTTTTCCCCATTGAGAATGATATTCGCTGTAGGTTGTTCGTAGATGGCTTTTATGATATTGAGGTATGTACCCGCTGTCCCTGTACTCTGAAGAGTTTTGATCCAGAAAGTGTGCTTTACTTTGTCAAATGGTTTTTCTGCATCTATTGAGAGGATCATATGATTCTTGTTCTTTCTTTGGTTAATGTGTTTTATCACGTTGATTGATTTGCGGATGTTGAACCAGCCTTGCAGCCCAGGGATAAATCCCACTTGGTCATGGTGAATACTCCTTTTCATGTACTGTTGGGTCCTCTTGGCTAGTATTTTGGTGAGAATTTTTGCATCGATGTTCATCAAGGATATTGGTCTCTAATACTCCTTTTTGATGGGATCTTTGTCTGGTTTTGGGATCAAGGTAATGGTGGCCTCATAAAATGAGTTTGGAAGTTTTCCTTCCATTTCTATTGTTTGGAACAGTTTCAGGAGAATAGGTATTAATTCTTCTTTAAATGTCGGATAGAATTCCCCTGGGAATCCATCTGGCCCTGGGCTTTGGTTTCTTGGGAGGTTTTTGATGACTACTTCAATTGCCTTCGTGGTTATAGGACTGTTCAGGTTTTCTCTTTCTTCCTGGGTCAGTTTTGGTAGTTGACACATCTCTAGGAATGCACCCATTTCTTCCAGGTTATGGAATATGCTGCCCTAGGGTTGCTCAGATTACGTTCTTATAATCGTTTGTATTTCTTTGGTGTTGGTTGTGATCTCTCCTCCTTCATTCATGATTTTGTTGATTTGGGTCATTTCTCTTTTCTTTTTGATCAGCCTGGACAGGGGTGTATCAATCTTGTGAATTCTTTCAAAGAACCAGCTCCTAGTTCCGTTGATCTGTTCTACTGTTCTTTTGGGTTCTATTTCATTGATTTCTGCTCTGATCTGCATGATTTCTCTTCTCCTGCTGGGTTTAGGCTTTATTGGCCGTTCTTTCTCCAGCTCCTTTAGGTGTAGGGTTAGGGTGTGTATTTGAGACCTTTCATGTTTCTTGAGAAAGGCTTGTATTGCTATATACTTTCCTCGCAGGACTGCCTTGGCTGTATCCCAAAGATTTTGGACAGTTGTGTTTTCATTTTCATTGGTTTCCATGAATTTTTAAATTCTTCTTTAATTTCCTGGTTGACCCATTCATTCTTTCGTAGGATGCTCATTAGCCTCCATGTATTTGAGTTCTTTCCGACTTTCCTCTTGTGATTGAGTTCTAGTTTCAAAGCATTGTGGTCTGAAAATGTGCAGGGAATGATCCCAATCTTTGGGTACCGGTTGAGACCTGATTTGTGACCTAGGATCTGATCCATTCTGGAGAACGTTCCATGGGCCCTAGGGAAGAATGTGTATTCCGTTGCTTCGGGATGGAACGTTCTGAATATGTCTGTGAAGTCCATTTGGTCCAGTGTGTCATTTAAAGTCTTTATTTCCTTGTTGATCTTTTGCTTAGATGATCTGGCCATTTCAGTCAGGGGGGTGTTAAAGTCCCCCACTATGATTGTATGGTGGTCAATGTCTTTCTTTGCTTTTCTTCTAAATTGCCTTATATAATTGGATGCTCCCATGTTCGGGGCATAGACATTTACAATTGTTAGATCTTCTTCTTGGATAGACCCTTTAAGTAGGATATAGTGTCCTTCTTCATCTCTTATTACAGTCTTTGTTTTTTATTGCTTTGTTAATCACCATGTACTACATCATTTGTTTTGGTGTAGTGTCCCATGATTCATTGTTTGTTCCGAACACACAGTGCTCCATGCAGAATGTGCCCTCTTTAATACCCATCACCAGGCTAACCAATCCCCCGACCCACCTCCCCTCTAGAAACCTCGGATTTTTTTTCAGAATCCATCATCTCTCCTGGTCTGTCTCCCCCTCTCACTAACTCCCCTTCATTCTTCCTCTCCTGCTATCTCCTTCTTTTCCTTTATTCTTAAAATATGTTGCGTTATTTGTTGCAGAAGTAGAGATCTGTGATTCAACAGTCTTACACGATTCACAGCGCTCACCGTAGCTCATACCCTCCCCAATGTCTATCACCCAGCCAGCCCATCCCTCCCACCCCCGACCACTCCAGCAAGCCTCACTCTGTTCCTGAGATTAAGAATTCCTCATATCAGTGAGGTCATATGATACATGTCTTTCTCTGATTGACTTATTTCACTAATCATCGGACCCTCCAGTTCCATCCACGTCGTTGTCCATGGCAACATCTCATTCCTTTTGATGGCTGCGTAATATTCCATTGTGTATATATATACCACCTCTTCTTTATCCACTCATCTGTCGATGGACATCTTGGCTCTTTCAACAGTTTGTCTATTGTGGACATTGCAGCTATAAACAATGGGGTGCACGTACCGCTTCGGGTCCCTACATTTGTATCTTTGGGGTAAATACCCAGGAGTGCAATTGCTGGATCGGATGGTAGCTCTAATTTCAACTATTTGAGGAACCTCCATCCTGTTTTCCAGAGGGGTTGCACCAGCTTGCATTCCCACCACCAGTGTAGGAGGGTTCCCCTTTCTCCACATTCCCGCCAATCTCTGTCGTTCCCTGACTTGTTCATTTGAGCCATTCTGACGGGTGTGAGAGGGTATCTCATTGAGGTTTTGATGTGGATTTCCCTGATGCCGAGCCGTGTTGAGCACTTTTTCCTGTGCCTGTTGGCCATTTGGATGTCTTCTTTGGAAAAATGTCTGTTCATGTCTTCTGCCTATTTTTTGATTGGATTATTTGTTCTTTGGGTGTTGAGTTTGATACGTTTTTATACATATTGGATAGTCGCCCTTTATCTGATATGTCATTCGTAAATATTTTCTCCCATTCTGTCGGTTGTCTTTTGGTTTTGTGGACTGTTTCTTTTGCTGTGCCAAAGGTTTTTATCTTGATGAAATCCCAATAGTTCCTTTTTGCCCTGGATTCCCGTGCCTTTGGTGATGTTTGTAGGAAGAAGTTGCTGCGGCTGAGGTCGAAGAGCTTGCTACCTGTGTTCTCCTTTAGGATTTTGATGGAGTCCTGCCTCACACTGAGGTCTTTCAAACATTTGGAGTCTATTTTTGTGTGTGGTGTCAGGAAATGGTCCAGTGTCATTCTTCTGCATGGGGCTGTCCCATTTCCACAACTCCAGTTGTGGAAGAGACTCTCTTTTTGCCATTGGACATTCTTTCCTGCTCTGTCAAAGATAAGTTGACCATAGAGTTGAGGGTCCACTTCTGGGCTCTCGATTCTGTTCCATGGATCTATGTGTCTGTTTTTGTGCCAGTACCATACTGTCTTGATGATGACAGCTTTGTCATAGAGCTGGAAGTCCAGAATTGTGATGCCGCCAGCTTTGCTTTTCTTTCTCAATATTCCTCTGGCTATTCGTGGTCTCTTCTGGTTCCATTCAAATCTTAGGATTATTTGTTCGATTTCTTGGAAAAAAGTGGATGGTATTTTGATGGGGATTGCATTGCATGTGTAGATTGCTCTAGGTAGCATTGACCTCTTCACAATGTTGGTTCTCCCAGTCCATGAGCATGGAACGTTTTTCCGTTTCTTTGTGTCTTCTTCAATTTCTTTCCTGAGTATTTGGTAGTTTTCTGAGTACAGATCCTTTGCCTCTTGGGTTCAATGTATTCCTAGGTCTCTTCTGGTTTTGGGTGCAGTTGTGAATGGGATCGACTCCTTGATTTGTCTCTCTTCTGTCTTGTTGTTGGTGTATAGGAATGCCACTGATGTCTGTGCATTGATTTTATAGCCTGCTACTTGACGGAATTGCTGTGTGAGTTCTAGCAGTTTTGGGGTCGAGTCTTTTGGGTTTTCCACATAAAGTATCATATCATCTGCAAAGAGTGAGAGTTTGACTTCCTCTCTGCCGATTTGGATGCCTTGGATTTCTTTTTGTTGTCTGATTGCTGTGGCTAGGACTTCTAATACTATGTTGAATAGCAGTGGTGAGAGTGGCTATCCCTGCCGCGTTCCTGACCTTAGGGGAAAAGATCTCAGCTTTTCCCCATTGAGAATGATATTCGCTGTAGGTTGTTCGTAGATGGCTTTTATGATATTGAGGTATGTACCCGCTGTCCCTGTACTCTGAAGAGTTTTGATCCAGAAAGTGTGCTTTACTTTGTCAAATGGTTTTTCTGCATCTATTGAGAGGATCATATGATTCTTGTTCTTTCTTTGGTTAATGTGTTTTATCACGTTGATTGATTTGCGGATGTTGAACGAGCCTTGCAGCCCAGGGATAAATCCCACTTGGTCATGGTGAATACTCCTTTTCATGTACTGTTGGGTCCTCTTGGCTAGTATTTTGGTGAGAATTTTTGCATCGATGTTCATCAAGGATATTTGTCTCTAATACTCCTTTTTGATGGGATCTTTGTCTGGTTTTGGGATCAAGGTAATGGTGGCCTCATAAAATGAGTTTGGAAGTTTTCCTTCCATTTCTATTGTTTGGAACAGTTTCAGGAGAATAGGTATTAATTCTTCTTTAAATGTCGGATAGAATTCCCCTGGGAATCCATCTGGCCCTGGGCTTTGGTTTCTTGGGAGGTTTTTGATGACTACTTCAATTGCCTTCGTGGTTATAGGACTGTTCAGGTTTTCTCTTTCTTCCTGGGTCAGTTTTGGTAGTTGACACATCTCTAGGAATGCACCCATTTCTTCCAGGTTATGGAATATGCTGCCGTAGGGTTGCTCAGATTACGTTCTTATAATCGTTTGTATTTCTTTGGTGTTGGTTGTGATCTCTCCTCTTTCATTCATGATTTTGTTGATTTGGGTCATTTCTCTTTTCTTTTTGATCAGCCTGGACAGGGGTGTATCAATCTTGTGAATTCTTTCAAAGAACCAGCTCCTAGTTCCGTTGATCTGTTCTACTGTTCTTTTGGGTTCTATTTCATTGATTTCTGCTCTGATCTGCATGATTTCTCTTCTCCTGCTGGGTTTACGCTTTATTGGCCGTTCTTTCTCCAGCTCCTTTAGGTGTAGTGTTAGGGTGTGTATTTGAGACCTTTCATGTTTCTTGAGAAAGGCTTGTATTGCTATACACTTTCCTCGCAGGACTGCCTTGGCTGTATCCCAAAGATTTTGGACAGTTGTGTTTTCATTTTCATTGGTTTCCATGAATTTTTAAATTCTTCTTTAATTTCCTGGTTGACCCATTCATTCTTTCGTAGGATGCTCTTTAGCCTCCATGTATTTGAGTTCTTTCCGACTTTCCTCTTGTGATTGAGTTCTAGTTTCAAAGCATTGTGGTCTGAAAATGTGCAGGGAATGATCCCAATCTTTGGGTACCGGTTGAGACCTGATTTGTGACCTAGGATGTGATCCATTCTGGAGAACGTTCCATGGGCCCTACAGAAGAATGTGTTTTCCGTTGCTTCGGGATGGAACGTTCTGAATATGTCTGTGAAGTCCATTTGGTCCAGTGTGTCATTTAAAGTCTTTATTTCCTTGTTGATCTTTTGCTTAGATGATCTGGCCATCTCAGTCAGGGGGGAGTTAAAGTCCCCCACTATGATTGTATGGTTGTGAATGTCTTTCTTTGCTTTTCTTCTAAATTGCCTTATACAATTGGATGCTCCCAAGTTCGGGGCATAGACATTTACAATTGTTAGATCTTCTTGTTGGATAGACACTTTAAGTAGGATATAGTGTCCTTCTTCATCTCTTATTACAGTCTTTGTTTTTTATTGCTTTGTTAATCACCATGTACTACATCATTTGTTTTGGTGTAGTGTCCCATGATTCATTGTTTGTTCCGAACACACAGTGCTCCATGCAGAATGTGCCCTCTTTAATACCCATCACCAGGCTAACCAATCCCCCGACCCACCTCCCCTCTAGAAACCTCGGATTTTTTTTCAGAATCCATCATCTCTCCTGGTCTGTCTCCCCCTCTCACTAACTCCCCTTCATTCTTCCTCTCCTGCTATCTCCTTCTTTTCCTTTATTCTTAAAATATGTTGCGTTATTTGTTGCAGAAGTAGAGATCTGTGATTCAACAGTCTTACACGATTCACAGCGCTCACCGTAGCTCATACCCTCCCCAATGTCTATCACCCAGCCAGCCTATCCCTCCCACCCCCGACCACTCCAGCAAGCCTCACTCTGTTCCTGAGATTAAGAATTCCTCATATCAGTGAGGTCATATGATACATGTCTTTCTCTGATTGACTTATTTCACTAATCATCGGACCCTCCAGTTCCATCCACGTCGTTGTCCATGGCAACATCTCATTCCTTTTGATGGCTGCGTAATATTCCATTGTGTATATATATATACCACCTCTTCTTTATCCATTCATCTGTCGATGGACATCTTGGCTCTTTCAACAGTTTGGCTATTGTGGACATTGCTGCTATAAGCAATGGGGTGCACGTACCGCTTCGGGTCCCTACATTTGTATCTTTGGGGTAAATACCCAGGAGTGCAATTGCTGGATCGGATGGTAGCTCTAATTTCAACTATTTGAGGAACCTCCATCCTGTTTTCCAGAGGGGTTGCACCAGCTTGCATTCCCACCACCAGTGTAGGAAGGTTCCCCTTTCTCCACATCCCCGCCAACCTCTGTCGTTCCCTGACTTGTTCATTTGAGCCATTCTGACGGGTGTGAGGGGGTATCTCATTGAGGTTTTGATGTGGATTTCCCTGATGCCGAGCCGTGTTGAGCACTTTCTCATGTGCCTGTTGGCCATTTGGATGTCTTCTTTGGAAAAATGTCTGTTCATGTCTTCTGCCTATTTTTTGATTGGATTATTTGTTCTTTGGGTGTTGAGTTTGATACGTTTTTATACATATTGGATAGTAGCCCTTTATCTGATGATCATTCGTAAATAATTTCTCCCATTCTGTCGGTTGTCTTTTGGTTTTGTGGACTGTTTCTTTTGCTGTGCCAAAGGTTTCTATCTTGATGAAATCCCAATAGTTAGTTCATTTTTGCCCTGGCTTCCCGTGCCTTTGGTGATGTTTGTAGGAAGAAGTTGCTGCGGCTGAGGTCGAAGAGCTTGCTACCTGTGTTCTCCTTTCGGATTTTGATGGAGTCCTGTCTCACATTGAGGTCTTTCAAACATTTGGAGTCTATTTTTGTGTGTGGTGTCAGGAAATGGTCCAGTGTCATTCTTCTGCATGGGGCTGTCCAATTTCCACAACTCCAGTTGTTGAAGAGACTCTCTTTTTGCCATTGGACATTCTTTCCTGCTCTGTCAAAGATAAGTTGACCATAGAGTTGAGGGTCCATTTCTGGGCTCTCGATTCTGTTCCATAGATCTATGTGTCTGTTTTTGTGCCAGTACCATACTGTCTTGATGATGACAGCTTTGTCATAGAGCTGGAAGTCCAGAATTGTGATGCCGCCAGCTTTGCTTTTCTTTCTCAATATTCCTCTGGCTATTCGTGGTCTCTTGTGGTTCCATTCAAATCTTAGGATTATTTGTTCCATTTCTTGGAAAAAAGTGGATGGTACTTTGATGGGGATTGCATTGAATGTGTAGATTGCTCTAGGTAGCATTGACCTCTTCACAATGATGGTTGTCCCAGTCCATGAGCATGGAACCTTTTTTCCGTTTCTTTGTGTCTTCTTCAATTTCTTTCCTGAGTATTTTGTAGTTTTCTGAGTACAGATCCTTTGCCTCTTGGGTTCAATGTATTCCTAGGTCTCTTCTGGTTTTGGGTGCAGTTGTGAATGGGATCGACTCCTTGATTTGTCTCTCTTCTGTCTTGTTGTTGGTGTATAGGAATGCCACTGATTTCTGTGCATTGATTTTATAGCCTGCTACTTGACCCAATTGCTGTGTGAGTTCTAGCAGTTTTGGGGTGGAGTCTTTTGGGTTTTCCACATAAAGTATCATATCATCTGCAAAGAGTGAGAGTTTGACTTCCTCTCTGCCGATTTGGATGCCTTTGATTTCTTTTTGTTGTCTGATTGCTGTGGCTAGGACTTCTAATACTATGTTGAATAGCAGTGGTGAGAGTGGCTATCCCTGCCGCGTTCCTGACCTTAGGGGAAAAGATCTCAGCTTTTCCCCATTGAGAATGATATTCGCTGTAGGTTGTTCGTAGATGGCTTTTATGATATTGAGGTATGTACCCGCTGTCCCTATACTCTGAAGAGTTTTGATCCAGAAAGTGTGCTTTACTTTGCCAAATGGTTTTTCTGCATCTATTGAGAGGATCATATGATTCTTGTTCTTTCTTTTGTTAATGTGTTTTATCACGTTGATTGATTTGCGGATGTTGAACCAGCCTTGCAGCCCCGGGATAAATCCCACCTGGTCATGGTGAATACTCCTTTTCATGTACTGTTGGATCCTCTTGGCTAGTATTTTGGTGAGAATTTTTGCATCGATGTTCATCAAGGATATTGGTCTCTAATACTCCTTTTTGATGGGATCTTTGTCTGGTTTTGGGATCCAGGTAATGGTGGCCTCATAAAATGAGTTTGGAAGTTTTCCTTCCATTTCTATTGTTTGGAACAGTTTCAGGAGAATAGGTATTAATTCTTCTTTAAATGTCGGATAGAATTCCCCTGGGAATCCATCTGGCCCTGGGCTTTGGTTTCTTGGGAGGTTTTTGATGACTACTTCAATTGCCTTCGCGGTTATAGGACTGTTCAGGTTTTCTATTTCTTCCTGGGTCAGTTTTGGTAGTTGACACATCTCTAGGAATGCACCCATTTCTTCCAGGTTATTTAATATGCTGCCATAGGGTTGCTCAGATTACGTTCTTATAATCGTTTTTATTTCTTTGGTGTTGGTTGTAATCTCTCCTCTTTCATTCATGATTTTGTTGATTTGGGTCATTTCTCTTTTCTTTTTGATCAGCCTGGACAGGGGTGTATCAATCTTGTGAATTCTTTCAAAGAACCAGCTCCTAGTTCCGTTGATCTCTTCTACTGTTCTTTTGGGTTCTATTTCATTGATTTCTGCTCTGATCAGCATGATTTCTCTTCTCCTGCCTGGGTTAGGCTTTATTGGCCGTTCTTTCTCCAGCTCCTTTAGGTGTAGGGTTAGGGTGTGTATTTGAGACCTTTCATGTTTCTTGAGAAAGGCTTGTATTGCTATATACTTTCCTCGCAGGACTGCCTTGGCTGTATCCCAAAGATTTTGGACAGTTGTGTTTTCATTTTCATTGGTTTCCATGAATTTTTAAATTCTTCTTTAATTTCCTGGTTGACCCATTCATTCTTTCGTAGGATGCTCTTTAGCCTCCATGTATTTGAGTTCTTTCCGACTTTCCTCTTGTGATTGAGTTCTAGTTTCAAAGCATTGTGGTCTGAAAATGTGCAGGGAATGATCCCAATCTTTGGGTACCGGTTGAGTCCTGATTTGTGACCTAGGATGTGATCCATTCTGGAGAACGTTCCATGGGCCCTAGAGAAGAATGTGTATTCCGTTGCTTCGGGATGGAACGTTCTGAATATGTCTGTGAAGTCCATTTGGTCCAGTGTGTCATTTAAAGTCTTTATTTCCTTGTTGATCTTTTGCTTAGATGATCTGGCCATTTCAGTCAGGGGGGTGTTAAAGTCCCCCACTATGATTGTATGGTTGTCAATGTCTTTCTTTGCTTTTCTTCTAAATTGCCTTATATAATTGGATGCTCCCATGTTCGGGGCATAGACATTTACAATTGTTAGATCTTCTTCTTGGATAGACCCTTTAAGTAGGATATAGTGTCCTTCTTCATCTCTTATTACAGTCTTTGTTTTTTATTGCTTTGTTAATCACCATGTACTACATCATTTGTTTTGGTGTAGTGTCCCATGATTCATTGTTTGTTCCGAACACACAGTGCTCCATGCAGAATGTGCCCTCTTTAATACCCATCACCGGGCTAACCAATCCCCCGACCCACCTCCCCTCTAGAAACCTCGGATTTTTTTTCAGAATCCATCATCTCTCCTGGTCTCTCTCCCCCTCTCACTAACTCCCCTTCATTCTTCCTCTCCTGCTATCTCCTTCTTTTCCTTTATTCTTAAAATATGTTGCGTTATTTGTTTCAGAAGTAGAGATCTGTGATTCAACAGTCTTACACAATTCACAGCGCTCACCGTAGCTCATACCCTCCCCAATGTCTATCACCCAGCCAGCCCATCCCTCCCACCCCCGACCACTCCAGCAAGCCTCACTCTGTTCCTGAGATTAAGAATTCCTCATATCAGTGAGGTCATATGATATATGTCTTTCTCTGATTGACTTATTTCACTAATCATCGGACCCTCCACTTCCATCCACGTCGTTGTCCATGGCAACATCTCATTCCTTTTGATGGCTGCGTAATATTCCATTGTGTATATATATACCACCTCTTCTTTATCCACTCATCTGTCGATGGACATCTTGGCTCTTTCAACAGTTTGGCTATTGTGGACATTGCTGCTATAAACAATGGGGTGCACGTACCGCTTCGGGTCCCTACATTTGTATCTTTGGGGTAAATACCCAGGAGTGCAATTGCTGGATCGGATGGTAGCTCTAATTTCAACTATTTGAGGAACCTCCATCCTGTTTTCCAGAGGGGTTGCACCACCTTGCATTCCCACCACCAGTGTAGGAGGGTTCCCCTTTCTCCACATCCCCGCCAACCTCTGTCGTTCCCTGACTTGTTCATTTGAGCCATTCTGATGGGTGTGAGGGGGTATCTCATTGAGGTTTTGAAGTGGATTTCCCTGATGCCGAGCCGTGTTGAGCACTTTTTCCTGTGCCTGTTGGCCATTTGGATGTCTTCTTTGGAAAAATGTCTGTTCATGTCTTCTGCCTATTTTTTGATTGGATTATTTGTTCTTTGGGTGTTGAGTTTGATACGTTTTTATACATATTGGATAGTAGCCCTTTATCTGATGATCATTCGTAAATAATTTCTCCCATTCTGTCGGTTGTCTTTTGGTTTTGTGGACTGTTTCTTTTGCTGTGCCAAAGGTTTCTATCTTGATGAAATCCCAATAGTTAGTTCATTTTTGCCCTGGCTTCCCGTGCCTTTGGTGATGTTTGTAGGAAGAAGTTGCTGCGGCTGAGGTCGAAGAGCTTGCTACCTGTGTTCTCCTTTCGGATTTTGATGGAGTCCTGTCTCACATTGAGGTCTTTCAAACATTTGGAGTCTATTTTTGTGTGTGGTGTCAGGAAATGGTCCAGTGTCATTCTTCTGCATGGGGCTGTCCAATTTCCACAACTCCAGTTGTTGAAGAGACTCTCTTTTTGCCATTGGACATTCTTTCCTGCTCTGTCAAAGATAAGTTGACCATAGAGTTGAGGGTCCATTTCTGGGCTCTCGATTCTGTTCCATGGATCTATGTGTCTGTTTTTGTGCCAGTACCATACTGTCTTGATGATGACAGCTTTGTCATAGAGCTGGAAGTCCAGAATTGTGATGCCGCCAGCTTTGCTTTTCTTTCTCAATATTCCTCTGGCTATTCGTGGTCTCTTGTGGTTCCATTCAAATCTTAGGATTATTTGTTCCATTTCTTGGAAAAAAGTGGATGGTACTTTGATGGGGATTGCATTGAATGTGTAGATTGCTCTAGGTAGCATTGACCTCTTCACAATGATGGTTGTCCCAGTCCATGAGCATGGAACGTTTTTTCCGTTTCTTTGTGTCTTCTTCAATTTCTTTCCTGAGTATTTTGTAGTTTTCTGAGTACAGATCCTTTGCCTCTTGGGTTCAATGTATTCCTAGGTCTCTTCTGGTTTTGGGTGCAGTTGTGAATGGGATCGACTCCTTGATTTGTCTCTCTTCTGTCTTGTTGTTGGTGTATAGGAATGCCACTGATTTCTGTGCATTGATTTTATAGCCTGCTACTTGACCCAATTGCTGTGTGAGTTCTAGCAGTTTTGGGGTGGAGTCTTTTGGGTTTTCCACATAAAGTATCATATCATCTGCAAAGAGTGAGAGTTTGACTTCCTCTCTGCCGATTTGGATGCCTTTGATTTCTTTTTGTTGTCTGATTGCTGCGGCTAGGACTTCTAATACTATGTTGAATAGCAGTGGTGAGAGTGGCTATCCCTGCCGCGTTCCTGACCTTAGGGGAAAAGATCTCAGCTTTTCCCCATTGAGAATGATATTCGCTGTAGGTTGTTCGTAGATGGCTTTTATGATATTGAGGTATGTACCCGCTGTCCCTATACTCTGAAGAGTTTTGATCCAGAAAGTGTGCTTTACTTTGCCAAATGGTTTTTCTGCATCTATTGAGAGGATCATATGATTCTTGTTCTTTCTTTTGTTAATGTGTTTTATCACGTTGATTGATTTGCGGATGTTGAACCAGCCTTGCAGCCCCGGGATAAATCCCACCTGGTCATGGTGAATACTCCTTTTCATGTACTGTTGGATCCTCTTGGCTAGTATTTTGGTGAGAATTTTTGCATCGATGTTCATCAAGGATATTGGTCTCTAATACTCCTTTTTGATGGGATCTTTGTCTGGTTTTGGGATCCAGGTAATGGTGGCCTCATAAAATGAGTTTGGAAGTTTTCCTTCCATTTCTATTGTTTGGAACAGTTTCAGGACAATTGGTATTAATTCTTCTTTAAATGTCGGATAGAATTCCCTTGGGAATCCATCTGGTCCTGGGCTTTGGTTTCTTGGGAGGTTTTTGATGACTACTTCAATTGCCTTCGTGGTTATAGGACTGTTCAGGTTTTCTCTTTCTTCCTGGGTCAGTTTTGGTAGTTGACACATCTCTAGGAATGCACCCATTTCTTCCAGGTTATGGAATATGCTGCCCTAGGGTTGCTCAGATTACGTTCTTATAATCGTTTGTATTTCTTTGGTGTTGGTTGTGATCTCTCCTCTTTCATTCATGATTTTGTTGATTTGGGTCATTTCTCTTTTCTTTTTGATCAACCTGGACAGGGGTGTATCAATCTTGTGAATTCTTTCAAAGAACCAGCTCCTAGTTCCGTTGATCTGTTCTACTGTTCTTTTGGGTTCTATTTCATTGATTTGTGCTCTGATCTGCATGATTTCTCTTCTCCTGCTGGGTTTAGGCTTTATTGGCCGTTCTTTCTCCAGCTCCTTTAGGTGTAGGGTTAGGGTGTGTATTTGAGACCTTTCATGTTTCTTGAGAAAGGCTTGTATTGCTATATACTTTCCTCGCAGGACTGCCTTGGCTGTATCCCAAAGATTTTGGACAGTTGTGTTTTCATTTTCATTGGTTTCCATGAATTTTTAAGTTCTTCTTTAATTTCCTGGTTGACCCATTCATTCTTTCGTAGGATGCTCTTTAGCCTCCATGTATTTGAGTTCTTTCCGACTTTCCTCTTGTGATTGAGTTCTAGTTTCAAAGCATTGTGGTCTGAAAATGTGCAGGGAATGATCCCAATCTTTGGGTACCGGTTGAGACCTGATTTGTGACCTAGGATGTGATCCATTCTGGAGAACGTTCCATGGGCCCTAGAGAAGAATGTGTATTCCGTTGCTTCGGGATGGAACGTTCTGAATATGTCTGTGAAGTCCATTTGGTCCAGTGTGTCATTTAAAGTCTTTATTTCCTTGTTGATCTTTTGCTTAGATGATCTGGCCATCTCAGTCAGGGGGGAGTTAAAGTCCCCCACTATGATTGTATGGTTGTGAATGTCTTTCTTTGCTTTTCTTCTAAATTGCCTTATACAATTGGATGCTCCCATGTTCGGGGCATAGACATTTACAATTGTTAGATCTTCTTCTTGGATAGACCCTTTAAGTAGGATATAGTGTCCTTCTTCATCTCTTATTACAGTCTTTGTTTTTTATTGCTTTGTTAATCACCATGTACTACATCATTTGTTTTGGTGTAGTGTCCCATGATTCATTGTTTGTTCCGGCCACACAGTGCTCCATGCAGAATGTGCCCTCTTTAATACCCATCACCAGGCTAACCAATCCCCCGACCCACCTCCCCTCTAGAAACCTCGGATTTTTTTTCTGAATCCATCATCTCTCCTGGTCTGTCTCCCCCTCTCACTAACTCCCCTTCATTCTTCCTCTCCTGCTATCTCCTTCTTTTCCTTTATTCTTAAAATATGTTGCGTTATTTGTTGCAGAAGTAGAGATCTGTGATTCAACAGTCTTACACAATTCACAGCGCTCACCGTAGCTCATACCCTCCCCAATGTCTATCACCCAGCCAGCCCATCCCTCCCACCCCCGACCACTCCAGCAAGCCTCACTCTGTTCCTGAGATTAAGAATTCCTCATATCAGTGAGTTCATATGATACATGTCTTTCTCTGATTGACGTATTTCACTAATCATCGGACCCTCCAGTTCCATCCACGTCGTTGTCCATGGCAACATCTCATTCCTTTTGATGGCTGCGTAATATTCCATTGTGTATATATATATACCACCTCTTCTTTATCCATTCATCTCTCGATGAACATCTTGGCTCTTTCAACAGTTTGGTTATTGTGGACATTGCTGCTATAAACAATGGGGTGCACGTACCGCTTCGGGTCCCTACATTTGTATCTTTGGGGTAAATACCCAGGAGTTCAATTGCTGGATCGGATGGTAGCTCTAATTTCAACTATTTGAGGAACCTCCATCCTGTTTTCCAGAGGGGTTGCACTAGCTTGCATTCCCACCACCAGTGTAGGAGGGTTCCCCTTTCTCCACATCCCCGCCAACCTCTGTCGTTCCCTGACTTGTTCATTTGACCCATTCTGACGGGTGTGAGGGGGTATCTCATTGAGGTTTTGATGTGGATTTCCCGGATGCCGAGCCGTGTTGAGCACTTTTTCATGTGCCTGTTGGCCATTTGGATGTCTTCTTCTGAAAAATGTCTGTTCATGTCTTCTGCCTATTTTTTGATTGGATTATTTGTTCTTTGGGTGTTGAGTTTGATACGTTTTTATACATATTGGATAGTAGCCCTTTATCTGATACGTCATTCGTAAATAATTTCTCCCATTCTGTCGGTTGTCTTTTGGTTTTGTGGACTGTTTCTTTTGCTGTGCCAAAGGATTTTATCTTGATGAAATCCCAATAGTTCATTTTTGCCCTGGCTTCCCGTGCCTTTGGTGATGTTTCTAGGAAGAAGTTGCTGCGGCTGAGGTCGAAGAGCTTGCTACCTGTGTTCTCCTTTAGGATTTTGATGGAGTCCTGTCTCACACTGAGGTCTTTCAAACATTTGGAGTCTATTTTTGTGTGTGGTGCCAGGAAATGGTCCAGTGTCATTCTTCTGCATGGGGCTGTCCAATTTCCACAACTCCAGTTGTTGAAGAGACCCTCTTTTTGCCATTGGACATTCTTTCCTGCTCTGTCAAAGATAAGTTGACCATACAGTTGAGGGTCAATTTCTGGGCTCTCGATTCTGTTCCATGGATCTATGTGTCTGTTTTTGTGCCAGTACCATACTGTCTTGATGATGACAGCTTTGTCATAGAGCTGGAAGTCCATTATTGTGATGCCGCCAGCTTTGCTTTTCTTTCTCAATATTCCTCTGGCTATTCGTGGTCTCTTCTGGTTCCATTCAAATCTTAGGATTATTTGTTCCATTTCTTGGAAAAAAGTGGATGGTATTTTGACGGGGATTGCATTGAATGTGTAGATTGCTCTAGGTAGCATTGACCTCTTCACAATGTTGGTTCTCCCAGTCCATGAGGATGGAACGTTTTTCCGTTTCTTTGTGTCTTCTTCAATTTCTTTCCTCAGTATTTGGTAGTTTTCTGAGTACAGATCCTTTGCCTCTTGGGTTCAATTTATTCCTAGGTCTCTTTTGGTTTTGGGTGCAGTTGTGAATGGGATCGACTCCTTGATTTGTCTCTCTTCTGTCTAGTTGTTGGTGGATAGGAATGCCACTGATTTCTGTGCATTGATTTTATAGCCTGCTACTTGACGGAATTGCTGTGTGAGTTCTAGCAGTTTTGGGGTGGAGTCTTTTGGGTTTTCCACATAAAGTATCATATCATCTGCAAAGAGTGAGAGTTTGACTTCCTCTCTGCCGATTTGGATGCCTTTGATTTCTTTTTGTTGTCTGATTGCTGTGGCTAGGACTTCTAATACTATGTTGAATAGCAGTGGTGAGAGTGGCTATCCCTGCCGCGTTCCTGACCTTAGGGGAAAAGATCTCAGCTTTTCCCCATTGAGAATGATATTCGCTGTAGGTTGTTCGTAGATGGCTTTTATGATATTGAGGTATGTACCCGCTGTCCCTATACTCTGAAGAGTTTTGATCCATAAAGTGTGCTTTACTTTGTCAAATGGTTTTTCTGCATCTATTGAGAGGATCATATGATTCTTGTTCTTTCTTTTGTTAATGTGTTTTATCACGTTGATTGATTTGCGGATGTTGAACCAGCCTTGCAGCCCCGGGATAAATCCCACTTGGTCATGGTGAATACTCCTTTTCATGTACTGTTGGATCCTCTTGGCTAGTATTTTGGTGAGAATTTTTGCATCGATGTTCATCAAGGATATTGGTCTCTAATACTCCTTTTTGATGGGATCTTTGTCTGGTTTTGGGATCAAGGTAATGGTGGCCTCATAAAATGAGTTTGGAAGTTTTCCTTCCATTTCTATTGTTTGGAACAGTTTCAGGAGAATAGGTATTAATTCTTCTTGAAATGTCGGATAGAATTCCCCTGGGAATCCATCTGGCCCTGGGCTTTGGTTTCTTGGGAGGTTTTTGATGACTACTTCAATTGCCTTCGTGGTTATAGGACTGTTCAGGTTTTCTCTTTCTTCCTGGGTCAGTTTTGGTAGTTGACACATCTCTAGGAATGCACCCATTTCTTCCAGGTTATGGAATATGCTGCCATAGGGTTGCTCAGATTACGTTCTTATAATCGTTTGTATTTCTTTGGTGTTGGTTGTGATCTCTCCTCTTTCATTCATGATTTTGTTGATTTGGGTCATTTCTCTTTTCTTTTTGATCAGCCTGGACAGGGGTGTATCAATCTTGTGAATTCTTTCAAAGAACCAGCTCCTAGTTCCGTTGATCTGTTCTACTGTTCTTTTGGCTTCTATTTCATTGATTTCTGCTCTGATCTGCATGATTTCTCTTCTCCTGCTGGGTTTAGGCTTTATTGGCCGTTCTTTCTCCAGCTCCTTTAGGTGTAGGGTTAGGGTGTGTATTTGAGACCTTTCATGTTTCTTGAGAAAGGCTTGTCTTGCTATATACTTTCCTCGCAGGACTGCCTTGGCTGTATCCCAAAGATTTTGGACAGTTGTGTTTTCATTTTCATTGGTTTCCATGAATTTTTAAATTCTTCTTTAATTTCCTGGTTGACCCATTCATTCTTTCGTAGGATGCTCTTTAGCCTCCATGTATTTGAGTTCTTTCCGACTTTCCTCTTGTGATTGAGTTCTAGTTTCAAAGCATTGTGGTCTGAAAATGTGCAGGGAATGATCCCAATCTTTCGGTAGCGGTTGAGACCTGATTTGTGACCTAGGATGTGATCCATTCTGGAGAACGTTCCATGGGCCCTAGAGAAGAATGTGTATTCCGTTGCTTCGGGATGGAACGTTCTGAATATGTCTGTGAAGTCCATTTGGTCCAGTGTGTCATTTAAAGTCTTTATTTCCTTGTTGATCTTTTGCTTAGATGATCTGGCCATTTCAGTTAGGGGGGTGTTAAAGTCCCCCACTATGATTCTATGGTTGTCAATGTCTTTCTTTGCTTTTCTTCTAAATTGCCTTATACAATTGGATGCTCCCATGTTCGGGGCATAGACATTTACAATTGTTAGATCTTCTTCTTGGATAGACCCTTTAAGTAGGATATAGTGTCCTTCTTCATCTCTTATTACAGTCTCTGTTTTTTATTGCTTTGTTAATCACCATGTACTACATCATTTGTTTTGGTGTAGTGTCCCATGATTCATTGTTTGTTCCGACAACACAGTGCTCCATGCAGAATGTGCCCCCTTTAATACCCATCACCAGGCTAACCAATCCCCCGACCCACCTCCCCTCTAGAAACCTCGGATTTTTTTTCAGGATCCATCATCTCTCCTGGTCTGTCTCTCCCTCTCACTAACTCCCCTTCATTCTTCCTCTCCTGCTATCTCCTTCTTTTCCTTTATTCTTAAAATATGTTGCGTTATTTGTTGCAGAAGTAGAGATCTGTGATTCAACAGTCTTACACAATTCACAGCGCTCACCGTAGCTCATACCCTCCCCAATGTCTATCACACAGCCAGCCCATCCCTCCCACCCCCGACCACTCCATCAAGCCTCACTCTGTTCCTGAGATTAAGAATTCCTCATATCAGTGAGGTCATATGATACATGTCTTTCTCTGATTGACTTGTTTCACTAATCATCGGACCCTCCAGTTCCATCCACGTCGTTGTCCATGGCAACATCTCATTCCTTTTGATGGCTGCGTAATATTCCATTGTGTATATATATATATATATATATATATATATATATATATATACCACCTCTTTTTATCCATTCATCTGTCGATGGACATCTTGGCTCTTTCAACAGTTTGGCTATTGTGGACAATGCTGCTATAAACAATGGGCTGCACGTACCGCTTCGGGTCCCTACATTTGTATCTTCGGGGTAAATACCCAGAAGTGCAATTGCTGGATCAGATGGTAGCTCTAATTTCAACTATTTGAGGAACCTCCATCCTGTTTTCCAGAGGGTTTGCACCAGCTTGCATTCCCACCACCAGTGTAGGAGGGTTCCCCTTTCTCCACATCCCCGCCAACCTCTGTCGTTCCCTGACTTGTTCATTTGAGCCATTCTGACGGGTGTGAGGGGGTATCTCATTGAGGTTTTGATGTGGATTTCCCTGATGCCGAGCCGTGTTGAGCACTTTTTCCTGTGCCTGTTGGCCATTTGAATGTCTTCTTTGGAAAAATGTCTGTTCATGTCTTCTGCCTATTTTTTGATTGGATTATTTGTTCTTTGCGTGTTGAGTTTGATACGTTTTTATACATATTGGATAGTAGCCCTTTATCTGATACGTCATTCGTAAATAATTTCTCCCATTCTGTCGGTTGTCTTTTGGTTTTGTGGACTGTTTCTTTTGCTGCGCCAAAGGTTTTTATCTTGATGAAATCCCAATAGTTCATTTTTGCCCTGGCTTCCCGTGCCTTTGGTGATGTTTCTAGGAAGAAGTTGCTGCGGCTGAGGTCGAAGAGCTTGCTACCTGTGTTCTCCTTTCGGATTTTGATGGAGTCCTGTCTCACATTGATGTCTTTCAAACATTTGGAGTCTATTTTTGTGTGTGGTGTCAGGAAATGGTCCAGTGTCATTCTTCTGCATGGGGCTGTCCAATTTCCACAACTCCAGTTGTTGAAGAGACTCTCTTTTTGCCATTGGACATTCTTTCCTGCTCTGTCAAAGATAAGTTGACCATAGAGTTGAGGGTCCATTTCTGGGCTCTCGATTCTGTTCCATGGATCTATGAGTCTGTTTTTGTGCCAGTACCATACTGTCTTGATGATGACAGCTTTGTGATAGAGCTGGAAGTCTAGAATTGTGATGCCGCCAGCTTTGCTTTTCTTTCTCAATATTCCTCTGGCTATTCGTGGTCTCTTCTGGTTCCATTCAAATCTTAGGATTATTTGTTCCATTTCCTGGAAAAAATTGGATGGTATTTTGATGGGGATTGCATTGAATGTGTAGATTGCTCTAGGTAGCATTGACCTCTTCACAATGTTGGTTCTCCCAGTCCATGAGCATGGAACGTTTTTCCGTTTCTTTGTGTCTTCTTCAATTTCTTTCCTGAGTATTTGGTAGTTTTCTGAGTACAGATCCTTTGCCTCTTGGGTTCTATTTATTCCTAGGTCTCTTCTGGTTTTGGGTGCAGTTGTGAATGGGATCGACTCCTTGATTTGTCTCTCTTCTGTCTTGTTGTTGGTGTATAGGATTGCCACTGATTTCTGTGCATTGATTTTATAGCCTGCTACTTGACGGAATTGCTGTGTGAGTTCTAGCAGTTTTGGGGTGGAGTATTTTGGGTTTTCCACATAAAGTATCATATCATCTGCAAAGAGTGAGAGTTTGACTTCCTCTCTGCCGATTTGGATGCCTTTGATTTCTTTTTGTTGTCTGATTGCTGTGGCTAGGACTTCTAATACTATGTTGAATAGCAGTGGTGAGAGTGGCTATCCCTGCCGCGTTCTTGACCTTAGGGGAAAAGATCTCAGCTTTTCCCCATTGAGAATGATATTCGCTGTAGGTTGTTCGTAGATGGCTTTTATGATATTGAGGTATGTACCCGCTGTCCCTATACTCTGAAGAGTTTTGATCCAGAAAGTGTGCTTTACTTTGTCAAATGGTTTTTCTGCATCTATTGAGAGGATCATATGATTCTTGTTCTTTCTTTTCTTAATGTGTTTTATCACGTTGATTGATTTGCGGATGTTGAACCAGCCTTGCAGCCCCGGGATAAATCCCACTTGGTCATGGTGAATACTCCTTTTCATGTACTGTTGGATCCTCTTGGCTAGTATTTTGGTGAGAATTTTTGCATCGATGTTCATCAAGGATATTGGTCTCTAATACTCCTTTTTGATGGGATCTTTGTCTGGTTTTGGGATCAAGGTAATGGTGGCCTCCTAAAATGAGTTTGGAAGTTTTCCTTCCATTTCTATTGTTTGGAACAGTTTCAGGAGAATAGGTATTAATTCTTCTTGAAATGTCGGATAGAATTCCCCTGGGAATCCATCTGGCCCTGGGCTTTGGTTTCTTGGGAGGTTTTTGATGACTACTTCAATTGCCTTCGTGGTTATAGGACTGTTCAGGTTTTCTCTTTCTTCCTGGGTCAGTTTTGGTAGTTGACACATCTCTAGGAATGCACCCATTTCTTCCAGGTTATGGAATATGCTGCCGTAGGGTTGCTCAGATTACGTTCTTATAATCGTTTGTATTTCTTTGGTGTTGGTTGTGATCTCTCCTCTTTCATTCATGATTTTGTTGATTTGGGTCATTTCTCTTTTCTTTTTGATCAGCCTGCCAGGGGTGTATCAATCTTGTGAATTCTTTCAAAGAACCAGCTCCTAGTTCCGTTGATCTGTTCTACTGTTCTTTTGGGTTCTATTTCATTGATTTCTGCTCTGATCTGCATGATTTCTCTTCTCCTGCTGGGTTTAGGCTTTATTGGCCGTTCTTTCTCCAGCTCCTTTAGGTGTAGGGTTAGGGTGTGTATTTGAGACCTTTCATGTTTCTTGAGAAAGGCTTGGATTTCTATACACTTTCCTCGCAGGACTGCCTTGGCTGTATCCCAAAGATTTTGGACAGTTGTGTTTTCATTTTCATTGGTTTCCATGAATTTTTAAATTCTTCTTTAATTTCCTGGTTGACCCATTCATTCTTTCGTAGGATGCTCTTTAGCCTCCATGTATTTGAGTTCTTTCCGACTTTCCTCTTGTGATTGAGTTCTAGTTTCAAAGCATTGTGGTCTGAAAATGTGCAGGGAATGATCCCAATCTTTGGGTACCGGTTGAGACCTGATTTGTGACCTAGGATGTGATCCATTCTGGAGAACGTTCCATGGGCCCTAGAGAAGAATGTGTATTCCGTTGCTTCGGGATGGAACGTTCTGAATATGTCTGTGAAGTCCATTTGGTCCAGTGTGTCATTTAAAGTCTTTATTTCCTTGTTGATCTTTTGCTTAGATGATCTGGCCATTTCAGTCAGGGGGGTGTTAAAGTCCCCCACTATGATTGTATGGTTTTCAATGTCTTTCTTTGCTTTTCTTCTAAATTGCCTTATACAATTGGATGCTCCCAAGTTCGGGGCATAGACATTTACAATTGTTAGATCTTCTTGTTGGATAGACACTTTAAGTAGGATATAGTGTCCTTCTTCATCTCTTATTACAGTCTTTGTTTTTTATTGCTTTGTTAATCACCATGTACTACATCATTTGTTTTGGTGTAGTGTCCCATGATTCATTGTTTGTTCCGAACACACAGTGCTCCATGCAGAATGTGCCCTCTTTAATACCCATCACCAGGCTAACCAATCCCCCGACCCACCTCCCCTCTAGAAACCTCGGATTTTTTTTCAGAATCCATCATCTCTCCTGGTCTGTCTCCCCCTCTCACTAACTCCCCTTCATTCTTCCTCTTCTGCTATCTCCTTCTTTTCCTTTATTCTTAAAATATGTTGCGTTATTTGTTGCAGAAGTAGAGATCTGTGATTCAACAGTCTTACACAATTCACAGCGCTCACCGTAGCTCATACCCTCCCCAATGTCTATCACCCAGCCAGCCTATCCCTCCCACCCCCGACCACTCCAGCAAGCCTCACTCTGTTCCTGAGATTAAGAATTCCTCATATCAGTGAGGTCATATGATACATGTCTTTCTCTGATTGACTTATTTCACTAATCATCGGACCCTCCAGTTCCATCCACGTCGTTGTCCATGGCAACATCTCATTCCTTTTGATGGCTGCGTAATATTCCATTGTGTATATATATATACCACCTCTTCTTTATCCATTCATCTGTCGATGGACATCTTGGCTCTTTCAACAGTTTGGCTATTGTGGACATTGCTGCTATAAGCAATGGGGTGCACGTACCGCTTCGGGTCCCTACATTTGTATCTTTGGGGTAAATACCCAGGAGTGCAATTGCTGGATCGGATGGTAGCTCTAATTTCAACTATTTGAGGAACCTCCATCCTGTTTTCCAGAGGGGTTGCACCAGCTTGCATTCCCACCACCAGTGTAGGAGGGTTCCCCTTTCTCCACATCCCCGCCAACCTCTGTCGTTCCCTGACTTGTTCATTTGAGCCATTCTGACGGGTGTGAGGGGGTATCTCATTGAGGTTTTGATGTGGATTTCCCTGATGCCGAGCCGTGTTGAGCACTTTTTCATGTGCCTGTTGGCCATTTGGATGTCTTCTTTGGAAAAATGTCTGTTCATGTCTTCTGCCTATTTTTTGATTGGATTATTTGTTCTTTGGGTGTTGAGTTTGATACGTTTTTATACATATTGGATAGTAGCCCTTTATCTGATGATCATTCGTAAATAATTTCTCCCATTCTGTCGGTTGTCTTTTGGTTTTGTGGACTGTTTCTTTTGCTGTGCCAAAGGTTTCTATCTTGATGAAATCCCAATAGTTAGTTCATTTTTGCCCTGGCTTCCCGTGCCTTTGGTGATGTTTGTAGGAAGAAGTTGCTGCGGCTGAGGTCGAAGAGCTTGCTACCTGTGTTCTCCTTTCGGATTTTGATGGAGTCCTGTCTCACATTGAGGTCTTTCAAACATTTGGAGTCTATTTTTGTGTGTGGTGTCAGGAAATGGTCCAGTGTCATTCTTCTGCATGGGGCTGTCCAATTTCCACAACTCCAGTTGTTGAAGAGACTCTCTTTTTGACATTGGACATTCTTTCCTGCTCTGTCAAAGATAAGTTGACCATAGAGTTGAGGGTCCATTTCTGGGCTCTCGATTCTGTTCCATGGATCTATGTGTCTGTTTTTGTGCCAGTACCATACTGTCTTGATGATGACAGCTTTGTCATAGAGCTGGAAGTCCAGAATTGTGATGCCGCCAGCTTTGCTTTTCTTTCTCAATATTCCTCTGGCTATTCGTGGTCTCTTGTGGTTCCATTCAAATCTTAGGATTATTTGTTCCATTTCTTGGAAAAAAGTGGATGGGACTTTGATGGGGATTGCATTGAATGTGTAGATTGCTCTAGGTAGCATTGACCTCTTCACAATGATGGTTGTCCCAGTCCATGAGCATGGAACGTTTTTTCCGTTTCTTTGTGTCTTCTTCAATTTCTTTCCTGAGTATTTTGTAGTTTTCTGAGTACAGATCCTTTGCCTCTTGGGTTCAATGTATTCCTAGGTCTCTTCTGGTTTTGGGTGCAGTTGTGAATGGGATCGACTCCTTGATTTGTCTCTCTTCTGTCTTGTTGTTGGTGTATAGGAATGCCACTGATTTCTGTGCATTGATTTTATAGCCTGCTACTTGACGGAAATGCTGTGTGAGTTCTAGCAGTTTTGGGGTGGAGTCTTTTGGGTTTTCCACATAAATTATCATATCATCTGCAAAGAGTGAGAGTTTGACTTCCTCTCTGCCGATTTGGATGCCTTTGATTTCTTTTTGTTGTCTGATTGCTGCGGCTAGGACTTCTAATACTATGTTGAATAGCAGTGGTGAGAGTGGCTATCCCTGCCGCGTTCCTGACCTTAGGGGAAAAGATCTCAGCTTTTCCCCATTGAGAATGATATTCGCTGTAGGTTGTTCGTAGATGGCTTTTATGATATTGAGGTATGTACCCGCTGTCCCTATACTCTGAAGAGTTTTGATCCAGAAAGTGTGCTTTACTTTGCCAAATGGTTTTTCTGCATCTATTGAGAGGATCATATGATTCTTGTTCTTTCTTTTGTTAATGTGTTTTATCACGTTGATTGATTTGCGGATGTTGAACCAGCCTTGCAGCCCCGGGATAAATCCCACCTGGTCATGGTGAATACTCCTTTTCATGTACTGTTGGATCCTCTTGGCTAGTATTTTGGTGAGAATTTTTGCATCGATGTTCATCAAGGATATTGGTCTCTAATACTCCTTTTTGATGGGATCTTTGTCTGGTTTTGGGATCCAGGTAATGGTGGCCACATAAAATGAGTTTGGAAGTTTTCCTTCCATTTCTATTGTTTGGAACAGTTTCAGGAGAATAGGTATTAATTCTTCTTGAAATGTCGGATAGAATTCCCCTGGGAATCCATCTGGCCCTGGGCTTTGGTTTCTTGGGAGGTTTTTGATGACTAATTCAATTGCCTTCGTGGTTATAGGACTGTTCAGGTTTTCTCTTTCTTCCTGGGTCAGTTTTGGTAGTTGACACATCTCTAGGAATGCACCCATTTCTTCCAGGTTATGGAATATGCTGCCATAGGGTTGCTCAGATTACGTTCTTATAATCGTTTGTATTTCTTTGGTGTTGGTTGTGATCTCTCCTCTTTCATTCATGATTTTGTTGATTTGGGTCATTTCTCTTTTCTTTTTGATCAGCCTGGACAGGGGTGTATCAATCTTGTGAATTCTTTCAAAGAACCAGCTCCTAGTTCCGTTGATCTGTTCTACTGTTCTTTTGGGTTCTATTTCATTGATTTCTGCTCTGATCTGCATGATTTCTCTTCTCCTGCCTGGGTTAGGCTTTATTGGCCGTTCTTTCTCCAGCTCCTTTAGGTGTAGGGTTAGGGTGTGTATTTGAGACCTTTCATGTTTCTTGAGAAAGGCTTGTATTGCTATATACTTTCCTCGCAGGACTGCCTTGGCTGTATCCCAAAGATTTTGGACAGTTGTGTTTTCATTTTCATTGGTTTCCATGAATTTTTAAATTCTTCTTTAATTTCCTGGTTGACCCATTCATTCTTTCGTAGGATGCTCTTTAGCCTCCATGTATTTGAGTTCTTTCCGACTTTCCTCTTGTGATTGAGTTCTAGTTTCAAAGCATTGTGGTCTGAAAATGTGCAGGGAATGATCCCAATCTTTGGGTACCGGTTGAGACCTGATTTGTGACCTAGGATGTGATCCATTCTGGAGAACGTTCCATGGGCCCTAGAGAAGAATGTGTATTCCGTTGCTTCGGGATGGAACGTTCTGAATATGTCTGTGAAGTCCATTTGGTCCAGTGTGTCATTTAAAGTCTTTATTTCCTTGTTGATCTTTTGCTTAGATGATCTGGCCATTTCAGTCAGGGGGGTGTTAAAGTCCCCCACTATGATTGTATGGTTGTCAATGTCTTTCTTTGCTTTTCTTCTAAATTGCCTTATATAATTGGATGCTCCCATGTTCGGGGCATAGACATTTACAATTGTTAGATCTTCTTCTTGGATAGACCCTTTAAGTAGGATATAGTGTCCTTCTTCATCTCTTATTACAGTCTTTGTTTTTTATTGCTTTGTTAATCACCATGTACTACATCATTTGTTTTGGTGTAGTGTCCCATGATTCATTGTTTGTTCCGAACACACAGTGCTCCATGCAGAATGTGCCCTCTTTAATACCCATCACCGGGCTAACCAATCCCCCGACCCACCTCCCCTCTAGAAACCTCGGATTTTTTTTCAGAATCCATCATCTCTCCTGGTCTGTCTCCCCCTCTCACTAACTCCCCTTCATTCTTCCTCTCCTGCTATCTCCTTCTTTTCCTTTATTCTTAAAATATGTTGCGTTATTTGTTTCAGAAGTAGAGATCTGTGATTCAACAGTCTTACACAATTCACAGCGCTCACCGTAGCTCATACCCTCCCCAATGTCTATCACCCAGCCAGCCCATCCCTCCCACCCCCGACCACTCCAGCAAGCCTCACTCTGTTCCTGAGATTAAGAATTCCTCATATCAGTGAGGTCATATGATATATGTCTTTCTCTGATTGACTTATTTCACTAATCATCGGACCCTCCACTTCCATCCACGTCGTTGTCCATGGCAACATCTCATTCCTTTTGATGGCTGTGTAATATTCCATTGTGTATATATATACCACCTCTTCTTTATCCACTCATCTGTCGATGGCCATCTTGGCTCTTTCAACAGTTTGGCTATTGTGGACATTGCTGCTATAAACAATGGGGTGCACGTACCGCTTCGGGTCCCTACATTTGTATCTTTGGGGTAAATACCCAGGAGTGCAATTGCTGGATCGGATGGTAGCTCTAATTTCAACTATTTGAGGAACCTCCATCCTGTTTTCCAGAGGGGTTGCACCACCTTGCATTCCCACCACCAGTGTAGGAGGGTTCCCCTTTCTCCACATCCCCGCCAACCTCTGTCGTTCCCTGACTTGTTCATTTGAGCCATTCTGACGGGTGTGAGGGGGTATCTCATTGAGGTTTTGAAGTGGATTTCCCTGATGCCGAGCCGTGTTGAGCACTTTTTCCTGTGCCTGTTGGCCATTTGGATGTCTTCTTTGGAAAAATGTCTGTTCATGCCTTCTGCCTATTTTTTGATTGGATTATTTGTTCTTTGGGTGTTGAGTTTGATACGTTTTTATACATATTGGATAGTAGCCCTTTATCTGATATGTCATTCGTAAATAATTTCTCCCATTCTGTCGGTTGTCTTTTGGTTTTGTGGACTGTTTCTTTTGCTGTGCCAAAGGTTTTTATCTTGATGAAATCCCAATAGTTCCTTTTTGCCCTGCTTCCCGTGCCTTTGGTGATGTTTGTAGGAAGAAGTTGCTGCGGCTGAGGTCGAAGAGCTTGCTACCTGTGTTCTCCTTTCGGATTTTGATGGAGTCCTGTCTCACATTGAGGTCTTTCAAACATTTGGAGTCTATTTTTGTGTGTGGTGTCAGGAAATGGCCCAGTGTCATTCTTCTGCATGGGGCTGTCCAATTTCCACAACTCCAGTTGTTGAAGAGACTCTCTTTTTGCCATTGGACATTCTTTCCTGCTCTGTCAATGATAAGTTGACCATAGAGTTGAGGGTCCACTTCTGGGCTCTCGATTCTGTTCCATGGATCTATGTGTCTGTTTTTGTGCCAGTACCATACTGTCTTGATGATGACAGCTTTGTCATAGAGCAGGAAGTCCAGAATTGTGATGCCGCCAGCTTTGCTTTTCTTTCTCAATATTCCTCTGGCTATTCGTGGTCTCTTCTGGTTCCATTCAAATCTTAGGATTATTTGTTCCATTTCTTGGAAAAAAGTGGATGGTATTTTGATAGGGATTGCATTGCATGTGTAGATTGCTCTAGGTAGCTTTGACCTCTTCACAATGTTGTTTCTCCCAGTCCATGAGCATGGAACGTTTTTCCGTTTCTTTGTGTCTTCTTCAATTTCTTTCCTGAGTATTTGGTAGTTTTCTGAGTACAGATCCTTTGCTTCTTGGGTTCAATTTATTCCTAGGTCTCTTCTGGTTTTGGGTGCAGTTGTGAATGGGATCGACTCCTTGATTTGTCTCTCTTCTGTCTTGTTGTTGGTGTATAGGAATGCCACTGATTTCTGTGCATTGATTTTATAGCCTGCTACTTGACGGAATTGCTGTGTGAGTTCTAGCAGTTTTGGGGTGGAGTCTTTTGGGTTTTCCACATAAAGTATCATATCATCTGCAAAGAGTGAGAGTTTGACTTCCTCTCTGCCGATTTGGATGCCTTGGATTTCTTTTTGTTGTCTGATTGCTGTGGCTAGGACTTCTAATACTATGTTGAATAGCAGTGGTGAGAGTGGCTATCCCTGCCGCGTTCCTGACCTTAGGGGAAAAGATCTCATCTTTTCCCCATTGAGAATTATATTCGCTGTAGGTTGTTCGTAGATGGCTTTTATGATATTGAGGTATGTACCCGCTGTCCCTGTACTCTGAAGAGTTTTGATCCAGAAAGTGTGCTTTACTTTGTCAAATGGTTTTTCTGCATCTATTGAGAGGATCATATGATTCTTGTTCTTTCTTTTGTTAATGTGTTTTATCACGTTGATTGATTTGCGGATGTTGAACCAGCCTTGCAGCCCCGGGATAAATCCCACTTGGTCATGGTGAATACTCCTTTTCATGTACTGTTGGATCCTCTTGGCTAGTATTTTGGTGAGAATTTTTGCATCGATGTTCATCAAGGATATTGGTCTCTAATACTCCTTTTTGATGGGATCTTTGTCTGGTTTTGGGATCAAGGTAATGGTGGCCTCATAAAATGAGTTTGGAAGTTTTCCTTCCATTTCTATTGTTTGGAACAGTTTCAGGAGAATTGGTATTAATTCTTCTTTAAATGTCGGATAGAATTCCCTTGGGAATCCATCTGCTCCTGGGCTTTGGTTTCTTGGGAGGTTTTTGATGACTACTTCAATTGCCTTCGTGGTTATAGGACTGTTCAGGTTTTCTCTTTCTTCCTGGGTCAGTTTTGGTAGTTGACACATCTCTAGGAATGCACCCATTTCTTCCAGGTTATGGAATATGCTGCCCTAGGGTTGCTCAGATTACGTTCTTATAATCGTTTGTATTTCTTTGGTGTTGGTTGTGATCTCTCCTCTTTCATTCATGATTTTGTTGATTTGGGTCATTTCTCTTTTCTTTTTGATCAGCCTGGACAGGGGTGTATCAATCTTGTGAATTCTTTCAAAGAACCAGCTCCTAGTTCCGTTGATCTGTTCTACTGTTCTTTTGGGTTCTATTTCATTGATTTCTGCTCTGATCTGCATGATTTCTCTTCTCCTGCTGGGTTTAGGCTTTATTGGCCGTTCTTTCTCCAGCTCCTTTAGGTGTAGGTTTAGGGTGTGTATTTGAGACCTTTCATGTTTCTTGAGAAAGGCTTGTATTGCTATATACTTTCCTCGCAGGACTGCCTTGGCTGTATCCCAAAGATTTTGGACAGTTGTGTTTTCATTTTCATTGGTTTCCATGAATTTTTAAGTTCTTCTTTAATTTCCTGGTTGACCCATTCATTCTTTCGTAGGATGCTCTTTAGCCTCCATGTATTTGAGTTCTTTCCGACTTTCCTCTTGTGATTGAGTTCTAGTTTCAAAGCATTGTGGTCTGAAAATGTGCAGGGAATGATCCCAATCTTTGGGTACCGGTTGAGACCTGATTTGTGACCTAGGATGTGATCCATTCTGGAGAACGTTCCATGGGCCCTAGAGAAGAATGTGTATTCCGTTGCTTCGGGATGGAACGTTCTGAATATGTCTGTGAAGTCCATTTGGTCCAGTGTGTCATTTAAAGTCTTTATTTCCTTGTTGATCTTTTGCTTAGATGATCTGGCCATCTCAGTCAGGGGGGAGTTAAAGTCCCCCACTATGATTGTATGGTTGTGAATGTCTTTCTTTGCTTTTCTTCTAAATTGCCTTATACAATTGGATGCTCCCATGTTCGGGGCATAGACATTTACAATTGTTAGATCTTCTTCTTGGATAGACCCTTTAAGTAGGATATAGTGTCCTTCTTCATCTCTTATTACAGTCTTTGTTTTTTATTGCTTTGTTAATCACCATGTACTACATCATTTGTTTTGGTGTAGTGTCCCATGATTCATTGTTTGTTCCGGCCACACAGTGCTCCATGCAGAATGTGCCCTCTTTAATACCCATCACCAGGCTAACCAATCCCCCGACCCACCTCCCCTCTAGAAACCTCGGATTTTTTTTCAGAATCCATCATCTCTCCTGGTCTGTCTCCCCCTCTCACTAACTCCCCTTCATTCTTCCTCTCCTGCTATCTCCTTCTTTTCCTTTATTCTTAAAATATGTTGCGTTATTTGTTGCAGAAGTAGAGATCTGTGATTCAACAGTCTTACACAATTCACAGCGCTCACCGTAGCTCATACCCTCCCCAATGTCTATCACCCAGCCAGCCCATCCCTCCCACCCCCGACCACTCCAGCAAGCCTCACTCTGTTCCTGAGATTAAGAATTCCTCATATCAGTGAGGTCATATGATACATGTCTTTCTCTGATTGACGTATTTCACTAATCATCGGACCCTCCAGTTCCATCCACGTCGTTGTCCATGGCAACATCTCATTCCTTTTGAGGGCTGCGTAATATTCCATTGTGTATAGATATACCACCTCTTCTTTATCCACTCATCTGTCGATGGACATCTTGGCTCTTTCAACAGTTTGGCTATTGTGGACATTGCTGCTATAAACAATGGGGTGCACGTACCGCTTCGGGTCCCTACATTTGTATCTTTGGGGTAAATACCCAGGAGTGCAATTGCTGGATCGGATGGTAGCTCTAATTTCAACTATTTGAGGAACCTCCATCCTGTTTTCCAGAGGGGTTGCACCAGCTTGCATTCCCACCACCAGTGTAGGAGGGTTCCCCTTTCTCCACATCCCCGCCCACCTCTGTCGTTCCCTGACTTGTTCATTTGAGCCATTCTGACGGGTGTGAGGGGGTATCTCATTGAGGTTTTGATGTGGATTTCCCTGATGCCGAGCCGTGTTGAGCAATTTTTCCTGTGCCTGTTGGCCATTTGGATGTCTTCTTTGGAAAAATATCTGTTCATGTCTTCTGCCTATTTTTTGATTGGATTATTTGTTCTTTGGGTGTTGAGTTTGATACGTTTTTATACATATTGGATAGTAGCCCTTTATCTGATATGTCATTCGTAAATAATTTCTCCCATTCTGTCGGTTGTCTTTTGGTTTTGTGGACTGTTTCTTTTGCTGTGCCAAAGGTTTTTATCTTGATGAAATCCCAATAGTTCCTTTTGCCCTGGCTTCCCGTGCCTTTGGTGATGTTTCTAGGAAGAAGTTGCTGCGGCTGAGGTCGAAGAGCTTGCTACCTGTGTTCTCCTTTAGGATTTTGATGGAGCCCTGTCTCACATTGAGGTCTTTCAAACATTTGGAGTCTATTTTTGTGTGTGGTGTCAGGAAATGGTCCAGTGTCATTCTTCTGCATGGGGCTGTCCAATTTCCACAACTCCAGTTGTTGAAGAGACTCTCTTTTTGCCATTGGACATTCTTTCCTGCTCTGTCAAAGATAAGTTGACCATAGAGTTGAGGGTCCATTTCTGGGCTCTCGATTCTGTTCCATGGATCTATGTGTCTGTTTTTGTGCCAGTACCATACTGTCTTGATGATGACAGCTTTGTCATAGAGCTGGAAGTCCAGAATTGTGATGCCGCCAGCTTTGCTTTTCTTTCTCAATATTCCTCTGGCTATTCGTCGTCTCTTCTGGTTCCATTCAAATCGTAGGATTATTTGTTCCATTTCTTGGAAAAAAGTGGATTGTATTTTGACGGGGATTGCATTGAATGTGTAGATCGCTCTAGGTAGCATTGACCTCTTCACAATGTTGGTTCTCCCAGTCCATGAGCATGGAACGTTTTTCCGTTTCTTTGTGTCTTCTTCAATTTCTTTCCTGAGTATTTGGTAGATTTCTGAGTACAGATCCTTTGCCTCTTGGGTTCAATTTATTCCTAGGTCTCTTCTGGTTTTGGGTGCAGTTGTGAATGGGATCGACTCCTTGATTTGTCTCTCTTCTGTCTTGTTGTTGGTGTATAGGGATGCCACTGATTTCTGTGCATTGATTTTATAACCTGCTACTTGACGGAATTGCTGGGTGAGTTCTAGCAGTTTTGGGGTGGAGTCTTTTGGGTTTTCCACATAAAGTATCATATCATCTGCAAAGAGTGAGAGTTTGACTTCCTCTCTGCCGATTTGGATGCCTTTGATTTCTTTTTGTTGTCTGATTGCTGTGGCTAGGACTTCTAATACTATGTTGAATAGCAGTGGTGAGAGTGGCTATCCCTGCCGCGTTCCTGACCTTAGGGGAAAAGATCTCAGCTTTTCCCCATTGAGAATGATATTCGCTGTAGGTTGTTCGTAGATGGCTTTTATGATATTGAGGTATGTACCCGCTGTCCCTATACTCTGAAGAGTTTTGATCCAGAAAGTGTGTTTTACTTTGTCAAATTGTTTTTCTGCATCTATTGAGAGGATCATATGATTCTTATTCTTTCTTTTGTTAATGTGTTTTATCACGTTGATTGATTTGCGGATGTTGAACCAGCCTTGCAGCCCAGGGATAAATCCCACTTGGTCATGGTGAATACTCCGTTTCATGTACTGTTGGATCCTCTTGGCTAGTATTTTGGTGAGAATTTTTGCATCGATGTTCATCAAGGATATTGGTCTCTAATACTCCTTTTTGATGGGATCTTTGTCTGGTTTTGGGATCAAGGTAATGGTGGCCTCATAAAATGAGTTTGGAAGTTTTCCTTCCATTTCTATTGTTTGGAACAGTTTCAGGAGAATAGGTAATAATTCTTCTTTAAATGTCGGATAGAATTCCCCTGGGAATCCATCTGGCCCTGGGCTTTGGTTTCTTGGGAGGTTTTTGATGACTACTTCAATTGCCTTCGTGGTTATAGGACTGTTCAGGTTTTCTCTTTCTTCCTGGGTCAGTTTTGGTAGTTGACACATCTCTAGGAATGCACCCATTTCTTCCAGGTTATGGAATATGCTGCCATAGGGTTGCTCAGATTACGTTCTTATAATCGTTTGTATTTCTTTGGTGTTGGTTGTGATCTCTCCTCTTTCATTCATGATTTTGTTGATTTGGGTCATTTCTCTTTTCTTTTTGATCAGCCTGGACAGGGGTGTATCAATCTTGTGAATTCTTTCAAAGAACCAGCTCCTAGTTCCGTTGATCTGTTCTACTGTTCTTTTGGCTTCTATTTCATTGATTTCTGCTCTGAACTGCATGATTTCTCTTCTCCTGCTGGGTTTAGGCTTTATTGGCCGTTCTTTCTCCAGCTCCTTTAGGTGTAGGGTTAGGGTGTGTATTTGAGACCTTTCATGTTTCTTGAGAAAGGCTTGTATTGCTATATACTTTCCTCGCAGGACTGCCTTGGCTGTATCCCAAAGATTTTGGACAGTTGTGTTTTCATTTTCATTGGTTTCCATGAATTTTTAAATTCTTCTTTAATTTCCTGGTTGACCCATTCATTCTTTCGAAGGATGCTCTTTAGCCTCCATGTATTTGAGTTCTTTCCGACTTTCCTCTTGTGATTGAGTTCTAGTTTCAAAGCATTGTGGTCTGAAAATGTGCAGGGAATGATCCCAATCTTTGGGTACCGGTTGAGACCTGATTTCTGACGTAGGATGTGATCCATTCTGGAGAACGTTCCATGGGCCCTAGAGAAGAATGTGTATTCCGTTGCTTCAGGATGGAACGTTCTGAATATGTCTGTGAAGTCCATTTGGTCCAGTGTGTCATTTAAAGTCTTTATTTCCTTGTTGATCTTTTGCTTAGATGATCTGGCCATTTCAGTTAGGGGGGTGTTAAAGTCCCCCACTATGATTGTATGGTTGTCAATGTCTTTCTTTGCTATTCTTCTAAATTGCCTTATACAATTGGATGCTCCCAAGTTCGGGGCATAGACATTTACAATTGTTAGATCTTCTTTTTGGATAGACCCTTTAAGTAGGATATAGTGTCCTTCTTCATCTCTTATTACAGTCTTTGTTTTTTATTGCTTTGTTTATCTCCATGTACTACATCATTTGTTTTGGTGTAGTGTCCCATGATTCATTGTTTGTTCCGAACACACAGTGCTCCATGCAGAATGTGCCCTCTTTAATACCCATCACCGGGCTAACCAATTCCCCGACCCACCTCCCCTCTAGAAACCTCGGATTTTTTTTCAGAATCCATCATCTCTCCTGATCTGTCTCCCCCTCTCACTAACTCCCCTTCATTCTTCCTCTCCTGCTATCTCCTTCTTTTCCTTTATTCTTAAAATATGTTGCGTTATTTGTTTCAAAAGTAGAGATCTGTGATTCAACAGTCTTACACAATTCACAGCGCTCACCGTAGCTCATACCCTCCCCAATGTCTATCACCCAGCCAGCCCATCCCTCCCACCCCCGACCACTCCAGCAAGCCTCACTCTGTTCCTGAGATTAAGAATTCCTCATATCAGTGAGTTCATATGATACATGTCTTTCTCTGATTGACTTATTTCACTAATCATCGGACCCTCCAGTTCCATCCACGTCGTTGTCCATGGCAACATCTCATTCCTTTTGATGGCTGCGTAATATTCCATTGTGTATATATATATACCACCTCTTCTTTATCCATTCATCTGTCGATGAACATCTTGGCTCTTTCAACAGTTTGGTTATTGTGGACATTGCTGCTATAAACAATAGGGTGAAAGTATCGCTTCGTGTCCCTACATTTGTAACTTTGGGGTAAATACCCAGGAGTTCAATTGCTGGATCGGATGGTAGCTCTAATTTCAACTATTTGAGGAACCTCCATCCTGTTTTCCAGAGGGGTTGCACTAGCTTGCATTCCCACCACCAGTGTAGGAGGGTTCCCCTTTCTCCACATCCCCGCCAACCTCTGTCGTTCCCTGACTTGTTCATTTGAGCCATTCTGACGGGTGTGAGGGGGTATCTCATTGAGGTTTTGATGTGGATTTCCCTGATGCCGAGCCGTGTTGAGCACTTTTTCATGTGCCTGTTGGCCATTTGGATGTCTTCTTCTGAAAAATGTCTGTTCATGTCTTCTGCCTATTTTTTGATTGGATTATTTGTTCTTTGGGTGTTGAGTTTGATACGTTTTTATACATATTGAATAGTAGCCCTTTATCTGATACGTCATTCGTAAATAATTTCTCCCATTCTGTCGGTTGTCTTTTGGTTTTGTGGACTGTTTCTTTTGCTGTGCCAAAGGATTTTATCTTGATGAAATCCCAATAGTTCATTTTTGCCCTGGCTTCCCGTGCCTTTGGTGATGTTTGTAGGAAGAAGTTGCTGCGGCTGAGGTCGAAGAGCTTGCTACCTGTGTTCTCCTTTAGGATTTTGATGGAGTCCTGTCTCACACTGAGGTCTTTCAAACATTTGGAGTCTATTTTTGTGTGTGGTGCCAGGAAATGGTCCAGTGTCATTCTTCTGCATGGGGCTGTCCAATTTCCACAACTCCAGTTGTTGAAGAGACCCTCTTTTTGCCATTGGACATTCTTTCCTGCTCTGTCAAAGATAAGTTGACCATAGAGTTGAGGGTCCATTTCTGGGCTCTCGATTCTGTTCCATGGATCTATGTGTCTGTTTTTGTGCCAGTACCATACTGTCTTGATGATGACAGCTTTGTCATAGAGCTGGAAGTCCAGAATTGTGATGCCGCCAGCTTTGCTATTCTTTCTCAATATTCCTCTGGCTATTCGTGGTCTCTTCTGGTTCCATTCAAATCTTAGGATTATTTGTTCCATTTCTTGGAAAAAAGTGGATTGTATTTTGACGGGGATTGCATTGAATGTGTAGATCGCTCTAGGTAGCATTGACCTCTTCACAATGTTGGTTCTCCCAGTCCATGAGCATGGAACGTTTTTCCGTTTCTTTGTGTCTTCTTCAATTTCTTTCCTGAGTATTTGGTAGATTTCTGAGTACAGATCCTTTGCCTCTTGGGTTCAATTTATTCCTAGGTCTCTTCTGGTTTTGGGTGCAGTTGTGAATGGGATCGACTCCTTGATTTGTCTCTCTTCTGTCTTGTTGTTGGTGTATAGGGATGCCACTGATTTCTGTGCATTGATTTTATAGCCTGCTACTTGACGGAATTGCTGTGTGAGTTCTAGCAATTTTGGGGTGGAGTCTTTTGGGTTTTCCACATAAAGTATCATATCATCTGCAAAGAGTGAGAGTTTGACTTCCTCTCTGCCGATTTGGATGCCTTTGATTTCTTTTTGTTGTCTGATTGCTGTGGCTAGGACTTCTAATACTATGTTGAATAGCAGTGGTGAGAGTGGCTATCCCTGCCGCGTTCCTGACCTTAGGGGAAAAGATCTCAGCTTTTCCCCATTGAGAATGATATTCGCTGTAGGTTGTTCGTAGATGGCTTTTATGATATTGAGGTATGTACCCGCTGTCCCTATACTCTGAAGAGTTTTGATCCAGAAAGTGTGTTTTACTTTGTCAAATGGTTTTTCTGCATCTATTGAGAGGATCATATGATTCTTATTCTTTCTTTGGTTAATGTGTTTTATCACGTTGATTGATTTGCGGATGTTGAACCAGCCTTGCAGCCCAGGGATAAATCCCACTTGGTCATGGTGAATACTCCTTTTCATGTACTGTTGGGTCCTCTTGGCTAGTATTTTGGTGAGAATTTTTGCATCGATGTTCATCAAGGATATTGGTCTCTAATACTCCTTTTTGATGGGATCTTTGTCTGGTTTTGGGATCAAGGTAATGGTGGCCTCCTAAAATGAGTTTGGAAGTTTTCCTTCCATTTATATTGTTTGGAACAGTTTCAGGAGAATAGGTATTAATTCTTCTTGAAATGTCGGATAGAATTCCCCTTGGAATCCATCTGGCCCTGGGCTTTGGTTTCTTGGGAGGTTTTTGATGACTACTTCAATTGCCTTCGTGGTTATAGGACTGTTCAGGTTTTCTCTTTCTTCCTGGGTCAGTTTTGGTAGTTGACACATCTCTAGGAATGCACCCATTTCTTCCAGGTTATGGAATATGCTGCCATAGGGTTGCTCAGATTACGTTCTTATAATCGTTTGTATTTCTTTGGTGTTGGTTGTGATCTCTCCTCTTTCATTCATGATTTTGTTGATTTGGGTCATTTCTCTTTTCTTTTTGATCAGCCTGGACAGGGGTGTATCAATCTTGTGAATTCTTTCAAAGAACCAGCTCCTAGTTCCGTTGATCTGTTCTACTGTTCTTTTGGCTTCTATTTCATTGATTTCTGCTCTGATCTGCATGATTTCTCTTCTCCTGCTGGGTTTAGGCTTTATTGGCCGTTCTTTCTCCAGCTCCTTTAGGTGTAGGGTTAGGGTGTGTATTTGAGACCTTTCATGTTTCTTGAGAAAGGCTTGTATTGCTATATACTTCCTCGCAGGACTGCCTTGGCTGTATCCCAAAGATTTTGGACAGTTGTGTTTTCATTTTCATTGGTTTCCATGAATTTTTAAATTCTTCTTTAATTTCCTGGTTGACCCATTCATTCTTTCGTAGGATGCTCTTTAGCCTCCATGTATTTGAGTTCTTTCCGACTTTCCTCTTGTGATTGAGTTCTAGTTTCAAAGCATTGTGGTCTGAAAATGTGCAGGGAATGATCCCAATCTTTGGGTACCGGTTGAGACCTGATTTGTGACCTAGGATGTGATCCATTCTGGAGAACGTTCCATGGGCCCTAGAGAAGAATGTGTATTCCGTTGCTTCGGGATGGAACGTTCTGAATATGTCTGTGAAGTCCATTTGGTCCAGTGTGTCATTTAAAGTCTTTATTTCCTTGTTGATCTTTTGCTTAGATGATCTGGCCATTTCAGTCAGGGGGGTGTTAAAGTCCCCCACTATGATTGTATGGTTTTCAATGTCTTTCTTTGCTTTTCTTCTAAATTGCCTTATACAATTGGATGCTCCCAAGTTCGGGGCATAGACATTTACAATTGTTAGATCTTCTTGTTGGATAGACACTTTAAGTAGGATATAGTGTCCTTCTTCATCTCTTATTACAGTCTTTGTTTTTTATTGCTTTGTTAATCACCATGTACTACATCATTTGTTTTGGTGTAGTGTCCCATGATTCATTGTTTGTTCCGAACACACAGTGCTCCATGCAGAATGTGCCCTCTTTAATACCCATCACCAGGCTAACCAATCCCCCGACCCACCTCCCCTCTAGAAACCTCGGATTTTTTTTCAGAATCCATCATCTCTCCTGGTCTGTCTCCCCCTCTCACTAACTCCCCTTCATTCTTCCTCTTCTGCTATCTCCTTCTTTTCCTTTACTCTTAAAATATGTTGCGTTATTTGTTGCAGAAGTAGAGATCTGTGATTCAACAGTCTTACACAATTCACAGCGCTCACCGTAGCTCATACCCTCCCCAATGTCTATCACCCAGCCAGCCTATCCCTCCCACCCCCGACCACTCCAGCAAGCCTCACTCTGTTCCTGAGATTAAGAATTCCTCATATCAGTGAGGTCATATGATACATGTCTTTCTCTGATTGACTTATTTCACTAATCATCGGACCCTCCAGTTCCATCCACGTCGTTGTCCATGGCAACATCTCATTCCTTTTGATGGCTGCGTAATATTCCATTGTGTATATATATATACCACCTCTTCTTTATCCATTCATCTGTCGATGGACATCTTGGCTCTTTCAACAGTTTGGCTATTGTGGACATTGCTGCTATAAGCAATGGGGTGCACGTACCGCTTCGGGTCCCTACATTTGTATCTTTGGGGTAAATACCCAGGAGTGCAATTGCTGGATCGGATGGTAGCTCTAATTTCAACTATTTGAGGAACCTCCATCCTGTTTTCCAGAGGGGTTGCACCAGCTTGCATTCCCACCACCAGTGTAGGAGGGTTCCCCTTTCTCCACATCCCCGCCAACCTCTGTCGTTCCCTGACTTGTTCATTTGAGCCATTCTGACGGGTGTGAAGGGGTATCTCATTGAGGTTTTGATGTGGATTTCCCTGATGCCGAGCCGTGTTGAGCACTTTTTCATGTGCCTGTTGGCCATTTGGATGTCTTCTTTGGAAAAATGTCTGTTCATGTCTTCTGCCTATTTTTTGATTGGATTATTTGTTCTTTGGGTGTTGAGTTTGATACGTTTTTATACATATTGGATAGTAGCCCTTTATCTGATGATCATTCGTAAATAATTTCTCCCATTCTGTCGGTTGTCTTTTGGTTTTGTGGACTGTTTCTTTTGCTGTGCCAAAGGTTTCTATCTTGATGAAATCCCAATAGTTAGTTCATTTTTGCCCTGGCTTCCCGTGCCTTTGGTGATGTTTGTAGGAAGAAGTTGCTGCGGCTGAGGTCGAAGAGCTTGCTACCTGTGTTCTCCTTTCGGATTTTGATGGAGTCCTGTCTCACATTGAGGTCTTTCAAACATTTGGAGTCTATTTTTGTGTGTGGTGTCAGGAAATGGTCCAGTGTCATTCTTCTGCATGGGGCTGTCCAATTTCCACAACTCCAGTTGTTGAAGAGACTCTCTTTTTGACATTGGACATTCTTTCCTGCTCTGTCAAAGATAAGTTGACCATAGAGTTGAGGGTCCATTTCTGGGCTCTCGATTCTGTTCCATGGATCTATGTGTCTGTTTTTGTGCCAGTACCATACTGTCTTGATGATGACAGCTTTGTCATAGAGCTGGAAGTCCAGAATTGTGATGCCGCCAGCTTTGCTTTTCTTTCTCAATATTCCTCTGGCTATTCGTGGTCTCTTGTGGTTCCATTCAAATCTTAGGATTATTTGTTCCATTTCTTGGAAAAAAGTGGATGGGACTTTGATGGGGATTGCATTGAATGTGTAGATTGCTCTAGGTAGCATTGACCTCTTCACAATGATGGTTGTCCCAGTCCATGAGCATGGAACGTTTTTTCCGTTTCTTTGTGTCTTCTTCAATTTCTTTCCTGAGTATTTTGTAGTTTTCTGAGTACAGATCCTTTGCCTCTTGGGTTCAATGTATTCCTAGGTCTCTTCTGGTTTTGGGTGCAGTTGTGAATGGGATCGACTCCTTGATTTGTCTCTCTTCTGTCTTGTTGTTGGTGTATAGGAATGCCACTGATTTCTGTGCATTGATTTTATAGCCTGCTACTTGACGGAATTGCTGTGTGAGTTCTAGCAGTTTTGGGGTGGAGTCTTTTGGGTTTTCCACATAAATTATCATATCATCTGCAAAGAGTGAGAGTTTGACTTCCTCTCTGCCGATTTGGATGCCTTTGATTTCTTTTTGTTGTCTGATTGCTGCGGCTAGGACTTCTAATACTATGTTGAATAGCAGTGGTGAGAGTGGCTATCCCTGCCGCGTTCCTGACCTTAGGGGAAAAGATCTCAGCTTTTCCCCATTGAGAATGATATTCGCTGTAGGTTGTTCGTAGATGGCTTTTATGATATTGAGGTATGTACCCGCTGTCCCTATACTCTGAAGAGTTTTGATCCAGAAAGTGTGCTTTACTTTGCCAAATGGTTTTTCTGCATCTATTGAGAGGATCATATGATTCTTGTTCTTTCTTTTGTTAATGTGTTTTATCACGTTGATTGATTTGCGGATGTTGAACCAGCCTTGCAGCCCCGGGATAAATCCCACCTGGTCATGGTGAATACTCCTTTTCATGTACTGTTGGATCCTCTTGGCTAGTATTTTGGTGAGAATTTTTGCATCGATGTTCATCAAGGATATTGGTCTCTAATACTCCTTTTTGATGGGATCTTTGTCTGGTTTTGGGATCCAGGTAATGGTGGCCACATAAAATGAGTTTGGAAGTTTTCCTTCCATTTCTATTGTTTGGAACAGTTTCAGGAGAATAGGTATTAATTCTTCTTGAAATGTCGGATAGAATTCCCCTGGGAATCCATCTGGCCCTGGGCTTTGGTTTCTTGGGAGGTTTTTGATGACTAATTCAATTGCCTTCGTGGTTATAGGACTGTTCAGGTTTTCTCTTTCTTCCTGGGTCAGTTTTGGTAGTTGACACATCTCTAGGAATGCACCCATTTCTTCCAGGTTATGGAATATGCTGCCATAGGGTTGCTCAGATTACGTTCTTATAATCGTTTGTATTTCTTTGGTGTTGGTTGTGATCTCTCCTCTTTCATTCATGATTTTGTTGATTTGGGTCATTTCTCTTTTCTTTTTGATCAGCCTGGACAGGGGTGTATCAATCTTGTGAATTCTTTCAAAGAACCAGCTCCTAGTTCCGTTGATCTGTTCTACTGTTCTTTTGGGTTCTATTTCATTGATTTCTGCTCTGATCTGCATGATTTCTCTTCTCCTGCCTGGGTTAGGCTTTATTGGCCGTTCTTTCTCCAGCTCCTTTAGGTGTAGGGTTAGGGTGTGTATTTGAGACCTTTCATGTTTCTTGAGAAAGGCTTGTATTGCTATATACTTTCCTCGCAGGACTGCCTTGGCTGTATCCCAAAGATTTTGGACAGTTGTGTTTTCATTTTCATTGGTTTCCATGAATTTTTAAATTCTTCTTTAATTTCCTGGTTGACCCATTCATTCTTTCGTAGGATGCTCTTTAGCCTCCATGTATTTGAGTTCTTTCCGACTTTCCTCTTGTGATTGAGTTCTAGTTTCAAAGCATTGTGGTCTGAAAATGTGCAGGGAATGATCCCAATCTTTGGGTACCGGTTGAGACCTGATTTGTGACCTAGGATGTGATCCATTCTGGAGAACGTTCCATGGGCCCTAGAGAAGAATGTGTATTCCGTTGCTTCGGGATGGAACGTTCTGAATATGTCTGTGAAGTCCATTTGGTCCAGTGTGTCATTTAAAGTCTTTATTTCCTTGTTGATCTTTTGCTTAGATGATCTGGCCATTTCAGTCAGGGGGGTGTTAAAGTCCCCCACTATGATTGTATGGTTGTCAATGTCTTTCTTTGCTTTTCTTCTAAATTGCCTTATATAATTGGATGCTCCCATGTTCGGGGCATAGACATTTACAATTGTTAGATCTTCTTCTTGGATAGACCCTTTAAGTAGGATATAGTGTCCTTCTTCATCTCTTATTACAGTCTTTGTTTTTTATTGCTTTGTTAATCACCATGTACTACATCATTTGTTTTGGTGTAGTGTCCCATGATTCATTGTTTGTTCCGAACACACAGTGCTCCATGCAGAATGTGCCCTCTTTAATACCCATCACCGGGCTAACCAATCCCCCGACCCACCTCCCCTCTAGAAACCTCGGATTTTTTTTCAGAATCCATCATCTCTCCTGGTCTGTCTCCCCCTCTCACTAACTCCCCTTCATTCTTCCTCTCCTGCTATCTCCTTCTTTTCCTTTATTCTTAAAATATGTTGCGTTATTTGTTTCAGAAGTAGAGATCTGTGATTCAACAGTCTTACACAATTCACAGCGCTCACCGTAGCTCATACCCTCCCCAATGTCTATCACCCAGCCAGCCCATCCCTCCCACCCCCGACCACTCCAGCAAGCCTCACTCTGTTCCTGAGATTAAGAATTCCTCATATCAGTGAGGTCATATGATATATGTCTTTCTCTGATTGACTTATTTCACTAATCATCGGACCCTCCACTTCCATCCACGTCGTTGTCCATGGCAACATCTCATTCCTTTTGATGGCTGTGTAATATTCCATTGTGTATATATATACCACCTCTTCTTTATCCACTCATCTGTCGATGGCCATCTTGGCTCTTTCAACAGTTTGGCTATTGTGGACATTGCTGCTATAAACAATGGGGTGCACGTACCGCTTCGGGTCCCTACATTTGTATCTTTGGGGTAAATACCCAGGAGTGCAATTGCTGGATCGGATGGTAGCTCTAATTTCAACTATTTGAGGAACCTCCATCCTGTTTTCCAGAGGGGTTGCACCACCTTGCATTCCCACCACCAGTGTAGGAGGGTTCCCCTTTCTCCACATCCCCGCCAACCTCTGTCGTTCCCTGACTTGTTCATTTGAGCCATTCTGACGGGTGTGAGGGGGTATCTCATTGAGGTTTTGAAGTGGATTTCCCTGATGCCGAGCCGTGTTGAGCACTTTTTCCTGTGCCTGTTGGCCATTTGGATGTCTTCTTTGGAAAAATGTCTGTTCATGCCTTCTGCCTATTTTTTGATTGGATTATTTGTTCTTTGGGTGTTGAGTTTGATACGTTTTTATACATATTGGATAGTAGCCCTTTATCTGATATGTCATTCGTAAATAATTTCTCCCATTCTGTCGGTTGTCTTTTGGTTTTGTGGACTGTTTCTTTTGCTGTGCCAAAGGTTTTTATCTTGATGAAATCCCAATAGTTCCTTTTTGCCCTGCTTCCCGTGCCTTTGGTGATGTTTGTAGGAAGAAGTTGCTGCGGCTGAGGTCGAAGAGCTTGCTACCTGTGTTCTCCTTTCGGATTTTGATGGAGTCCTGTCTCACATTGAGGTCTTTCAAACATTTGGAGTCTATTTTTGTGTGTGGTGTCAGGAAATGGCCCAGTGTCATTCTTCTGCATGGGGCTGTCCAATTTCCACAACTCCAGTTGTTGAAGAGACTCTCTTTTTGCCATTGGACATTCTTTCCTGCTCTGTCAATGATAAGTTGACCATAGAGTTGAGGGTCCACTTCTGGGCTCTCGATTCTGTTCCATGGATCTATGTGTCTGTTTTTGTGCCAGTACCATACTGTCTTGATGATGACAGCTTTGTCATAGAGCAGGAAGTCCAGAATTGTGATGCCGCCAGCTTTGCTTTTCTTTCTCAATATTCCTCTGGCTATTCGTGGTCTCTTCTGGTTCCATTCAAATCTTAGGATTATTTGTTCCATTTCTTGGAAAACAGTGGATGGTATTTTGATAGGGATTGCATTGCATGTGTAGATTGCTCTAGGTAGCTTTGACCTCTTCACAATGTTGTTTCTCCCAGTCCATGAGCATGGAACGTTTTTCCGTTTCTTTGTGTCTTCTTCAATTTCTTTCCTGAGTATTTGGTAGTTTTCTGAGTACAGATCCTTTGCTTCTTGGGTTCAATTTATTCCTAGGTCTCTTCTGGTTTTGGGTGCAGTTGTGAATGGGATCGACTCCTTGATTTGTCTCTCTTCTGTCTTGTTGTTGGTGTATAGGAATGCCACTGATTTCTGTGCATTGATTTTATAGCCTGCTACTTGACGGAATTGCTGTGTGAGTTCTAGCAGTTTTGGGGTGGAGTCTTTTGGGTTTTCCACATAAAGTATCATATCATCTGCAAAGAGTGAGAGTTTGACTTCCTCTCTGCCGATTTGGATGCCTTGGATTTCTTTTTGTTGTCTGATTGCTGTGGCTAGGACTTCTAATACTATGTTGAATAGCAGTGGTGAGAGTGGCTATCCCTGCCGCGTTCCTGACCTTAGGGGAAAAGATCTCATCTTTTCCCCATTGAGAATTATATTCGCTGTAGGTTGTTCGTAGATGGCTTTTATGATATTGAGGTATGTACACGCTGTCCCTGTACTCTGAAGAGTTTTGATCCAGAAAGTGTGCTTTACTTTGTCAAATGGTTTTTCTGCATCTATTGAGAGGATCATATGATTCTTGTTCTTTCTTTTGTTAATGTGTTTTATCACGTTGATTGATTTGCGGATGTTGAACCAGCCTTGCAGCCCCGGGATAAATCCCACTTGGTCATGGTGAATACTCCTTTTCATGTACTGTTGGATCCTCTTGGCTAGTATTTTGGTGAGAATTTTTGCATCGATGTTCATCAAGGATATTGGTCTCTAATACTCCTTTTTGATGGGATCTTTGTCTGGTTTTGGGATCAAGGTAATGGTGGCCTCATAAAATGAGTTTGGAAGTTTTCCTTCCATTTCTATTGTTTGGAACAGTTTCAGGAGAATTGGTATTAATTCTTCTTTAAATGTCGGATAGAATTCCCTTGGGAATCCATCTGGTCCTGGGCTTTGGTTTCTTGGGAGGTTTTTGATGACTACTTCAATTGCCTTCGTGGTTATAGGACTGTTCAGGTTTTCTCTTTCTTCCTGGGTCAGTTTTGGTAGTTGACACATCTCTAGGAATGCACCCATTTCTTCCAGGTTATGGAATATGCTGCCCTAGGGTTGCTCAGATTACGTTCTTATAATCGTTTGTATTTCTTTGGTGTTGGTTGTGATCTCTCCTCTTTCATTCATGATTTTGTTGATTTGGGTCATTTCTCTTTTCTTTTTGATCAGCCTGGACAGGGGTGTATCAATCTTGTGAATTCTTTCAAAGAACCAGCTCCTAGTTCCGTTGATCTGTTCTACTGTTCTTTTGGGTTCTATTTCATTGATTTCTGCTCTGATCTGCATGATTTCTCTTCTCCTGCTGGGTTTAGGCTTTATTGGCCGTTCTTTCTCCAGCTCCTTTAGGTGTAGGGTTAGGGTGTGTATTTGAGACCTTTCATGTTTCTTGAGAAAGGCTTGTATTGCTATATACTTTCCTCGCAGGACTGCCTTGGCTGTATCCCAAAGATTTTGGACAGTTGTGTTTTCATTTTCATTGGTTTCCATGAATTTTTAAGTTCTTCTTTAATTTCCTGGTTGACCCATTCATTCTTTCGTAGGATGCTCTTTAGCCTCCATGTATTTGAGTTCTTTCCGACTTTCCTCTTGTGATTGAGTTCTAGTTTCAAAGCATTGTGGTCTGAAAATGTGCAGGGAATGATCCCAATCTTTGGGTACCGGTTGAGACCTGATTTGTGACCTAGGATGTGATCCATTCTGGAGAACGTTCCATGGGCCCTAGAGAAGAATGTGTATTCCGTTGCTTCGGGATGGAACGTTCTGAATATGTCTGTGAAGTCCATTTGGTCCAGTGTGTCATTTAAAGTCTTTATTTCCTTGTTGATCTTTTGCTTAGATGATCTGGCCATCTCAGTCAGGGGGGAGTTAAAGTCCCCCACTATGATTGTATGGTTGTGAATGTCTTTCTTTGCTTTTCTTCTAAATTGCCTTATACAATTGGATGCTCCCATGTTCGGGGCATAGACATTTACAATTGTTAGATCTTCTTCTTGGATAGACCCTTTAAGTAGGATATAGTGTCCTTCTTCATCTCTTATTACAGTCTTTGTTTTTTATTGCTTTGTTAATCACCATGTACTACATCATTTGTTTTGGTGTAGTGTCCCATGATTCATTGTTTGTTCCGGCCACACAGTGCTCCATGCAGAATGTGCCCTCTTTAATACCCATCACCAGGCTAACCAATCCCCCGACCCACCTCCCCTCTAGAAACCTCGGATTTTTTTTCAGAATCCATCATCTCTCCTGGTCTGTCTCCCCCTCTCACTAACTCCCCTTCATTCTTCCTCTCCTGCTATCTCCTTCTTTTCCTTTATTCTTAAAATATGTTGCGTTATTTGTTGCAGAAGTAGAGATCTGTGATTCAACAGTCTTACACAATTCACAGCGCTCACCGTAGCTCATACACTCCCCAATGTCTATCACCCAGCCAGCCCATCCCTCCCACCCCCGACCACTCCAGCAAGCCTCACTCTGTTCCTGAGATTAAGAATTCCTCATATCAGTGAGGTCATATGATACATGTCTTTCTCTGATTGACGTATTTCACTAATCATCGGAACCTCCAGTTCCATCCACGTCGCTGTCCATGGCAACATCTCATTCCTTTTGAGGGCTGCGTAATATTCCATTGTGTATAGATATACCACCTCTTCTTTATCCACTCATCTGTCGATGGACATCTTGGCTCTTTCAACAGTTTGGCTATTGTGGACATTGCTGCTATAAACAATGGGGTGCACGTACCGCTTCGGGTCCCTACATTTGTATCTTTGGGGTAAATACCCAGGAGTGCAATTGCTGGATCGGATGGTAGCTCTAATTTCAACTATTTGAGGAACCTCCATCCTGTTTTCCAGAGGGGTTGCACCAGCTTGCATTCCCACCACCAGTGTAGGAGGGTTCCCCTTTCTCCACATCCCCGCCCACCTCTGTCGTTCCCTGACTTGTTCATTTGAGCCATTCTGACGGGTGTGAGGGGGTATCTCATTGAGGTTTTGATGTGGATTTCCCTGATGCCGAGCCGTGTTGAGCAATTTTTCCTGTGCCTGTTGGCCATTTGGATGTCTTCTTTGGAAAAATATCTGTTCATGTCTTCTGCCTATTTTTTGATTGGATTATTTGTTCTTTGGGTGTTGAGTTTGATACGTTTTTATACATATTGGATAGTAGCCCTTTATCTGATATGTCATTCGTAAATAATTTCTCCCATTCTGTCGGTTGTCTTTTGGTTTTGTGGACTGTTTCTTTTGCTGTGCCAAAGGTTTTTATCTTGATGAAATCCCAATAGTTCCTTTTGCCCTGGCTTCCCGTGCCTTTGGTGATGTTTCTAGGAAGAAGTTGCTGCGGCTGAGGTCGAAGAGCTTGCTACCTGTGTTCTCCTTTAGGATTTTGATGGAGCCCTGTCTCACATTGAGGTCTTTCAAACATTTGGAGTCTATTTTTGTGTGTGGTGTCAGGAAATGGTCCAGTGTCATTCTTCTGCATGGGGCTGTCCAATTTCCACAACTCCAGTTGTTGAAGAGACTCTCTTTTTGCCATTGGACATTCTTTCCTGCTCTGTCAAAGATAAGTTGACCATAGAGTTGAGGGTCCATTTCTGGGCTCTCGATTCTGTTCCATGGATCTATGTGTCTGTTTTTGTGCCAGTACCATACTGTCTTGATGATGACAGCTTTGTCATAGAGCTGGAAGTCCAGAATTGTGATGCCGCCAGCTTTGCTTTTCTTTCTCAATATTCCTCTGGCTATTCGTCGTCTCTTCTGGTTCCATTCAAATCGTAGGATTATTTGTTCCATTTCTTGGAAAAAAGTGGATTGTATTTTGACGGGGATTGCATTGAATGTGTAGATCGCTCTAGGTAGCATTGACCTCTTCACAATGTTGGTTCTCCCAGTCCATGAGCATGGAACGTTTTTCCGTTTCTTTGTGTCTTCTTCAATTTCTTTCCTGAGTATTTGGTAGATTTCTGAGTACAGATCCTTTGCCTCTTGGGTTCAATTTATTCCTAGGTCTCTTCTGGTTTTGGGTGCAGTTGTGAATGGGATCGACTCCTTGATTTGTCTCTCTTCTGTCTTGTTGTTGGTGTATAGGGATGCCACTGATTTCTGTGCATTGATTTTATAACCTGCTACTTGACGGAATTGCTGTGTGAGTTCTAGCAGTTTTGGGGTGGAGTCTTTTGGGTTTTCCACATAAAGTATCATATCATCTGCAAAGAGTGAGAGTTTGACTTCCTCTCTGCCGATTTGGATGCCTTTGATTTCTTTTTGTTGTCTGATTGCTGTGGCTAGGACTTCTAATACTATGTTGAATAGCAGTGGTGAGAGTGGCTATCCCTGCCGCGTTCCTGACCTTAGGGGAAAAGATCTCAGCTTTTCCCCATTGAGAATGATATTCGCTGTAGGTTGTTCGTAGATGGCTTTTATGATATTGAGGTATGTACCCGCTGTCCCTATACTCTGAAGAGTTTTGATCCAGAAAGTGTGTTTTACTTTGTCAAATGGTTTTTCTGCATCTATTGAGAGGATCATATGATTCTTATTCTTTCTTTTGTTAATGTGTTTTATCAAGTTGATTGATTTGCGGATGTTGAACCAGCCTTGCAGCCCAGGGATAAATCCCACTTGGTCATGGTGAATACTCCGTTTCATGTACTGTTGGATCCTCTTGGCTAGTATTTTGGTGAGAATTTTTGCATCGATGTTCATCAAGGATATTGGTCTCTAATACTCCTTTTTGATGGGATCTTTGTCTGGTTTTGGGATCAAGGTAATGGTGGCCTCATAAAATGAGTTTGGAAGTTTTCCTTCCATTTCTATTGTTTGGAACAGTTTCAGGAGAATAGGTAATAATTCTTCTTTAAATGTCGGATAGAATTCCCCTGGGAATCCATCTGGCCCTGGGCTTTGGTTTCTTGGGAGGTTTTTGATGACTACTTCAATTGCCTTCGTGGTTATAGGACTGTTCAGGTTTTCTCTTTCTTCCTGGGTCAGTTTTGGTAGTTGACACATCTCTAGGAATGCACCCATTTCTTCCAGGTTATGGAATATGCTGCCATAGGGTTGCTCAGATTACGTTCTTATAATCGTTTGTATTTCTTTGGTGTTGGTTGTGATCTCTCCTCTTTCATTCATGATTTTGTTGATTTGGGTCATTTCTCTTTTCTTTTTGATCAGCCTGGACAGGGGTGTATCAATCTTGTGAATTCTTTCAAAGAACCAGCTCCTAGTTCCGTTGATCTGTTCTACTGTTCTTTTGGCTTCTATTTCATTGATTTCTGCTCTGAACTGCATGATTTCTCTTCTCCTGCTGGGTTTAGGCTTTATTGGCCGTTCTTTCTCCAGCTCCTTTAGGTGTAGGGTTAGGGTGTGTATTTGAGACCTTTCATGTTTCTTGAGAAAGGCTTGTATTGCTATATACTTTCCTCGCAGGACTGCCTTGGCTGTATCCCAAAGATTTTGGACAGTTGTGTTTTCATTTTCATTGGTTTCCATGAATTTTTAAATTCTTCTTTAATTTCCTGGTTGACCCATTCATTCTTTCGAAGGATGCTCTTTAGCCTCCATGTATTTGAGTTCTTTCCGACTTTCCTCTTGTGATTGAGTTCTAGTTTCAAAGCATTGTGGTCTGAAAATGTGCAGGGAATGATCCCAATCTTTGGGTACCGGTTGAGACCTGATTTCTGACGTAGGATGTGATCCATTCTGGAGAACGTTCCATGGGCCCTAGAGAAGAATGTGTATTCCGTTGCTTCAGGATGGAACGTTCTGAATATGTCTGTGAAGTCCATTTGGTCCAGTGTGTCATTTAAAGTCTTTATTTCCTTGTTGATCTTTTGCTTAGATGATCTGGCCATTTCAGTTAGGGGGGTGTTAAAGTCCCCCACTATGATTGTATGGTTGTCAATGTCTTTCTTTGCTATTCTTCTAAATTGCCTTATACAATTGGATGCTCCCAAGTTCGGGGCATAGACATTTACAATTGTTAGATCTTCTTTTTGGATAGACCCTTTAAGTAGGATATAGTGTCCTTCTTCATCTCTTATTACAGTCTTTGTTTTTTATTGCTTTGTTTATCTCCATGTACTACATCATTTGTTTTGGTGTAGTGTCCCATGATTCATTGTTTGTTCCGAACACACAGTGCTCCATGCAGAATGTGCCCTCTTTAATACCCATCACCGGGCTAACCAATTCCCCGACCCACCTCCCCTCTAGAAACCTCGGATTTTTTTTCAGAATCCATCATCTCTCCTGATCTGTCTCCCCCTCTCACTAACTCCCCTTCATTCTTCCTCTCCTGCTATCTCCTTCTTTTCCTTTATTCTTAAAATATGTTGCGTTATTTGTTTCAAAAGTAGAGATCTGTGATTCAACAGTCTTACACAATTCACAGCGCTCACCGTAGCTCATACCCTCCCCAATGTCTATCACCCAGCCAGCCCATCCCTCCCACCCCCGACCACTCCAGCAAGCCTCACTCTGTTCCTGAGATTAAGAATTCCTCATATCAGTGAGTTCATATGATACATGTCTTTCTCTGATTGACTTATTTCACTAATCATCGGACCCTCCAGTTCCATCCACGTCGTTGTCCATGGCAACATCTCATTCCTTTTGATGGCTGCGTAATATTCCATTGTGTATATATATATACCACCTCTTCTTTATCCATTCATCTGTCGATGAACATCTTGGCTCTTTCAACAGTTTGGTTATTGTGGACATTGCTGCTATAAACAATAGGGTGAAAGTATCGCTTCGTGTCCCTACATTTGTAACTTTGGGGTAAATACCCAGGAGTTCAATTGCTGGATCGGATGGTAGCTCTAATTTCAACTATTTGAGGAACCTCCATCCTGTTTTCCAGAGGGGTTGCACTAGCTTGCATTCCCACCACCAGTGTAGGAGGGTTCCCCTTTCTCCACATCCCCGCCAACCTCTGTCGTTCCCTGACTTGTTCATTTGAGCCATTCTGACGGGTGTGAGGGGGTATCTCATTGAGGTTTTGATGTGGATTTCCCTGATGCCGAGCCGTGTTGAGCACTTTTTCATGTGCCTGTTGGCCATTTGGATGTCTTCTTCTGAAAAATGTCTGTTCATGTCTTCTGCCTATTTTTTGATTGGATTATTTGTTCTTTGGGTGTTGAGTTTGATACGTTTTTATACATATTGAATAGTAGCCCTTTATCTGATACGTCATTCGTAAATAATTTCTCCCATTCTGTCGGTTGTCTTTTGGTTTTGTGGACTGTTTCTTTTGCTGTGCCAAAGGATTTTATCTTGATGAAATCCCAATAGTTCATTTTTGCCCTGGCTTCCCGTGCCTTTGGTGATGTTTGTAGGAAGAAGTTGCTGCGGCTGAGGTCGAAGAGCTTGCTACCTGTGTTCTCCTTTAGGATTTTGATGGAGTCCTGTCTCACACTGAGGTCTTTCAAACATTTGGAGTCTATTTTTGTGTGTGGTGCCAGGAAATGGTCCAGTGTCATTCTTCTGCATGGGGCTGTCCAATTTCCACAACTCCAGTTGTTGAAGAGACCCTCTTTTTGCCATTGGACATTCTTTCCTGCTCTGTCAAAGATAAGTTGACCATAGAGTTGAGGGTCCATTTCTGGGCTCTCGATTCTGTTCCATGGATCTATGTGTCTGTTTTTGTGCCAGTACCATACTGTCTTGATGATGACAGCTTTGTCATAGAGCTGGAAGTCCAGAATTGTGATGCCGCCAGCTTTGCTATTCTTTCTCAATATTCCTCTGGCTATTCGTGGTCTCTTCTGGTTCCATTCAAATCTTAGGATTATTTGTTCCATTTCTTGGAAAAAAGTGGATTGTATTTTGACGGGGATTGCATTGAATGTGTAGATCGCTCTAGGTAGCATTGACCTCTTCACAATGTTGGTTCTCCCAGTCCATGAGCATGGAACGTTTCTCCGTTTCTTTGTGTCTTCTTCAATTTCTTTCCTGAGTATTTGGTAGATTTCTGAGTACAGATCCTTTGCCTCTTGGGTTCAATTTATTCCTAGGTCTCTTCTGGTTTTGGGTGCAGTTGTGAATGGGATCGACTCCTTGATTTGTCTCTCTTCTGTCTTGTTGTTGGTGTATAGGGATGCCACTGATTTCTGTGCATTGATTTTATAGCCTGCTACTTGACGGAATTGCTGTGTGAGTTCTAGCAATTTTGGGGTGGAGTCTTTTGGGTTTTCCACATAAAGTATCATATCATCTGCAAAGAGTGAGAGTTTGACTTCCTCTCTGCCGATTTGGATGCCTTTGATTTCTTTTTGTTGTCTGATTGCTGTGGCTAGGACTTCTAATACTATGTTGAATAGCAGTGGTGAGAGTGGCTATCCCTGCCGCGTTCCTGACCTTAGGGGAAAAGATCTCAGCTTTTCCCCATTGAGAATGATATTCGCTGTAGGTTGTTCGTAGATGGCTTTTATGATATTGAGGTATGTACCCGCTGTCCCTATACTCTGAAGAGTTTTGATCCAGAAAGTGTGCTTTACTTTGTCAAATGGTTTTTCTGCATCTATTGAGAGGATCATATGATTCTTGTTCTTTCTTTGGTTAATGTGTTTTATCACGTTGATTGATTTGCGGATGTTGAACCAGCCTTGCAGCCCAGGGATAAATCCCACTTGGTCATGGTGAATACTCCTTTTCATGTACTGTTGGGTCCTCTTGGCTAGTATTTTGGTGAGAATTTTTGCATCGATGTTCATCAAGGATATTGGTCTCTAATACTCCTTTTTGATGGGATCTTTGTCTGGTTTTGGGATCAAGGTAATGGTGGCCTCATAAAATGAGTTTGGAAGTTTTCCTTCCATTTCTATTGTTTGGAACAGTTTCAGGAGAATAGGTATTAATTCTTCTTTAAATGTCGGATAGAATTCCCCTGGGAATCCATCTGGCCCTGGGCTTTGGTTTCTTGGGAGGTTTTTGATGACTACTTCAATTGCCTTCGTGGTTATAGGACTGTTCAGGTTTTCTCTTTCTTCCTGGGTCAGTTTTGGTAGTTGACACATCTCTAGGAATGCACCCATTTCTTCCAGGTTATGGAATATGCTGCCGTAGGGTTGCTCAGATTACGTTCTTATAATCGTTTGTATTTCTTTGGTGTTGGTTGTGATCTCTCCTCTTTCATTCATGATTTTGTTGATTTGGGTCATTTCTCTTTTCTTTTTGATCAGCCTGGACAGGGGTGTATCAATCTTGTGAATTCTTTCAAAGAACCAGCTCCTAGTTCCGTTGATCTGTTCTACTGTTCTTTTGGGTTCTATTTCATTGATTTCTGCTCTGATCTGCATGATTTCTCTTCTCCTGCTGGGTTTACGCTTTATTGGCCGTTCTTTCTCCAGCTCCTTTAGGTGTAGGGTTAGGGTGTGTATTTGAGACCTTTCATGTTTCTTGAGAAAGGCTTGTATTGCTATACACTTTCCTCGCAGGACTGCCTTGGCTGTATCCCAAAGATTTTGGACAGTTGTGTTTTCATTTTCATTGGTTTCCATGAATTTTTAAATTCTTCTTTAATTTCCTGGTTGACCCATTCATTCTTTCGTAGGATGCTCTTTAGCCTCCATGTATTTGAGTTCTTTCCGACTTTCCTCTTGTGATTGAGTTCTAGTTTCAAAGCATTGTGGTCTGAAAATGTGCAGGGAATGATCCCAATCTTTGGGTACCGGTTGAGACCTGATTTGTGACCTAGGATGTGATCCATTCTGGAGAACGTTCCATGGGCCCTAGAGAAGAATGTGTATTCCGTTGCTTCGGGATGGAACGTTCTGAATATGTCTGTGAAGTCCATTTGGTCCAGTGTGTCATTTAAAGTCTTTATTTCCTTGTTGATCTTTTGCTTAGATGATCTGGCCATTTCAGTCAGGGGGGTGTTAAAGTCCCCCACTATGATTGTATGGTTGTCAATGTCTTTCTTTGCTTTTCTTCTAAATTGCCTTATACAATTGGATGCTCCCAAGTTCGGGGCATAGACATTTACAATTGTTAGATCTTCTTGTTGGATAGACACTTTAAGTAGGATATAGTGTCCTTCTTCATCTCTTATTACAGTCTTTGTTTTTTATTGCTTTGTTAATCACCATGTACTACATCATTTGTTTTGGTGTAGTGTCCCATGATTCATTGTTTGTTCCGAACACACAGTGCTCCATGCAGAATGTGCCCTCTTTAATACCCATCACCAGGCTAACCAATCCCCCGACCCACCTCCCCTCTAGAAACCTCGGATTTTTTTTCAGAATCCATCATCTCTCCTGGTCTGTCTCCCCCTCTCACTAACTCCCCTTCATTCTTCCTCTCCTGCTATCTCCTTCTTTTCCTTTATTCTTAAAATATGTTGCGTTATTTGTTGCAGAAGTAGAGATCTGTGATTCAACAGTCTTACACGATTCACAGCGCTCACCGTAGCTCATACCCTCCCCAATGTCTATCACCCAGCCAGCCTATCCCTCCCACCCCCGACCACTCCAGCAAGCCTCACTCTGTTCCTGAGATTAAGAATTCCTCATATCAGTGAGGTCATATGATACATGTCTTTCTCTGATTGACTTATTTCACTAATCATCGGACCCTCCAGTTCCATCCACGTCGTTGTCCATGGCAACATCTCATTCCTTTTGATGGCTGCGTAATATTCCATTGTGTATATATATATACCACCTCTTCTTTATCCATTCATCTGTCGATGGACATCTTGGCTCTTTCAACAGTTTGGCTATTGTGGACATTGCTGCTATAAGCAATGGGGTGCACGTACCGCTTCGGGTCCCTACATTTGTATCTTTGGGGTAAATACCCAGGAGTGCAATTGCTGGATCGGATGGTAGCTCTAATTTCAACTATTTGAGGAACCTCCATCCTGTTTTCCAGAGGGGTTGCACCAGCTTGCATTCCCACCACCAGTGTAGGAAGGTTCCCCTTTCTCCACATCCCCGCCAACCTCTGTCGTTCCCTGACTTGTTCATTTGAGCCATTCTGACGGGTGTGAGGGGGTATCTCATTGAGGTTTTGATGTGGATTTCCCTGATGCCGAGCCGTGTTGAGCACTTTCTCATGTGCCTGTTGGCCATTTGGATGTCTTCTTTGGAAAAATGTCTGTTCATGTCTTCTGCCTATTTTTTGATTGGATTATTTGTTCTTTGGGTGTTGAGTTTGATACGTTTTTATACATATTGGATAGTAGCCCTTTATCTGATGATCATTCGTAAATAATTTCTCCCATTCTGTCGGTTGTCTTTTGGTTTTGTGGACTGTTTCTTTTGCTGTGCCAAAGGTTTCTATCTTGATGAAATCCCAATAGTTAGTTCATTTTTGCCCTGGCTTCCCGTGCCTTTGGTGATGTTTGTAGGAAGAAGTTGCTGCGGCTGAGGTCGAAGAGCTTGCTACCTGTGTTCTCCTTTCGGATTTTGATGGAGTCCTGTCTCACATTGAGGTCTTTCAAACATTTGGAGTCTATTTTTGTGTGTGGTGTCAGGAAATGGTCCAGTGTCATTCTTCTGCATGGGGCTGTCCAATTTCCACAACTCCAGTTGTTGAAGAGACTCTCTTTTTGCCATTGGACATTCTTTCCTGCTCTGTCAAAGATAAGTTGACCATAGAGTTGAGGGTCCATTTCTGGGCTCTCGATTCTGTTCCATGGATCTATGTGTCTGTTTTTGTGCCAGTACCATACTGTCTTGATGATGACAGCTTTGTCATAGAGCTGGAAGTCCAGAATTGTGATGCCGCCAGCTTTGCTTTTCTTTTTCAATATTCCTCTGGCTATTCGTGGTCTCTTGTGGTTCCATTCAAATCTTAGGATTATTTGTTCCATTTCTTGGAAAAAAGTGGATGGTACTTTGATGGGGATTGCATTGAATGTGTAGATTGCTCTAGGTAGCATTGACCTCTTCACAATGATGGTTGTCCCAGTCCATGAGCATGGAACGTTTTTTCCGTTTCTTTGTGTCTTCTTCAATTTCTTTCCTGAGTATTTTGTAGTTTTCTGAGTACAGATCCTTTGCCTCTTGGGTTCAATGTATTCCTAGGTCTCTTCTGGTTTTGGGTGCAGTTGTGAATGGGATCGACTCCTTGATTTGTCTCTCTTCTGTCTTGTTGTTGGTGTATAGGAATGCCACTGATTTCTGTGCATTGATTTTATAGCCTGCTACTTGACCCAATTGCTGTGTGAGTTCTAGCAGTTTTGGGGTGGAGTCTTTTGGGTTTTCCACATAAAGTATCATATCATCTGCAAAGAGTGAGAGTTTGACTTCCTCTCTGCCGATTTGGATGCCTTTGATTTCTTTTTGTTGTCTGATTGCTGCGGCTAGGACTTCTAATACTATGTTGAATAGCAGTGGTGAGAGTGGCTATCCCTGCCGCGTTCCTGACCTTAGGGGAAAAGATCTCAGCTTTTCCCCATTGAGAATGATATTCGCTGTAGGTTGTTCGTAGATGGCTTTTATGATATTGAGGTATGTACCCGCTGTCCCTATACTCTGAAGAGTTTTGATCCAGAAAGTGTGCTTTACTTTGCCAAATGGTTTTTCTGCATCTATTGAGAGGATCATATGATTCTTGTTCTTTCTTTTGTTAATGTGTTTTATCACGTTGATTGATTTGCGGATGTTGAACCAGCCTTGCAGCCCCGGGATAAATCCCACCTGGTCATGGTGAATACTCCTTTTCATGTACTGTTGGATCCTCTTGGCTAGTATTTTGGTGAGAATTTTTGCATCGATGTTCATCAAGGATATTGGTCTCTAATACTCCTTTTTGATGGGATCTTTGTCTGGTTTTGGGATCCAGGTAATGGTGGCCTCATAAAATGAGTTTGGAAGTTTTCCTTCCATTTCTATTGTTTGGAACAGTTTCAGGACAATTGGTATTAATTCTTCTTTAAATGTCGGATAGAATTCCCTTGGGAATCCATCTGGTCCTGGGCTTTGGTTTCTTGGGAGGTTTTTGATGACTACTTCAATTGCCTTCGTGGTTATAGGACTGTTCAGGTTTTCTCTTTCTTCCTGGGTCAGTTTTGGTAGTTGACACATCTCTAGGAATGCACCCATTTCTTCCAGGTTATGGAATATGCTGCCCTAGGGTTGCTCAGATTACGTTCTTATAATCGTTTGTATTTCTTTGGTGTTGGTTGTGATCTCTCCTCTTTCATTCATGATTTTGTTGATTTGGGTCATTTCTCTTTTCTTTTTGATCAACCTGGACAGGGGTGTATCAATCTTGTGAATTCTTTCAAAGAACCAGCTCCTAGTTCCGTTGATCTGTTCTACTGTTCTTTTGGGTTCTATTTCATTGATTTGTGCTCTGATCTGCATGATTTCTCTTCTCCTGCTGGGTTTAGGCTTTATTGGCCGTTCTTTCTCCAGCTCCTTTAGGTGTAGGGTTAGGGTGTGTATTTGAGACCTTTCATGTTTCTTGAGAAAGGCTTGTATTGCTATATACTTTCCTCGCAGGACTGCCTTGGCTGTATCCCAAAGATTTTGGACAGTTGTGTTTTCATTTTCATTGGTTTCCATGAATTTTTAAGTTCTTCTTTAATTTCCTGGTTGACCCATTCATTCTTTCGTAGGATGCTCTTTAGCCTCCATGTATTTGAGTTCTTTCCGACTTTCCTCTTGTGATTGAGTTCTAGTTTCAAAGCATTGTGGTCTGAAAATGTGCAGGGAATGATCCCAATCTTTGGGTACCGGTTGAGACCTGATTTGTGACCTAGGATGTGATCCATTCTGGAGAACGTTCCATGGGCCCTAGAGAAGAATGTGTATTCCGTTGCTTCGGGATGGAACGTTCTGAATATGTCTGTGAAGTCCATTTGGTCCAGTGTGTCATTTAAAGTCTTTATTTCCTTGTTGATCTTTTGCTTAGATGATCTGGCCATCTCAGTCAGGGGGGAGTTAAAGTCCCCCACTATGATTGTATGGTTGTGAATGTCTTTCTTTGCTTTTCTTCTAAATTGCCTTATACAATTGGATGCTCCCATGTTCGGGGCATAGACATTTACAATTGTTAGATCTTCTTCTTGGATAGACCCTTTAAGTAGGATATAGTGTCCTTCTTCATCTCTTATTACAGTCTTTGTTTTTTATTGCTTTGTTAATCACCATGTACTACATCATTTGTTTTGGTGTAGTGTCCCATGATTCATTGTTTGTTCCGGCCACACAGTGCTCCATGCAGAATGTGCCCTCTTTAATACCCATCACCAGGCTAACCAATCCCCCGACCCACCTCCCCTCTAGAAACCTCGGATTTTTTTTCTGAATCCATCATCTCTCCTGGTCTGTCTCCCCCTCTCACTAACTCCCCTTCATTCTTCCTCTCCTGCTATCTCCTTCTTTTCCTTTATTCTTAAAATATGTTGCGTTATTTGTTGCAGAAGTAGAGATCTGTGATTCAACAGTCTTACACAATTCACAGCGCTCACCGTAGCTCATACCCTCCCCAATGTCTATCACCCAGCCAGCCCATCCCTCCCACCCCCGACCACTCCAGCAAGCCTCACTCTGTTCCTGAGATTAAGAATTCCTCATATCAGTGAGTTCATATGATACATGTCTTTCTCTGATTGACGTATTTCACTAATCATCGGACCCTCCAGTTCCATCCACGTCGTTGTCCATGGCAACATCTCATTCCTTTTGATGGCTGCGTAATATTCCATTGTGTATATATATATACCACCTCTTCTTTATCCATTCATCTCTCGATGAACATCTTGGCTCTTTCAACAGTTTGGTTATTGTGGACATTGCTGCTATAAACAATGGGGTGCACGTACCGCTTCGGGTCCCTACATTTGTATCTTTGGGGTAAATACCCAGGAGTTCAATTGCTGGATCGGATGGTAGCTCTAATTTCAACTATTTGAGGAACCTCCATCCTGTTTTCCAGAGGGGTTGCACTAGCTTGCATTCCCACCACCAGTGTAGGAGGGTTCCCCTTTCTCCACATCCCCGCCAACCTCTGTCGTTCCCTGACTTGTTCATTTGACCCATTCTGACGGGTGTGAGGGGGTATCTCATTGAGGTTTTGATGTGGATTTCCCGGATGCCGAGCCGTGTTGAGCACTTTTTCATGTGCCTGTTGGCCATTTGGATGTCTTCTTCTGAGAAATGTCTGTTCATGTCTTCTGCCTATTTTTTGATTGGATTATTTGTTCTTTGGGTGTTGAGTTTGATACGTTTTTATACATATTGTATAGTAGCCCTTTATCTGATACGTCATTCGTAAATAATTTCTCCCATTCTGTCGGTTGTCTTTTGGTTTTGTGGACTGTTTCTTTTGCTGTGCCAAAGGATTTTATCTTGATGAAATCCCAATAGTTCATTTTTGCCCTGGCTTCCCGTGCCTTTGGTGATGTTTCTAGGAAGAAGTTGCTGCGGCTGAGGTCGAAGAGCTTGCTACCTGTGTTCTCCTTTAGGATTTTGATGGAGTCCTGTCTCACACTGAGGTCTTTCAAACATTTGGAGTCTATTTTTGTGTGTGGTGCCAGGAAATGGTCCAGTGTCATTCTTCTGCATGGGGCTGTCCAATTTCCACAACTCCAGTTGTTGAAGAGACCCTCTTTTTGCCATTGGACATTCTTTCCTGCTCTGTCAAAGATAAGTTGACCATACAGTTGAGGGTCAATTTCTGGGCTCTCGATTCTGTTCCATGGATCTATGTGTCTGTTTTTGTGCCAGTACCATACTGTCTTGATGATGACAGCTTTGTCATAGAGCTGGAAGTCCATTATTGTGATGCCGCCAGCTTTGCTTTTCTTTCTCAATATTCCTCTGGCTATTCGTGGTCTCTTCTGGTTCCATTCAAATCTTAGGATTATTTGTTCCATTTCTTGGAAAAAAGTGGATGGTATTTTGACGGGGATTGCATTGAATGTGTAGATTGCTCTAGGTAGCATTGACCTCTTCACAATGTTGGTTCTCCCAGTCCATGAGGATGGAACGTTTTTCCGTTTCTTTGTGTCTTCTTCAATTTCTTTCCTCAGTATTTGGTAGTTTTCTGAGTACAGATCCTTTGCCTCTTGGGTTCAATTTATTCCTAGGTCTCTTTTGGTTTTGGGTGCAGTTGTGAATGGGATCGACTCCTTGATTTGTCTCTCTTCTGTCTAGTTGTTGGTGGATAGGAATGCCACTGATTTCTGTGCATTGATTTTATAGCCTGCTACTTGACGGAATTGCTGTGTGAGTTCTAGCAGTTTTGGGGTGGAGTCTTTTGGGTTTTCCACATAAAGTATCATATCATCTGCAAAGAGTGAGAGTTTGACTTCCTCTCTGCCGATTTGGATGCCTTTGATTTCTTTTTGTTGTCTGATTGCTGTGGCTAGGACTTCTAATACTATGTTGAATAGCAGTGGTGAGAGTGGCTATCCCTGCCGCGTTCCTGACCTTAGGGGAAAAGATCTCAGCTTTTCCCCATTGAGAATGATATTCGCTGTAGGTTGTTCGTAGATGGCTTTTATGATATTGAGGTATGTACCCGCTGTCCCTATACTCTGAAGAGTTTTGATCCATAAAGTGTGCTTTACTTTGTCAAATGGTTTTTCTGCATCTATTGAGAGGATCATATGATTCTTGTTCTTTCTTTTGTTAATGTGTTTTATCACGTTGATTGATTTGCGGATGTTGAACCAGCCTTGCAGCCCCGGGATAAATCCCACTTGGTCATGGTGAATACTCCTTTTCATGTACTGTTGGATCCTCTTGGCTAGTATTTTGGTGAGAATTTTTGCATCGATGTTCATCAAGGATATTGGTCTCTAATACTCCTTTTTGATGGGATCTTTGTCTGGTTTTGGGATCAAGGTAATGGTGGCCTCATAAAATGAGTTTGGAAGTTTTCCTTCCATTTCTATTGTTTGGAACAGTTTCAGGAGAATAGGTATTAATTCTTCTTGAAATGTCGGATAGAATTCCCCTGGGAATCCATCTGGCCCTGGGCTTTGGTTTCTTGGGAGGTTTTTGATGACTACTTCAATTGCCTTCGTGGTTATAGGACTGTTCAGGTTTTCTCTTTCTTCCTGGGTCAGTTTTGGTAGTTGACACATCTCTAGGAATGCACCCATTTCTTCCAGGTTATGGAATATGCTGCCATAGGGTTGCTCAGATTACGTTCTTATAATCGTTTGTATTTCTTTGGTGTTGGTTGTGATCTCTCCTCTTTCATTCATGATTTTGTTGATTTGGGTCATTTCTCTTTTCTTTTTGATCAGCCTGGACAGGGGTGTATCAATCTTGTGAATTCTTTCAAAGAACCAGCTCCTAGTTCCGTTGATCTGTTCTACTGTTCTTTTGGCTTCTATTTCATTGATTTCTGCTCTGATCTGCATGATTTCTCTTCTCCTGCTGGGTTTAGGCTTTATTGGCCGTTCTTTCTCCAGCTCCTTTAGGTGTAGGGTTAGGGTGTGTATTTGAGACCTTTCATGTTTCTTGAGAAAGGCTTGTCTTGCTATATACTTTCCTCGCAGGACTGCCTTGGCTGTATCCCAAAGATTTTGGACAGTTGTGTTTTCATTTTCATTGGTTTCCATGAATTTTTAAATTCTTCTTTAATTTCCTGGTTGACCCATTCATTCTTTCGTAGGATGCTCTTTAGCCTCCATGTATTTGAGTTCTTTCCGACTTTCCTCTTGTGATTGAGTTCTAGTTTCAAAGCATTGTGGTCTGAAAATGTGCAGGGAATGATCCCAATCTTTCGGTAGCGGTTGAGACCTGATTTGTGACCTAGGATGTGATCCATTCTGGAGGACGTTCCATGGGCCCTAGAGAAGAATGTGTATTCCGTTGCTTCGGGATGGAACGTTCTGAATATGTCTGTGAAGTCCATTTGGTCCAGTGTGTCATTTAAAGTCTTTATTTCCTTGTTGATCTTTTGCTTAGATGATCTGGCCATTTCAGTTAGGGGGGTGTTAAAGTCCCCCACTATGATTCTATGGTTGTCAATGTCTTTCTTTGCTTTTCTTCTAAATTGCCTTATACAATTGGATGCTCCCATGTTCGGGGCATAGACATTTACAATTGTTAGATCTTCTTCTTGGATAGACCCTTTAAGTAGGATATAGTGTCCTTCTTCATCTCTTATTACAGTCTCTGTTTTTTATTGCTTTGTTAATCACCATGTACTACATCATTTGTTTTGGTGTAGTGTCCCATGATTCATTGTTTGTTCCGACAACACAGTGCTCCATGCAGAATGTGCCCCCTTTAATACCCATCACCAGGCTAACCAATCCCCCGACCCACCTCCCCTCTAGAAACCTCGGATTTTTTTTCAGGATCCATCATCTCTCCTGGTCTGTCTCTCCCTCTCACTAACTCCCCTTCATTCTTCCTCTCCTGCTATCTCCTTCTTTTCCTTTATTCTTAAAATATGTTGCGTTATTTGTTGCAGAAGTAGAGATCTGTGATTCAACAGTCTTACACAATTCACAGCGCTCACCGTAGCTCATACCCTCCCCAATGTCTATCACACAGCCAGCCCATCCCTCCCACCCCCGACCACTCCATCAAGCCTCACTCTGTTCCTGAGATTAAGAATTCCTCATATCAGTGAGGTCATATGATACATGTCTTTCTCTGATTGACTTGTTTCACTAATCATCGGACCCTCCAGTTCCATCCACGTCGTTGTCCATGGCAACATCTCATTCCTTTTGATGGCTGCGTAATATTCCATTGTGTATATATATATATATATATATATATATATATATATATATATATATATATATACCACCTCTTTTTATCCATTCATCTGTCGATGGACATCTTGGCTCTTTCAACAGTTTGGCTATTGTGGACAATGCTGCTATAAACAATGGGCTGCACGTACCGCTTCGGGTCCCTACATTTGTATCTTCGGGGTAAATACCCAGAAGTGCAATTGCTGGATCAGATGGTAGCTCTAATTTCAACTATTTGAGGAACCTCCATCCTGTTTTCCAGAGGGTTTGCACCAGCTTGCATTCCCACCACCAGTGTAGGAGGGTTCCCCTTTCTCCATATCCCCGCCAACCTCTGTCGTTCCCTGACTTGTTCATTTGAGCCATTCTGACGGGTGTGAGGGGGTATCTCATTGAGGTTTTGATGTGGATTTCCCTGATGCCGAGCCGTGTTGAGCACTTTTTACTGTGCCTGTTGGCCATTTGAATGTCTTCTTTGGAAAAATGTCTGTTCATGTCTTCTGCCTATTTTTTGATTGGATTATTTGTTCTTTGCGTGTTGAGTTTGATACGTTTTTATACATATTGGATAGTAGCCCTTTATCTGATACGTCATTCGTAAATAATTTCTCCCATTCTGTCGGTTGTCTTTTGGTTTTGTGGACTGTTTCTTTTGCTGCGCCAAAGGTTTTTATCTTGATGAAATCCCAATAGTTCATTTTTGCCCTGGCTTCCCGTGCCTTTGGTGAGGTTTCTAGGAAGAAGTTGCTGCGGCTGAGGTCGAAGAGCTTGCTACCTGTGTTCTCCTTTCGGATTTTGATGGAGTCCTGTCTCACATTGATGTCTTTCAAACATTTGGAGTCTATTTTTGTGTGTGGTGTCAGGAAATGGTCCAGTGTCATTCTTCTGCATGGGGCTGTCCAATTTCCACAACTCCAGTTGTTGAAGAGACTCTCTTTTTGCCATTGGACATTCTTTCCTGCTCTGTCAAAGATAAGTTGACCATAGAGTTGAGGGTCCATTTCTGGGCTCTCGATTCTGTTCCATGGATCTATGAGTCTGTTTTTGTGCCAGTACCATACTGTCTTGATGATGACAGCTTTGTGATAGAGCTGGAAGTCTAGAATTGTGATGCCGCCAGCTTTGCTTTTCTTTCTCAATATTCCTCTGGCTATTCGTGGTCTCTTCTGGTTCCATTCAAATCTTAGGATTATTTGTTCCATTTCCTGGAAAAAATTGGATGGTATTTTGATGGGGATTGCATTGAATGTGTAGATTGCTCTAGGTAGCATTGACCTCTTCACAATGTTGGTTCTCCCAGTCCATGAGCATGGAACGTTTTTCCGTTTCTTTGTGTCTTCTTCAATTTCTTTCCTGAGTATTTGGTAGTTTTCTGAGTACAGATCCTTTGCCTCTTGGGTTCTATTTATTCCTAGGTCTCTTCTGGTTTTGGGTGCAGTTGTGAATGGGATCGACTCCTTGATTTGTCTCTCTTCTGTCTTGTTGTTGGTGTATAGGATTGCCACTGATTTCTGTGCATTGATTTTATAGCCTGCTACTTGACGGAATTGCTGTGTGAGTTCTAGCAGTTTTGGGGTGGAGTATTTTGGGTTTTCCACATAAAGTATCATATCATCTGCAAAGAGTGAGAGTTTGACTTCCTCTCTGCCGATTTGGATGCCTTTGATTTCTTTTTGTTGTCTGATTGCTGTGGCTAGGACTTCTAATACTATGTTGAATAGCAGTGGTGAGAGTGGCTATCCCTGCCGCGTTCTTGACCTTAGGGGAAAAGATCTCAGCTTTTCCCCATTGAGAATGATATTCGCTGTAGGTTGTTCGTAGATGGCTTTTATGATATTGAGTTATGTACCCGCTGTCCCTATACTCTGAAGAGTTTTGATCCAGAAAGTGTGCTTTACTTTGTCAAATGGTTTTTCTGCATCTATTGAGAGGATCATATGATTCTTGTTCTTTCTTTTCTTAATGTGTTTTATCACGTTGATTGATTTGCGGATGTTGAACCAGCCTTGCAGCCCCGGGATAAATCCCACTTGGTCATGGTGAATACTCCTTTTCATGTACTGTTGGATCCTCTTGGCTAGTATTTTGGTGAGAATTTTTGCATCGATGTTCATCAAGGATATTGGTCTCTAATACTCCTTTTTGATGGGATCTTTGTCTGGTTTTGGGATCAAGGTAATGGTGGCCTCCTAAAATGAGTTTGGAAGTTTTCCTTCCATTTCTATTGTTTGGAACAGTTTCAGGAGAATAGGTATTAATTCTTCTTGAAATGTCGGATAGAATTCCCCTGGGAATCCATCTGGCCCTGGGCTTTGGTTTCTTGGGAGGTTTTTGATGACTACTTCAATTGCCTTCGTGGTTATAGGACTGTTCAGGTTTTCTCTTTCTTCCTGGGTCAGTTTTGGTAGTTGACACATCTCTAGGAATGCACCCATTTCTTCCAGGTTATGGAATATGCTGCCGTAGGGTTGCTCAGATTACGTTCTTATAATCGTTTGTATTTCTTTGGTGTTGGTTGTGATCTCTCCTCTTTCATTCATGATTTTGTTGATTTGGGTCATTTCTCTTTTCTTTTTGATCAGCCTGGACAGGGGTGTATCAATCTTGTGAATTCTTTCAAAGAACCAGCTCCTAGTTCCGTTGATCTGTTCTACTGTTCTTTTGGGTTCTATTTCATTGATTTCTGCTCTGATCTGCATGATTTCTCTTCTCCTGCTGGGTTTAGGCTTTATTGGCCGTTCTTTCTCCAGCTCCTTTAGGTGTAGGGTTAGGGTGTGTATTTGAGACCTTTCATGTTTCTTGAGAAAGGCTTGGATTGCTATACACTTTCCTCGCAGGACTGCCTTGGCTGTATCCCAAAGATTTTGGACAGTTGTGTTTTCATTTTCATTGGTTTCCATGAATTTTTAAATTCTTCTTTAATTTCCTGGTTGACCCATTCATTCTTTCGTAGGATGCTCTTTAGCCTCCATGTATTTGAGTTCTTTCCGACTTTCCTCTTGTGATTGAGTTCTAGTTTCAAAGCATTGTGGTCTGAAAATGTGCAGGGAATGATCCCAATCTTTGGGTACCGGTTGAGACCTGATTTGTGACCTAGGATGTGATCCATTCTGGAGAACGTTCCATGGGCCCTAGAGAAGAATGTGTATTCCGTTGCTTCGGGATGGAACGTTCTGAATATGTCTGTGAAGTCCATTTGGTCCAGTGTGTCATTTAAAGTCTTTATTTCCTTGTTGATCTTTTGCTTAGATGATCTGGCCATTTCAGTCAGGGGGGTGTTAAAGTCCCCCACTATGATTGTATGGTTTTCAATGTCTTTCTTTGCTTTTCTTCTAAATTGCCTTATACAATTGGATGCTCCCAAGTTCGGGGCATAGACATTTACAATTGTTAGATCTTCTTGTTGGATAGACACTTTAAGTAGGATATAGTGTCCTTCTTCATCTCTTATTACAGTCTTTGTTTTTTATTGCTTTGTTAATCACCATGTACTACATCATTTGTTTTGGTGTAGTGTCCCATGATTCATTGTTTGTTCCGAACACACAGTGCTCCATGCAGAATGTGCCCTCTTTAATACCCATCACCAGGCTAACCAATCCCCCGACCCACCTCCCCTCTAGAAACCTCGGATTTTTTTTCAGAATCCATCATCTCTCCTGGTCTGTCTCCCCCTCTCACTAACTCCCCTTCATTCTTCCTCTTCTGCTATCTCCTTCTTTTCCTTTATTCTTAAAATATGTTGCGTTATTTGTTGCAGAAGTAGAGATCTGTGATTCAACAGTCTTACACAATTCACAGCGCTCACCGTAGCTCATACCCTCCCCAATGTCTATCACCCAGCCAGCCTATCCCTCCCACCCCCGACCACTCCAGCAAGCCTCACTCTGTTCCTGAGATTAAGAATTCCTCATATCAGTGAGGTCATATGATACATGTCTTTCTCTGATTGACTTATTTCACTAATCATCGGACCCTCCAGTTCCATCCACGTCGTTGTCCATGGCAACATCTCATTCCTTTTGATGGCTGCGTAATATTCCATTGTGTATATATATATACCACCTCTTCTTTATCCATTCATCTGTCGATGGACATCTTGGCTCTTTCAACAGTTTGGCTATTGTGGACATTGCTGCTATAAGCAATGGGGTGCACGTACCGCTTCGGGTCCCTACATTTGTATCTTTGGGGTAAATACCCAGGAGTGCAATTGCTGGATCGGATGGTAGCTCTAATTTCAACTATTTGAGGAACCTCCATCCTGTTTTCCAGAGGGGTTGCACCAGCTTGCATTCCCACCACCAGTGTAGGAGGGTTCCCCTTTCTCCACATCCCCGCCAACCTCTGTCGTTCCCTGACTTGTTCATTTGAGCCATTCTGACGGGTGTGAGGGGGTATCTCATTGAGGTTTTGATGTGGATTTCCCTGATGCCGAGCCGTGTTGAGCACTTTTTCATGTGCCTGTTGGCCATTTGGATGTCTTCTTTGGAAAAATGTCTGTTCATGTCTTCTGCCTATTTTTTGATTGGATTATTTGTTCTTTGGGTGTTGAGTTTGATACGTTTTTATACATATTGGATAGTAGCCCTTTATCTGATGATCATTCGTAAATAATTTCTCCCATTCTGTCGGTTGTCTTTTGGTTTTGTGGACTGTTTCTTTTGCTGTGCCAAAGGTTTCTATCTTGATGAAATCCCAATAGTTAGTTCATTTTTGCCCTGGCTTCCCGTGCCTTTGGTGATGTTTGTAGGAAGAAGTTGCTGCGGCTGAGGTCGAAGAGCTTGCTACCTGTGTTCTCCTTTCGGATTTTGATGGAGTCCTGTCTCACATTGAGGTCTTTCAAACATTTGGAGTCTATTTTTGTGTGTGGTGTCAGGAAATGGTCCAGTGTCATTCTTCTGCATGGGGCTGTCCAATTTCCACAACTCCAGTTGTTGAAGAGACTCTCTTTTTGACATTGGACATTCTTTCCTGCTCTGTCAAAGATAAGTTGACCATAGAGTTGAGGGTCCATTTCTGGGCTCTCGATTCTGTTCCATGGATCTATGTGTCTGTTTTTGTGCCAGTACCATACTGTCTTGATGATGACAGCTTTGTCATAGAGCTGGAAGTCCAGAATTGTGATGCCGCCAGCTTTGCTTTTCTTTCTCAATATTCCTCTGGCTATTCGTGGTCTCTTGTGGTTCCATTCAAATCTTAGGATTATTTGTTCCATTTCTTGGAAAAAAGTGGATGGGACTTTGATGGGGATTGCATTGAATGTGTAGATTGCTCTAGGTAGCATTGACCTCTTCACAATGATGGTTGTCCCAGTCCATGAGCATGGAACGTTTTTTCCGTTTCTTTGTGTCTTCTTCAATTTCTTTCCTGAGTATTTTGTAGTTTTCTGAGTACAGATCCTTTGCCTCTTGGGTTCAATGTATTCCTAGGTCTCTTCTGGTTTTGGGTGCAGTTGTGAATGGGATCGACTCCTTGATTTGTCTCTCTTCTGTCTTGTTGTTGGTGTATAGGAATGCCACTGATTTCTGTGCATTGATTTTATAGCCTGCTACTTGACGGAATTGCTGTGTGAGTTCTAGCAGTTTTGGGGTGGAGTCTTTTGGGTTTTCCACATAAATTATCATATCATCTGCAAAGAGTGAGAGTTTGACTTCCTCTCTGCCGATTTGGATGCCTTTGATTTCTTTTTGTTGTCTGATTGCTGCGGCTAGGACTTCTAATACTATGTTGAATAGCAGTGGTGAGAGTGGCTATCCCTGCCGCGTTCCTGACCTTAGGGGAAAAGATCTCAGCTTTTCCCCATTGAGAATGATATTCGCTGTAGGTTGTTCGTAGATGGCTTTTATGATATTGAGGTATGTACCCGCTGTCCCTATACTCTGAAGAGTTTTGATCCAGAAAGTGTGCTTTACTTTGCCAAATGGTTTTTCTGCATCTATTGAGAGGATCATATGATTCTTGTTCTTTCTTTTGTTAATGTGTTTTATCACGTTGATTGATTTGCGGATGTTGAACCAGCCTTGCAGCCCCGGGATAAATCCCACCTGGTCATGGTGAATACTCCTTTTCATGTACTGTTGGATCCTCTTGGCTAGTATTTTGGTGAGAATTTTTGCATCGATGTTCATCAAGGATATTGGTCTCTAATACTCCTTTTTGATGGGATCTTTGTCTGGTTTTGGGATCCAGGTAATGGTGGCCACATAAAATGAGTTTGGAAGTTTTCCTTCCATTTCTATTGTTTGGAACAGTTTCAGGAGAATAGGTATTAATTCTTCTTGAAATGTCGGATAGAATTCCCCTGGGAATCCATCTGGCCCTGGGCTTTGGTTTCTTGGGAGGTTTTTGATGACTAATTCAATTGCCTTCGTGGTTATAGGACTGTTCAGGTTTTCTCTTTCTTCCTGGGTCAGTTTTGGTAGTTGACACATCTCTAGGAATGCACCCATTTCTTCCAGGTTATGGAATATGCTGCCATAGGGTTGCTCAGATTACGTTCTTATAATCGTTTGTATTTCTTTGGTGTTGGTTGTGATCTCTCCTCTTTCATTCATGATTTTGTTGATTTGGGTCATTTCTCTTTTCTTTTTGATCAGCCTGGACAGGGGTGTATCAATCTTGTGAATTCTTTCAAAGAACCAGCTCCTAGTTCCGTTGATCTGTTCTACTGTTCTTTTGGGTTCTATTTCATTGATTTCTGCTCTGATCTGCATGATTTCTCTTCTCCTGCCTGGGTTAGGCTTTATTGGCCGTTCTTTCTCCAGCTCCTTTAGGTGTAGGGTTAGGGTGTGTATTTGAGACCTTTCATGTTTCTTGAGAAAGGCTTGTATTGCTATATACTTTCCTCGCAGGACTGCCTTGGCTGTATCCCAAAGATTTTGGACAGTTGTGTTTTCATTTTCATTGGTTTCCATGAATTTTTAAATTCTTCTTTAATTTCCTGGTTGACCCATTCATTCTTTCGTAGGATGCTCTTTAGCCTCCATGTATTTGAGTTCTTTCCGACTTTCCTCTTGTGATTGAGTTCTAGTTTCAAAGCATTGTGGTCTGAAAATGTGCAGGGAATGATCCCAATCTTTGGGTACCGGTTGAGACCTGATTTGTGACCTAGGATGTGATCCATTCTGGAGAACGTTCCATGGGCCCTAGAGAAGAATGTGTATTCCGTTGCTTCGGGATGGAACGTTCTGAATATGTCTGTGAAGTCCATTTGGTCCAGTGTGTCATTTAAAGTCTTTATTTCCTTGTTGATCTTTTGCTTAGATGATCTGGCCATCTCAGTCAGGGGGGAGTTAAAGTCCCCCACTATGATTGTATGGTTGTGAATGTCTTTCTTTGCTTTTCTTCTAAATTGCCTTATACAATTGGATGCTCCCATGTTCGGGGCATAGACATTTACAATTGTTAGATCTTCTTCTTGGATAGACCCTTTAAGTAGGATATAGTGTCCTTCTTCATCTCTTATTACAGTCTTTGTTTTTTATTGCTTTGTTAATCACCATGTACTACATCATTTGTTTTGGTGTAGTGTCCCATGATTCATTGTTTGTTCCGGCCACACAGTGCTCCATGCAGAATGTGCCCTCTTTAATACCCATCACCAGGCTAACCAATCCCCCGACCCACCTCCCCTCTAGAAACCTCGGATTTTTTTTCAGAATCCATCATCTCTCCTGGTCTGTCTCCCCCTCTCACTAACTCCCCTTCATTCTTCCTCTCCTGCTATCTCCTTCTTTTCCTTTATTCTTAAAATATGTTGCGTTATTTGTTGCAGAAGTAGAGATCTGTGATTCAACAGTCTTACACAATTCACAGCGCTCACCGTAGCTCATACCCTCCCCAATGTCTATCACCCAGCCAGCCCATCCCTCCCACCCCCGACCACTCCAGCAAGCCTCACTCTGTTCCTGAGATTAAGAATTCCTCATATCAGTGAGGTCATATGATACATGTCTTTCTCTGATTGACGTATTTCACTAATCATCGGACCCTCCAGTTCCATCCACGTCGTTGTCCATGGCAACATCTCATTCCTTTTGAGGGCTGCGTAATATTCCATTGTGTATAGATATACCACCTCTTCTTTATCCACTCATCTGTCGATGGACATCTTGGCTCTTTCAACAGTTTGGCTATTGTGGACATTGCTGCTATAAACAATGGGGTGCACGTACCGCTTCGGGTCCCTACATTTGTATCTTTGGGGTAAATACCCAGGAGTGCAATTGCTGGATCGGATGGTAGCTCTAATTTCAACTATTTGAGGAACCTCCATCCTGTTTTCCAGAGGGGTTGCACCAGCTTGCATTCCCACCACCAGTGTAGGAGGGTTCCCCTTTCTCCACATCCCCGCCCACCTCTGTCGTTCCCTGACTTGTTCATTTGAGCCATTCTGACGGGTGTGAGGGGGTATCTCATTGAGGTTTTGATGTGGATTTCCCTGATGCCGAGCCGTGTTGAGCAATTTTTCCTGTGCCTGTTGGCCATTTGGATGTCTTCTTTGGAAAAATATCTGTTCATGTCTTCTGCCTATTTTTTGATTGGATTATTTGTTCTTTGGGTGTTGAGTTTGATACGTTTTTATACATATTGGATAGTAGCCCTTTATCTGATATGTCATTCGTAAATAATTTCTCCCATTCTGTCGGTTGTCTTTTGGTTTTGTGGACTGTTTCTTTTGCTGTGCCAAAGGTTTTTATCTTGATGAAATCCCAATAGTTCCTTTTGCCCTGGCTTCCCGTGCCTTTGGTGATGTTTCTAGGAAGAAGTTGCTGCGGCTGAGGTCGAAGAGCTTGCTACCTGTGTTCTCCTTTAGGATTTTGATGGAGCCCTGTCTCACATTGAGGTCTTTCAAACATTTGGAGTCTATTTTTGTGTGTGGTGTCAGGAAATGGTCCAGTGTCATTCTTCTGCATGGGGCTGTCCAATTTCCACAACTCCAGTTGTTGAAGAGACTCTCTTTTTGCCATTGGACATTCTTTCCTGCTCTGTCAAAGATAAGTTGACCATAGAGTTGAGGGTCCATTTCTGGGCTCTCGATTCTGTTCCATGGATCTATGTGTCTGTTTTTGTGCCAGTACCATACTGTCTTGATGATGACAGCTTTGTCATAGAGCTGGAAGTCCAGAATTGTGATGCCGCCAGCTTTGCTTTTCTTTCTCAATATTCCTCTGGCTATTCGTCGTCTCTTCTGGTTCCATTCAAATCGTAGGATTATTTGTTCCATTTCTTGGAAAAAAGTGGATTGTATTTTGACGGGGATTGCATTGAATGTGTAGATCGCTCTAGGTAGCATTGACCTCTTCACAATGTTGGTTCTCCCAGTCCATGAGCATGGAACGTTTTTCCGTTTCTTTGTGTCTTCTTCAATTTCTTTCCTGAGTATTTGGTAGATTTCTGAGTACAGATCCTTTGCCTCTTGGGTTCAATTTATTCCTAGGTCTCTTCTGGTTTTGGGTGCAGTTGTGAATGGGATCGACTCCTTGATTTGTCTCTCTTCTGTCTTGTTGTTGGTGTATAGGGATGCCACTGATTTCTGTGCATTGATTTTATAACCTGCTACTTGACGGAATTGCTGGGTGAGTTCTAGCAGTTTTGGGGTGGAGTCTTTTGGGTTTTCCACATAAAGTATCATATCATCTGCAAAGAGTGAGAGTTTGACTTCCTCTCTGCCGATTTGGATGCCTTTGATTTCTTTTTGTTGTCTGATTGCTGTGGCTAGGACTTCTAATACTATGTTGAATAGCAGTGGTGAGAGTGGCTATCCCTGCCGCGTTCCTGACCTTAGGGGAAAAGATCTCAGCTTTTCCCCATTGAGAATGATATTCGCTGTAGGTTGTTCGTAGATGGCTTTTATGATATTGAGGTATGTACCCGCTGTCCCTATACTCTGAAGAGTTTTGATCCAGAAAGTGTGTTTTACTTTGTCAAATTGTTTTTCTGCATCTATTGAGAGGATCATATGATTCTTATTCTTTCTTTTGTTAATGTGTTTTATCACGTTGATTGATTTGCGGATGTTGAACCAGCCTTGCAGCCCAGGGATAAATCCCACTTGGTCATGGTGAATACTCCGTTTCATGTACTGTTGGATCCTCTTGGCTAGTATTTTGGTGAGAATTTTTGCATCGATGTTCATCAAGGATATTGGTCTCTAATACTCCTTTTTGATGGGATCTTTGTCTGGTTTTGGGATCAAGGTAATGGTGGCCTCATAAAATGAGTTTGGAAGTTTTCCTTCCATTTCTATTGTTTGGAACAGTTTCAGGAGAATAGGTAATAATTCTTCTTTAAATGTCGGATAGAATTCCCCTGGGAATCCATCTGGCCCTGGGCTTTGGTTTCTTGGGAGGTTTTTGATGACTACTTCAATTGCCTTCGTGGTTATAGGACTGTTCAGGTTTTCTCTTTCTTCCTGGGTCAGTTTTGGTAGTTGACACATCTCTAGGAATGCACCCATTTCTTCCAGGTTATGGAATATGCTGCCATAGGGTTGCTCAGATTACGTTCTTATAATCGTTTGTATTTCTTTGGTGTTGGTTGTGATCTCTCCTCTTTCATTCATGATTTTGTTGATTTGGGTCATTTCTCTTTTCTTTTTGATCAGCCTGGACAGGGGTGTATCAATCTTGTGAATTCTTTCAAAGAACCAGCTCCTAGTTCCGTTGATCTGTTCTACTGTTCTTTTGGCTTCTATTTCATTGATTTCTGCTCTGAACTGCATGATTTCTCTTCTCCTGCTGGGTTTAGGCTTTATTGGCCGTTCTTTCTCCAGCTCCTTTAGGTGTAGGGTTAGGGTGTGTATTTGAGACCTTTCATGTTTCTTGAGAAAGGCTTGTATTGCTATATACTTTCCTCGCAGGACTGCCTTGGCTGTATCCCAAAGATTTTGGACAGTTGTGTTTTCATTTTCATTGGTTTCCATGAATTTTTAAATTCTTCTTTAATTTCCTGGTTGACCCATTCATTCTTTCGAAGGATGCTCTTTAGCCTCCATGTATTTGAGTTCTTTCCGACTTTCCTCTTGTGATTGAGTTCTAGTTTCAAAGCATTGTGGTCTGAAAATGTGCAGGGAATGATCCCAATCTTTGGGTACCGGTTGAGACCTGATTTCTGACGTAGGATGTGATCCATTCTGGAGAACGTTCCATGGGCCCTAGAGAAGAATGTGTATTCCGTTGCTTCAGGATGGAACGTTCTGAATATGTCTGTGAAGTCCATTTGGTCCAGTGTGTCATTTAAAGTCTTTATTTCCTTGTTGATCTTTTGCTTAGATGATCTGGCCATTTCAGTTAGGGGGGTGTTAAAGTCCCCCACTATGATTGTATGGTTGTCAATGTCTTTCTTTGCTATTCTTCTAAATTGCCTTATACAATTGGATGCTCCCAAGTTCGGGGCATAGACATTTACAATTGTTAGATCTTCTTTTTGGATAGACCCTTTAAGTAGGATATAGTGTCCTTCTTCATCTCTTATTACAGTCTTTGTTTTTTATTGCTTTGTTTATCTCCATGTACTACATCATTTGTTTTGGTGTAGTGTCCCATGATTCATTGTTTGTTCCGAACACACAGTGCTCCATGCAGAATGTGCCCTCTTTAATACCCATCACCGGGCTAACCAATTCCCCGACCCACCTCCCCTCTAGAAACCTCGGATTTTTTTTCAGAATCCATCATCTCTCCTGGTCTGTCTCCCCCTCTCACTAACTCCCCTTCATTCTTCCTCTCCTGCTATCTCCTTCTTTTCCTTTATTCTTAAAATATGTTGCGTTATTTGTTTCAAAAGTAGAGATCTGTGATTCAACAGTCTTACACAATTCACAGCGCTCACCGTAGCTCATACCCTCCCCAATGTCTATCACCCAGCCAGCCCATCCCTCCCACCCCCGACCACTCCAGCAAGCCTCACTCTGTTCCTGAGATTAAGAATTCCTCATATCAGTGAGTTCATATGATACATGTCTTTCTCTGATTGACTTATTTCACTAATCATCGGACCCTCCAGTTCCATCCACGTCGTTGTCCATGGCAACATCTCATTCCTTTTGATGGCTGCGTAATATTCCATTGTGTATATATATATACCACCTCTTCTTTATCCATTCATCTGTCGATGAACATCTTGGCTCTTTCAACAGTTTGGTTATTGTGGACATTGCTGCTATAAACAATAGGGTGAAAGTATCGCTTCGTGTCCCTACATTTGTAACTTTGGGGTAAATACCCAGGAGTTCAATTGCTGGATCGGATGGTAGCTCTAATTTCAACTATTTGAGGAACCTCCATCCTGTTTTCCAGAGGGGTTGCACTAGCTTGCATTCCCACCACCAGTGTAGGAGGGTTCCCCTTTCTCCACATCCCCGCCAACCTCTGTCGTTCCCTGACTTGTTCATTTGAGCCATTCTGACGGGTGTGAGGGGGTATCTCATTGAGGTTTTGATGTGGATTTCCCTGATGCCGAGCCGTGTTGAGCACTTTTTCATGTGCCTGTTGGCCATTTGGATGTCTTCTTCTGAAAAATGTCTGTTCATGTCTTCTGCCTATTTTTTGATTGGATTATTTGTTCTTTGGGTGTTGAGTTTGATACGTTTTTATACATATTGAATAGTAGCCCTTTATCTGATACGTCATTCGTAAATAATTTCTCCCATTCTGTCGGTTGTCTTTTGGTTTTGTGGACTGTTTCTTTTGCTGTGCCAAAGGATTTTATCTTGATGAAATCCCAATAGTTCATTTTTGCCCTGGCTTCCCGTGCCTTTGGTGATGTTTGTAGGAAGAAGTTGCTGCGGCTGAGGTCGAAGAGCTTGCTACCTGTGTTCTCCTTTAGGATTTTGATGGAGTCCTGTCTCACACTGAGGTCTTTCAAACATTTGGAGTCTATTTTTGTGTGTGGTGCCAGGAAATGGTCCAGTGTCATTCTTCTGCATGGGGCTGTCCAATTTCCACAACTCCAGTTGTTGAAGAGACCCTCTTTTTGCCATTGGACATTCTTTCCTGCTCTGTCAAAGATAAGTTGACCATAGAGTTGAGGGTCCATTTCTGGGCTCTCGATTCTGTTCCATGGATCTATGTGTCTGTTTTTGTGCCAGTACCATACTGTCTTGATGATGACAGCTTTGTCATAGAGCTGGAAGTCCAGAATTGTGATGCCGCCAGCTTTGCTATTCTTTCTCAATATTCCTCTGGCTATTCGTGGTCTCTTCTGGTTCCATTCAAATCTTAGGATTATTTGTTCCATTTCTTGGAAAAAAGTGGATTGTATTTTGACGGGGATTGCATTGAATGTGTAGATCGCTCTAGGTAGCATTGACCTCTTCACAATGTTGGTTCTCCCAGTCCATGAGCATGGAACGTTTTTCCGTTTCTTTGTGTCTTCTTCAATTTCTTTCCTGAGTATTTGGTAGATTTCTGAGTACAGATCCTTTGCCTCTTGGGTTCAATTTATTCCTAGGTCTCTTCTGGTTTTGGGTGCAGTTGTGAATGGGATCGACTCCTTGATTTGTCTCTCTTCTGTCTTGTTGTTGGTGTATAGGGATGCCACTGATTTCTGTGCATTGATTTTATAGCCTGCTACTTGACGGAATTGCTGTGTGAGTTCTAGCAATTTTGGGGTGGAGTCTTTTGGGTTTTCCACATAAAGTATCATATCATCTGCAAAGAGTGAGAGTTTGACTTCCTCTCTGCCGATTTGGATGCCTTTGATTTCTTTTTGTTGTCTGATTGCTGTGGCTAGGACTTCTAATACTATGTTGAATAGCAGTGGTGAGAGTGGCTATCCCTGCCGCGTTCCTGACCTTAGGGGAAAAGATCTCAGCTTTTCCCCATTGAGAATGATATTCGCTGTAGGTTGTTCGTAGATGGCTTTTATGATATTGAGGTATGTACCCGCTGTCCCTATACTCTGAAGAGTTTTGATCCAGAAAGTGTGTTTTACTTTGTCAAATGGTTTTTCTGCATCTATTGAGAGGATCATATGATTCTTATTCTTTCTTTGGTTAATGTGTTTTATCACGTTGATTGATTTGCGGATGTTGAACCAGCCTTGCAGCCCAGGGATAAATCCCACTTGGTCATGGTGAATACTCCTTTTCATGTACTGTTGGGTCCTCTTGGCTAGTATTTTGGTGAGAATTTTTGCATCGATGTTCATCAAGGATATTGGTCTCTAATACTCCTTTTTGATGGGATCTTTGTCTGGTTTTGGGATCAAGGTAATGGTGGCCTCCTAAAATGAGTTTGGAAGTTTTCCTTCCATTTATATTGTTTGGAACAGTTTCAGGAGAATAGGTATTAATTCTTCTTGAAATGTCGGATAGAATTCCCCTGGGAATCCATCTGGCCCTGGGCTTTGGTTTCTTGGGAGGTTTTTGATGACTACTTCAATTGCCTTCGTGGTTATAGGACTGTTCAGGTTTTCTCTTTCTTCCTGGGTCAGTTTTGGTAGTTGACACATCTCTAGGAATGCACCCATTTCTTCCAGGTTATGGAATATGCTGCCATAGGGTTGCTCAGATTACGTTCTTATAATCGTTTGTATTTCTTTGGTGTTGGTTGTGATCTCTCCTCTTTCATTCATGATTTTGTTGATTTGGGTCATTTCTCTTTTCTTTTTGATCAGCCTGGACAGGGGTGTATCAATCTTGTGAATTCTTTCAAAGAACCAGCTCCTAGTTCCGTTGATCTGTTCTACTGTTCTTTTGGCTTCTATTTCATTGATTTCTGCTCTGATCTGCATGATTTCTCTTCTCCTGCTGGGTTTAGGCTTTATTGGCCGTTCTTTCTCCAGCTCCTTTAGGTGTAGGGTTAGGGTGTGTATTTGAGACCTTTCATGTTTCTTGAGAAAGGCTTGTATTGCTATATACTTCCTCGCAGGACTGCCTTGGCTGTATCCCAAAGATTTTGGACAGTTGTGTTTTCATTTTCATTGGTTTCCATGAATTTTTAAATTCTTCTTTAATTTCCTGGTTGACCCATTCATTCTTTCGTAGGATGCTCTTTAGCCTCCATGTATTTGAGTTCTTTCCGACTTTCCTCTTGTGATTGAGCTCTAGTTTCAAAGCATTGTGGTCTGAAAATGTGCAGGGAATGATCCCAATCTTTGGGTACCGGTTGAGACCTGATTTGTGACCTAGGATGTGATCCATTCTGGAGAACGTTCCATGGGCCCTAGAGAAGAATGTGTATTCCGTTGCTTCGGGATGGAACGTTCTGAATATGTCTGTGAAGTCCATTTGGTCCAGTGTGTCATTTAAAGTCTTTATTTCCTTGTTGATCTTTTGCTTAGATGATCTGGCCATTTCAGTCAGGGGGGTGTTAAAGTCCCCCACTATGATTGTATGGTTTTCAATGTCTTTCTTTGCTTTTCTTCTAAATTGCCTTATACAATTGGATGCTCCCAAGTTCGGGGCATAGACATTTACAATTGTTAGATCTTCTTGTTGGATAGACACTTTAAGTAGGATATAGTGTCCTTCTTCATCTCTTATTACAGTCTTTGTTTTTTATTGCTTTGTTAATCACCATGTACTACATCATTTGTTTTGGTGTAGTGTCCCATGATTCATTGTTTGTTCCGAACACACAGTGCTCCATGCAGAATGTGCCCTCTTTAATACCCATCACCAGGCTAACCAATCCCCCGACCCACCTCCCCTCTAGAAACCTCGGATTTTTTTTCAGAATCCATCATCTCTCCTGGTCTGTCTCCCCCTCTCACTAACTCCCCTTCATTCTTCCTCTTCTGCTATCTCCTTCTTTTCCTTTATTCTTAAAATATGTTGCGTTATTTGTTGCAGAAGTAGAGATCTGTGATTCAACAGTCTTACACAATTCACAGCGCTCACCGTAGCTCATACCCTCCCCAATGTCTATCACCCAGCCAGCCCATCCCTCCCACCCCCGACCACTCCAGCAAGCCTCACTCTGTTCCTGAGATTAAGAATTCCTCATATCAGTGAGGTCATATGATATATGTCTTTCTCTGATTGACTTATTTCACTAATCATCGGACCCTCCACTTCCATCCACGTCGTTGTCCATGGCAACATCTCATTCCTTTTGATGGCTGTGTAATATTCCATTGTGTATATATATACCACCTCTTCTTTATCCACTCATCTGTCGATGGCCATCTTGGCTCTTTCAACAGTTTGGCTATTGTGGACATTGCTGCTATAAACAATGGGGTGCACGTACCGCTTCGGGTCCCTACATTTGTATCTTTGGGGTAAATACCCAGGAGTGCAATTGCTGGATCGGATGGTAGCTCTAATTTCAACTATTTGAGGAACCTCCATCCTGTTTTCCAGAGGGGTTGCACCACCTTGCATTCCCACCACCAGTGTAGGAGGGTTCCCCTTTCTCCACATCCCCGCCAACCTCTGTCGTTCCCTGACTTGTTCATTTGAGCCATTCTGACGGGTGTGAGGGGGTATCTCATTGAGGTTTTGAAGTGGATTTCCCTGATGCCGAGCCGTGTTGAGCACTTTTTCCTGTGCCTGTTGGCCATTTGGATGTCTTCTTTGGAAAAATGTCTGTTCATGCCTTCTGCCTATTTTTTGATTGGATTATTTGTTCTTTGGGTGTTGAGTTTGATACGTTTTTATACATATTGGATAGTAGCCCTTTATCTGATATGTCATTCGTAAATAATTTCTCCCATTCTGTCGGTTGTCTTTTGGTTTTGTGGACTGTTTCTTTTGCTGTGCCAAAGGTTTTTATCTTGATGAAATCCCAATAGTTCCTTTTTGCCCTGCTTCCCGTGCCTTTGGTGATGTTTGTAGGAAGAAGTTGCTGCGGCTGAGGTCGAAGAGCTTGCTACCTGTGTTCTCCTTTCGGATTTTGATGGAGTCCTGTCTCACATTGAGGTCTTTCAAACATTTGGAGTCTATTTTTGTGTGTGGTGTCAGGAAATGGCCCAGTGTCATTCTTCTGCATGGGGCTGTCCAATTTCCACAACTCCAGTTGTTGAAGAGACTCTCTTTTTGCCATTGGACATTCTTTCCTGCTCTGTCAATGATAAGTTGACCATAGAGTTGAGGGTCCACTTCTGGGCTCTCGATTCTGTTCCATGGATCTATGTGTCTGTTTTTGTGCCAGTACCATACTGTCTTGATGATGACAGCTTTGTCATAGAGCAGGAAGTCCAGAATTGTGATGCCGCCAGCTTTGCTTTTCTTTCTCAATATTCCTCTGGCTATTCGTGGTCTCTTCTGGTTCCATTCAAATCTTAGGATTATTTGTTCCATTTCTTGGAAAAAAGTGGATGGTATTTTGATAGGGATTGCATTGCATGTGTAGATTGCTCTAGGTAGCTTTGACCTCTTCACAATGTTGTTTCTCCCAGTCCATGAGCATGGAACGTTTTTCCGTTTCTTTGTGTCTTCTTCAATTTCTTTCCTGAGTATTTGGTAGTTTTCTGAGTACAGATCCTTTGCTTCTTGGGTTCAATTTATTCCTAGGTCTCTTCTGGTTTTGGGTGCAGTTGTGAATGGGATCGACTCCTTGATTTGTCTCTCTTCTGTCTTGTTGTTGGTGTATAGGAATGCCACTGATTTCTGTGCATTGATTTTATAGCCTGCTACTTGACGGAATTGCTGTGTGAGTTCTAGCAGTTTTGGGGTGGAGTCTTTTGGGTTTTCCACATAAAGTATCATATCATCTGCAAAGAGTGAGAGTTTGACTTCCTCTCTGCCGATTTGGATGCCTTGGATTTCTTTTTGTTGTCTGATTGCTGTGGCTAGGACTTCTAATACTATGTTGAATAGCAGTGGTGAGAGTGGCTATCCCTGCCGCGTTCCTGACCTTAGGGGAAAAGATCTCATCTTTTCCCCATTGAGAATTATATTCGCTGTAGGTTGTTCGTAGATGGCTTTTATGATATTGAGGTATGTACACGCTGTCCCTGTACTCTGAAGAGTTTTGATCCAGAAAGTGTGCTTTACTTTGTCAAATGGTTTTTCTGCATCTATTGAGAGGATCATATGATTCTTGTTCTTTCTTTTGTTAATGTGTTTTATCACGTTGATTGATTTGCGGATGTTGAACCAGCCTTGCAGCCCCGGGATAAATCCCACTTGGTCATGGTGAATACTCCTTTTCATGTACTGTTGGATCCTCTTGGCTAGTATTTTGGTGAGAATTTTTGCATCGATGTTCATCAAGGATATTGGTCTCTAATACTCCTTTTTGATGGGATCTTTGTCTGGTTTTGGGATCAAGGTAATGGTGGCCTCATAAAATGAGTTTGGAAGTTTTCCTTCCATTTCTATTGTTTGGAACAGTTTCAGGAGAATTGGTATTAATTCTTCTTTAAATGTCGGATAGAATTCCCTTGGGAATCCATCTGGTCCTGGGCTTTGGTTTCTTGGGAGGTTTTTGATGACTACTTCAATTGCCTTCGTGGTTATAGGACTGTTCAGGTTTTCTCTTTCTTCCTGGGTCAGTTTTGGTAGTTGACACATCTCTAGGAATGCACCCATTTCTTCCAGGTTATGGAATAGGCTGCCCTAGGGTTGCTCAGATTACGTTCTTATAATCGTTTGTATTTCTTTGGTGTTGGTTGTGATCTCTCCTCTTTCATTCATGATTTTGTTGATTTGGGTCATTTCTCTTTTCTTTTTGATCAGCCTGGACAGGGGTGTATCAATCTTGTGAATTCTTTCAAAGAACCAGCTCCTAGTTCCGTTGATCTGTTCTACTGTTCTTTTGGGTTCTATTTCATTGATTTCTGCTCTGATCTGCATGATTTCTCTTCTCCTGCTGGGTTTAGGCTTTATTGGCCGTTCTTTCTCCAGCTCCTTTAGGTGTAGGGTTAGGGTGTGTATTTGAGACCTTTCATGTTTCTTGAGAAAGGCTTGTATTGCTATATACTTTCCTCGCAGGACTGCCTTGGCTGTATCCCAAAGATTTTGGACAGTTGTGTTTTCATTTTCATTGGTTTCCATGAATTTTTAAGTTCTTCTTTAATTTCCTGGTTGACCCATTCATTCTTTCGTAGGATGCTCTTTAGCCTCCATGTATTTGAGTTCTTTCCGACTTTCCTCTTGTGATTGAGTTCTAGTTTCAAAGCATTGTGGTCTGAAAATGTGCAGGGAATGATCCCAATCTTTGGGTACCGGTTGAGACCTGATTTGTGACCTAGGATGTGATCCATTCTGGAGAACGTTCCATGGGCCCTAGAGAAGAATGTGTATTCCGTTGCTTCGGGATGGAACGTTCTGAATATGTCTGTGAAGTCCATTTGGTCCAGTGTGTCATTTAAAGTCTTTATTTCCTTGTTGATCTTTTGCTTAGATGATCTGGCCATCTCAGTCAGGGGGGAGTTAAAGTCCCCCACTATGATTGTATGGTTGTGAATGTCTTTCTTTGCTTTTCTTCTAAATTGCCTTATACAATTGGATGCTCCCATGTTCGGGGCATAGACATTTACAATTGTTAGATCTTCTTCTTGGATAGACCCTTTAAGTAGGATATAGTGTCCTTCTTCATCTCTTATTACAGTCTTTGTTTTTTATTGCTTTGTTAATCACCATGTACTACATCATTTGTTTTGGTGTAGTGTCCCATGATTCATTGTTTGTTCCGGCCACACAGTGCTCCATGCAGAATGTGCCCTCTTTAATACCCATCACCAGGCTAACCAATCCCCCGACCCACCTCCCCTCTAGAAACCTCGGATTTTTTTTCAGAATCCATCATCTCTCCTGGTCTGTCTCCCCCTCTCACTAACTCCCCTTCATTCTTCCTCTCCTGCTATCTCCTTCTTTTCCTTTATTCTTAAAATATGTTGCGTTATTTGTTGCAGAAGTAGAGATCTGTGATTCAACAGTCTTACACAATTCACAGCGCTCACCGTAGCTCATACCCTCCCCAATGTCTATCACCCAGCCAGCCCATCCCTCCCACCCCCGACCACTCCAGCAAGCCTCACTCTGTTCCTGAGATTAAGAATTCCTCATATCAGTGAGGTCATATGATACATGTCTTTCTCTGATTGACGTATTTCACTAATCATCGGACCCTCCAGTTCCATCCACGTCGTTGTCCATGGCAACATCTCATTCCTTTTGAGGGCTGCGTAATATTCCATTGTGTATAGATATACCACCTCTTCTTTATCCACTCATCTGTCGATGGACATCTTGGCTCTTTCAACAGTTTGGCTATTGTGGACATTGCTGCTATAAACAATGGGGTGCACGTACCGCTTCGGGTCCCTACATTTGTATCTTTGGGGTAAATACCCAGGAGTGCAATTGCTGGATCGGATGGTAGCTCTAATTTCAACTATTTGAGGAACCTCCATCCTGTTTTCCAGAGGGGTTGCACCAGCTTGCATTCCCACCACCAGTGTAGGAGGGTTCCCCTTTCTCCACATCCCCGCCCACCTCTGTCGTTCCCTGACTTGTTCATTTGAGCCATTCTGACGGGTGTGAGGGGGTATCTCATTGAGGTTTTGATGTGGATTTCCCTGATGCCGAGCCGTGTTGAGCAATTTTTCCTGTGCCTGTTGGCCATTTGGATGTCTTCTTTGGAAAAATATCTGTTCATGTCTTCTGCCTATTTTTTGATTGGATTATTTGTTCTTTGGGTGTTGAGTTTGATACGTTTTTATACATATTGGATAGTAGCCCTTTATCTGATATGTCATTCGTAAATAATTTCTCCCATTCTGTCGGTTGTCTTTTGGTTTTGTGGACTGTTTCTTTTGCTGTGCCAAAGGTTTTTATCTTGATGAAATCCCAATAGTTCCTTTTGCCCTGGCTTCCCGTGCCTTTGGTGATGTTTCTAGGAAGAAGTTGCTGCGGCTGAGGTCGAAGAGCTTGCTACCTGTGTTCTCCTTTAGGATTTTGATGGAGCCCTGTCTCACATTGAGGTCTTTCAAACATTTGGAGTCTATTTTTGTGTGTGGTGTCAGGAAATGGTCCAGTGTCATTCTTCTGCATGGGGCTGTCCAATTTCCACAACTCCAGTTGTTGAAGAGACTCTCTTTTTGCCATTGGACATTCTTTCCTGCTCTGTCAAAGATAAGTTGACCATAGAGTTGAGGGTCCATTTCTGGGCTCTCGATTCTGTTCCATGGATCTATGTGTCTGTTTTTGTGCCAGTACCATACTGTCTTGATGATGACAGCTTTGTCATAGAGCTGGAAGTCCAGAATTGTGATGCCGCCAGCTTTGCTTTTCTTTCTCAATATTCCTCTGGCTATTCGTGGTCTCTTGTGGTTCCATTCAAATCTTAGGATTATTTGTTCCATTTCTTGGAAAAAAGTGGATGGGACTTTGATGGGGATTGCATTGAATGTGTAGATTGCTCTAGGTAGCATTGACCTCTTCACAATGATGGTTGTCCCAGTCCATGAGCATGGAACGTTTTTTCCGTTTCTTTGTGTCTTCTTCAATTTCTTTCCTGAGTATTTTGTAGTTTTCTGAGTACAGATCCTTTGCCTCTTGGGTTCAATGTATTCCTAGGTCTCTTCTGGTTTTGGGTGCAGTTGTGAATGGGATCGACTCCTTGATTTGTCTCTCTTCTGTCTTGTTGTTGGTGTATAGGAATGCCACTGATTTCTGTGCATTGATTTTATAGCCTGCTACTTGACGGAATTGCTGTGTGAGTTCTAGCAGTTTTGGGGTGGAGTCTTTTGGGTTTTCCACATAAATTATCATATCATCTGCAAAGAGTGAGAGTTTGACTTCCTCTCTGCCGATTTGGATGCCTTTGATTTCTTTTTGTTGTCTGATTGCTGCGGCTAGGACTTCTAATACTATGTTGAATAGCAGTGGTGAGAGTGGCTATCCCTGCCGCGTTCCTGACCTTAGGGGAAAAGATCTCAGCTTTTCCCCATTGAGAATGATATTCGCTGTAGGTTGTTCGTAGATGGCTTTTATGATATTGAGGTATGTACCCGCTGTCCCTATACTCTGAAGAGTTTTGATCCAGAAAGTGTGCTTTACTTTGCCAAATGGTTTTTCTGCATCTATTGAGAGGATCATATGATTCTTGTTCTTTCTTTTGTTAATGTGTTTTATCACGTTGATTGATTTGCGGATGTTGAACCAGCCTTGCAGCCCCGGGATAAATCCCACCTGGTCATGGTGAATACTCCTTTTCATGTACTGTTGGATCCTCTTGGCTAGTATTTTGGTGAGAATTTTTGCATCGATGTTCATCAAGGATATTGGTCTCTAATACTCCTTTTTGATGGGATCTTTGTCTGGTTTTGGGATCCAGGTAATGGTGGCCACATAAAATGAGTTTGGAAGTTTTCCTTCCATTTCTATTGTTTGGAACAGTTTCAGGAGAATAGGTATTAATTCTTCTTGAAATGTCGGATAGAATTCCCCTGGGAATCCATCTGGCCCTGGGCTTTGGTTTCTTGGGAGGTTTTTGATGACTAATTCAATTGCCTTCGTGGTTATAGGACTGTTCAGGTTTTCTCTTTCTTCCTGGGTCAGTTTTGGTAGTTGACACATCTCTAGGAATGCACCCATTTCTTCCAGGTTATGGAATATGCTGCCATAGGGTTGCTCAGATTACGTTCTTATAATCGTTTGTATTTCTTTGGTGTTGGTTGTGATCTCTCCTCTTTCATTCATGATTTTGTTGATTTGGGTCATTTCTCTTTTCTTTTTGATCAGCCTGGACAGGGGTGTATCAATCTTGTGAATTCTTTCAAAGAACCAGCTCCTAGTTCCGTTGATCTGTTCTACTGTTCTTTTGGGTTCTATTTCATTGATTTCTGCTCTGATCTGCATGATTTCTCTTCTCCTGCCTGGGTTAGGCTTTATTGGCCGTTCTTTCTCCAGCTCCTTTAGGTGTAGGGTTAGGGTGTGTATTTGAGACCTTTCATGTTTCTTGAGAAAGGCTTGTATTGCTATATACTTTCCTCGCAGGACTGCCTTGGCTGTATCCCAAAGATTTTGGACAGTTGTGTTTTCATTTTCATTGGTTTCCATGAATTTTTAAATTCTTCTTTAATTTCCTGGTTGACCCATTCATTCTTTCGTAGGATGCTCTTTAGCCTCCATGTATTTGAGTTCTTTCCGACTTTCCTCTTGTGATTGAGTTCTAGTTTCAAAGCATTGTGGTCTGAAAATGTGCAGGGAATGATCCCAATCTTTGGGTACCGGTTGAGACCTGATTTGTGACCTAGGATGTGATCCATTCTGGAGAACGTTCCATGGGCCCTAGAGAAGAATGTGTATTCCGTTGCTTCGGGATGGAACGTTCTGAATATGTCTGTGAAGTCCATTTGGTCCAGTGTGTCATTTAAAGTCTTTATTTCCTTGTTGATCTTTTGCTTAGATGATCTGGCCATTTCAGTCAGGGGGGTGTTAAAGTCCCCCACTATGATTGTATGGTTGTCAATGTCTTTCTTTGCTTTTCTTCTAAATTGCCTTATATAATTGGATGCTCCCATGTTCGGGGCATAGACATTTACAATTGTTAGATCTTCTTCTTGGATAGACCCTTTAAGTAGGATATAGTGTCCTTCTTCATCTCTTATTACAGTCTTTGTTTTTTATTGCTTTGTTAATCACCATGTACTACATCATTTGTTTTGGTGTAGTGTCCCATGATTCATTGTTTGTTCCGAACACACAGTGCTCCATGCAGAATGTGCCCTCTTTAATACCCATCACCGGGCTAACCAATCCCCCGACCCACCTCCCCTCTAGAAACCTCGGATTTTTTTTCAGAATCCATCATCTCTCCTGGTCTGTCTCCCCCTCTCACTAACTCCCCTTCATTCTTCCTCTCCTGCTATCTCCTTCTTTTCCTTTATTCTTAAAATATGTTGCGTTATTTGTTTCAGAAGTAGAGATCTGTGATTCAACAGTCTTACACAATTCACAGCGCTCACCGTAGCTCATACCCTCCCCAATGTCTATCACCCAGCCAGCCCATCCCTCCCACCCCCGACCACTCCAGCAAGCCTCACTCTGTTCCTGAGATTAAGAATTCCTCATATCAGTGAGGTCATATGATATATGTCTTTCTCTGATTGACTTATTTCACTAATCATCGGACCCTCCACTTCCATCCACGTCGTTGTCCATGGCAACATCTCATTCCTTTTGATGGCTGTGTAATATTCCATTGTGTATATATATACCACCTCTTCTTTATCCACTCATCTGTCGATGGCCATCTTGGCTCTTTCAACAGTTTGGCTATTGTGGACATTGCTGCTATAAACAATGGGGTGCACGTACCGCTTCGGGTCCCTACATTTGTATCTTTGGGGTAAATACCCAGGAGTGCAATTGCTGGATCGGATGGTAGCTCTAATTTCAACTATTTGAGGAACCTCCATCCTGTTTTCCAGAGGGGTTGCACCACCTTGCATTCCCACCACCAGTGTAGGAGGGTTCCCCTTTCTCCACATCCCCGCCAACCTCTGTCGTTCCCTGACTTGTTCATTTGAGCCATTCTGACGGGTGTGAGGGGGTATCTCATTGAGGTTTTGAAGTGGATTTCCCTGATGCCGAGCCGTGTTGAGCACTTTTTCCTGTGCCTGTTGGCCATTTGGATGTCTTCTTTGGAAAAATGTCTGTTCATGCCTTCTGCCTATTTTTTGATTGGATTATTTGTTCTTTGGGTGTTGAGTTTGATACGTTTTTATACATATTGGATAGTAGCCCTTTATCTGATATGTCATTCGTAAATAATTTCTCCCATTCTGTCGGTTGTCTTTTGGTTTTGTGGACTGTTTCTTTTGCTGTGCCAAAGGTTTTTATCTTGATGAAATCCCAATAGTTCCTTTTTGCCCTGCTTCCCGTGCCTTTGGTGATGTTTGTAGGAAGAAGTTGCTGCGGCTGAGGTCGAAGAGCTTGCTACCTGTGTTCTCCTTTCGGATTTTGATGGAGTCCTGTCTCACATTGAGGTCTTTCAAACATTTGGAGTCTATTTTTGTGTGTGGTGTCAGGAAATGGCCCAGTGTCATTCTTCTGCATGGGGCTGTCCAATTTCCACAACTCCAGTTGTTGAAGAGACTCTCTTTTTGCCATTGGACATTCTTTCCTGCTCTGTCAATGATAAGTTGACCATAGAGTTGAGGGTCCACTTCTGGGCTCTCGATTCTGTTCCATGGATCTATGTGTCTGTTTTTGTGCCAGTACCATACTGTCTTGATGATGACAGCTTTGTCATAGAGCAGGAAGTCCAGAATTGTGATGCCGCCAGCTTTGCTTTTCTTTCTCAATATTCCTCTGGCTATTCGTGGTCTCTTCTGGTTCCATTCAAATCTTAGGATTATTTGTTCCATTTCTTGGAAAAAAGTGGATGGTATTTTGATAGGGATTGCATTGCATGTGTAGATTGCTCTAGGTAGCTTTGACCTCTTCACAATGTTGTTTCTCCCAGTCCATGAGCATGGAACGTTTTTCCGTTTCTTTGTGTCTTCTTCAATTTCTTTCCTGAGTATTTGGTAGTTTTCTGAGTACAGATCCTTTGCTTCTTGGGTTCAATTTATTCCTAGGTCTCTTCTGGTTTTGGGTGCAGTTGTGAATGGGATCGACTCCTTGATTTGTCTCTCTTCTGTCTTGTTGTTGGTGTATAGGAATGCCACTGATTTCTGTGCATTGATTTTATAGCCTGCTACTTGACGGAATTGCTGTGTGAGTTCTAGCAGTTTTGGGGTGGAGTCTTTTGGGTTTTCCACATAAAGTATCATATCATCTGCAAAGAGTGAGAGTTTGACTTCCTCTCTGCCGATTTGGATGCCTTGGATTTCTTTTTGTTGTCTGATTGCTGTGGCTAGGACTTCTAATACTATGTTGAATAGCAGTGGTGAGAGTGGCTATCCCTGCCGCGTTCCTGACCTTAGGGGAAAAGATCTCATCTTTTCCCCATTGAGAATTATATTCGCTGTAGGTTGTTCGTAGATGGCTTTTATGATATTGAGGTATGTACACGCTGTCCCTGTACTCTGAAGAGTTTTGATCCAGAAAGTGTGCTTTACTTTGTCAAATGGTTTTTCTGCATCTATTGAGAGGATCATATGATTCTTGTTCTTTCTTTTGTTAATGTGTTTTATCACGTTGATTGATTTGCGGATGTTGAACCAGCCTTGCAGCCCCGGGATAAATCCCACTTGGTCATGGTGAATACTCCTTTTCATGTACTGTTGGATCCTCTTGGCTAGTATTTTGGTGAGAATTTTTGCATCGATGTTCATCAAGGATATTGGTCTCTAATACTCCTTTTTGATGGGATCTTTGTCTGGTTTTGGGATCAAGGTAATGGTGGCCTCATAAAATGAGTTTGGAAGTTTTCCTTCCATTTCTATTGTTTGGAACAGTTTCAGGAGAATTGGTATTAATTCTTCTTTAAATGTCGGATAGAATTCCCTTGGGAATCCATCTGGTCCTGGGCTTTGGTTTCTTGGGAGGTTTTTGATGACTACTTCAATTGCCTTCGTGGTTATAGGACTGTTCAGGTTTTCTCTTTCTTCCTGGGTCAGTTTTGGTAGTTGACACATCTCTAGGAATGCACCCATTTCTTCCAGGTTATGGAATAGGCTGCCCTAGGGTTGCTCAGATTACGTTCTTATAATCGTTTGTATTTCTTTGGTGTTGGTTGTGATCTCTCCTCTTTCATTCATGATTTTGTTGATTTGGGTCATTTCTCTTTTCTTTTTGATCAGCCTGGACAGGGGTGTATCAATCTTGTGAATTCTTTCAAAGAACCAGCTCCTAGTTCCGTTGATCTGTTCTACTGTTCTTTTGGGTTCTATTTCATTGATTTCTGCTCTGATCTGCATGATTTCTCTTCTCCTGCTGGGTTTAGGCTTTATTGGCCGTTCTTTCTCCAGCTCCTTTAGGTGTAGGGTTAGGGTGTGTATTTGAGACCTTTCATGTTTCTTGAGAAAGGCTTGTATTGCTATATACTTTCCTCGCAGGACTGCCTTGGCTGTATCCCAAAGATTTTGGACAGTTGTGTTTTCATTTTCATTGGTTTCCATGAATTTTTAAGTTCTTCTTTAATTTCCTGGTTGACCCATTCATTCTTTCGTAGGATGCTCTTTAGCCTCCATGTATTTGAGTTCTTTCCGACTTTCCTCTTGTGATTGAGTTCTAGTTTCAAAGCATTGTGGTCTGAAAATGTGCAGGGAATGATCCCAATCTTTGGGTACCGGTTGAGACCTGATTTGTGACCTAGGATGTGATCCATTCTGGAGAACGTTCCATGGGCCCTAGAGAAGAATGTGTATTCCGTTGCTTCGGGATGGAACGTTCTGAATATGTCTGTGAAGTCCATTTGGTCCAGTGTGTCATTTAAAGTCTTTATTTCCTTGTTGATCTTTTGCTTAGATGATCTGGCCATCTCAGTCAGGGGGGAGTTAAAGTCCCCCACTATGATTGTATGGTTGTGAATGTCTTTCTTTGCTTTTCTTCTAAATTGCCTTATACAATTGGATGCTCCCATGTTCGGGGCATAGACATTTACAATTGTTAGATCTTCTTCTTGGATAGACCCTTTAAGTAGGATATAGTGTCCTTCTTCATCTCTTATTACAGTCTTTGTTTTTTATTGCTTTGTTAATCACCATGTACTACATCATTTGTTTTGGTGTAGTGTCCCATGATTCATTGTTTGTTCCGGCCACACAGTGCTCCATGCAGAATGTGCCCTCTTTAATACCCATCACCAGGCTAACCAATCCCCCGACCCACCTCCCCTCTAGAAACCTCGGATTTTTTTTCAGAATCCATCATCTCTCCTGGTCTGTCTCCCCCTCTCACTAACTCCCCTTCATTCTTCCTCTCCTGCTATCTCCTTCTTTTCCTTTATTCTTAAAATATGTTGCGTTATTTGTTGCAGAAGTAGAGATCTGTGATTCAACAGTCTTACACAATTCACAGCGCTCACCGTAGCTCATACCCTCCCCAATGTCTATCACCCAGCCAGCCCATCCCTCCCACCCCCGACCACTCCAGCAAGCCTCACTCTGTTCCTGAGATTAAGAATTCCTCATATCAGTGAGGTCATATGATACATGTCTTTCTCTGATTGACGTATTTCACTAATCATCGGACCCTCCAGTTCCATCCACGTCGTTGTCCATGGCAACATCTCATTCCTTTTGAGGGCTGCGTAATATTCCATTGTGTATAGATATACCACCTCTTCTTTATCCACTCATCTGTCGATGGACATCTTGGCTCTTTCAACAGTTTGGCTATTGTGGACATTGCTGCTATAAACAATGGGGTGCACGTACCGCTTCGGGTCCCTACATTTGTATCTTTGGGGTAAATACCCAGGAGTGCAATTGCTGGATCGGATGGTAGCTCTAATTTCAACTATTTGAGGAACCTCCATCCTGTTTTCCAGAGGGGTTGCACCAGCTTGCATTCCCACCACCAGTGTAGGAGGGTTCCCCTTTCTCCACATCCCCGCCCACCTCTGTCGTTCCCTGACTTGTTCATTTGAGCCATTCTGACGGGTGTGAGGGGGTATCTCATTGAGGTTTTGATGTGGATTTCCCTGATGCCGAGCCGTGTTGAGCAATTTTTCCTGTGCCTGTTGGCCATTTGGATGTCTTCTTTGGAAAAATATCTGTTCATGTCTTCTGCCTATTTTTTGATTGGATTATTTGTTCTTTGGGTGTTGAGTTTGATACGTTTTTATACATATTGGATAGTAGCCCTTTATCTGATATGTCATTCGTAAATAATTTCTCCCATTCTGTCGGTTGTCTTTTGGTTTTGTGGACTGTTTCTTTTGCTGTGCCAAAGGTTTTTATCTTGATGAAATCCCAATAGTTCCTTTTGCCCTGGCTTCCCGTGCCTTTGGTGATGTTTCTAGGAAGAAGTTGCTGCGGCTGAGGTCGAAGAGCTTGCTACCTGTGTTCTCCTTTAGGATTTTGATGGAGCCCTGTCTCACATTGAGGTCTTTCAAACATTTGGAGTCTATTTTTGTGTGTGGTGTCAGGAAATGGTCCAGTGTCATTCTTCTGCATGGGGCTGTCCAATTTCCACAACTCCAGTTGTTGAAGAGACTCTCTTTTTGCCATTGGACATTCTTTCCTGCTCTGTCAAAGATAAGTTGACCATAGAGTTGAGGGTCCATTTCTGGGCTCTCGATTCTGTTCCATGGATCTATGTGTCTGTTTTTGTGCCAGTACCATACTGTCTTGATGATGACAGCTTTGTCATAGAGCTGGAAGTCCAGAATTGTGATGCCGCCAGCTTTGCTTTTCTTTCTCAATATTCCTCTGGCTATTCGTGGTCTCTTGTGGTTCCATTCAAATCTTAGGATTATTTGTTCCATTTCTTGGAAAAAAGTGGATGGGACTTTGATGGGGATTGCATTGAATGTGTAGATTGCTCTAGGTAGCATTGACCTCTTCACAATGATGGTTGTCCCAGTCCATGAGCATGGAACGTTTTTTCCGTTTCTTTGTGTCTTCTTCAATTTCTTTCCTGAGTATTTTGTAGTTTTCTGAGTACAGATCCTTTGCCTCTTGGGTTCAATGTATTCCTAGGTCTCTTCTGGTTTTGGGTGCAGTTGTGAATGGGATCGACTCCTTGATTTGTCTCTCTTCTGTCTTGTTGTTGGTGTATAGGAATGCCACTGATTTCTGTGCATTGATTTTATAGCCTGCTACTTGACGGAATTGCTGTGTGAGTTCTAGCAGTTTTGGGGTGGAGTCTTTTGGGTTTTCCACATAAATTATCATATCATCTGCAAAGAGTGAGAGTTTGACTTCCTCTCTGCCGATTTGGATGCCTTTGATTTCTTTTTGTTGTCTGATTGCTGCGGCTAGGACTTCTAATACTATGTTGAATAGCAGTGGTGAGAGTGGCTATCCCTGCCGCGTTCCTGACCTTAGGGGAAAAGATCTCAGCTTTTCCCCATTGAGAATGATATTCGCTGTAGGTTGTTCGTAGATGGCTTTTATGATATTGAGGTATGTACCCGCTGTCCCTATACTCTGAAGAGTTTTGATCCAGAAAGTGTGCTTTACTTTGCCAAATGGTTTTTCTGCATCTATTGAGAGGATCATATGATTCTTGTTCTTTCTTTTGTTAATGTGTTTTATCACGTTGATTGATTTGCGGATGTTGAACCAGCCTTGCAGCCCCGGGATAAATCCCACCTGGTCATGGTGAATACTCCTTTTCATGTACTGTTGGATCCTCTTGGCTAGTATTTTGGTGAGAATTTTTGCATCGATGTTCATCAAGGATATTGGTCTCTAATACTCCTTTTTGATGGGATCTTTGTCTGGTTTTGGGATCCAGGTAATGGTGGCCACATAAAATGAGTTTGGAAGTTTTCCTTCCATTTCTATTGTTTGGAACAGTTTCAGGAGAATAGGTATTAATTCTTCTTGAAATGTCGGATAGAATTCCCCTGGGAATCCATCTGGCCCTGGGCTTTGGTTTCTTGGGAGGTTTTTGATGACTAATTCAATTGCCTTCGTGGTTATAGGACTGTTCAGGTTTTCTCTTTCTTCCTGGGTCAGTTTTGGTAGTTGACACATCTCTAGGAATGCACCCATTTCTTCCAGGTTATGGAATATGCTGCCATAGGGTTGCTCAGATTACGTTCTTATAATCGTTTGTATTTCTTTGGTGTTGGTTGTGATCTCTCCTCTTTCATTCATGATTTTGTTGATTTGGGTCATTTCTCTTTTCTTTTTGATCAGCCTGGACAGGGGTGTATCAATCTTGTGAATTCTTTCAAAGAACCAGCTCCTAGTTCCGTTGATCTGTTCTACTGTTCTTTTGGGTTCTATTTCATTGATTTCTGCTCTGATCTGCATGATTTCTCTTCTCCTGCCTGGGTTAGGCTTTATTGGCCGTTCTTTCTCCAGCTCCTTTAGGTGTAGGGTTAGGGTGTGTATTTGAGACCTTTCATGTTTCTTGAGAAAGGCTTGTATTGCTATATACTTTCCTCGCAGGACTGCCTTGGCTGTATCCCAAAGATTTTGGACAGTTGTGTTTTCATTTTCATTGGTTTCCATGAATTTTTAAATTCTTCTTTAATTTCCTGGTTGACCCATTCATTCTTTCGTAGGATGCTCTTTAGCCTCCATGTATTTGAGTTCTTTCCGACTTTCCTCTTGTGATTGAGTTCTAGTTTCAAAGCATTGTGGTCTGAAAATGTGCAGGGAATGATCCCAATCTTTGGGTACCGGTTGAGACCTGATTTGTGACCTAGGATGTGATCCATTCTGGAGAACGTTCCATGGGCCCTAGAGAAGAATGTGTATTCCGTTGCTTCGGGATGGAACGTTCTGAATATGTCTGTGAAGTCCATTTGGTCCAGTGTGTCATTTAAAGTCTTTATTTCCTTGTTGATCTTTTGCTTAGATGATCTGGCCATTTCAGTCAGGGGGGTGTTAAAGTCCCCCACTATGATTGTATGGTTGTCAATGTCTTTCTTTGCTTTTCTTCTAAATTGCCTTATATAATTGGATGCTCCCATGTTCGGGGCATAGACATTTACAATTGTTAGATCTTCTTCTTGGATAGACCCTTTAAGTAGGATATAGTGTCCTTCTTCATCTCTTATTACAGTCTTTGTTTTTTATTGCTTTGTTAATCACCATGTACTACATCATTTGTTTTGGTGTAGTGTCCCATGATTCATTGTTTGTTCCGAACACACAGTGCTCCATGCAGAATGTGCCCTCTTTAATACCCATCACCGGGCTAACCAATCCCCCGACCCACCTCCCCTCTAGAAACCTCGGATTTTTTTTCAGAATCCATCATCTCTCCTGGTCTGTCTCCCCCTCTCACTAACTCCCCTTCATTCTTCCTCTCCTGCTATCTCCTTCTTTTCCTTTATTCTTAAAATATGTTGCGTTATTTGTTTCAGAAGTAGAGATCTGTGATTCAACAGTCTTACACAATTCACAGCGCTCACCGTAGCTCATACCCTCCCCAATGTCTATCACCCAGCCAGCCCATCCCTCCCACCCCCGACCACTCCAGCAAGCCTCACTCTGTTCCTGAGATTAAGAATTCCTCATATCAGTGAGGTCATATGATATATGTCTTTCTCTGATTGACTTATTTCACTAATCATCGGACCCTCCACTTCCATCCACGTCGTTGTCCATGGCAACATCTCATTCCTTTTGATGGCTGTGTAATATTCCATTGTGTATATATATACCACCTCTTCTTTATCCACTCATCTGTCGATGGCCATCTTGGCTCTTTCAACAGTTTGGCTATTGTGGACATTGCTGCTATAAACAATGGGGTGCACGTACCGCTTCGGGTCCCTACATTTGTATCTTTGGGGTAAATACCCAGGAGTGCAATTGCTGGATCGGATGGTAGCTCTAATTTCAACTATTTGAGGAACCTCCATCCTGTTTTCCAGAGGGGTTGCACCACCTTGCATTCCCACCACCAGTGTAGGAGGGTTCCCCTTTCTCCACATCCCCGCCAACCTCTGTCGTTCCCTGACTTGTTCATTTGAGCCATTCTGACGGGTGTGAGGGGGTATCTCATTGAGGTTTTGAAGTGGATTTCCCTGATGCCGAGCCGTGTTGAGCACTTTTTCCTGTGCCTGTTGGCCATTTGGATGTCTTCTTTGGAAAAATGTCTGTTCATGCCTTCTGCCTATTTTTTGATTGGATTATTTGTTCTTTGGGTGTTGAGTTTGATACGTTTTTATACATATTGGATAGTAGCCCTTTATCTGATATGTCATTCGTAAATAATTTCTCCCATTCTGTCGGTTGTCTTTTGGTTTTGTGGACTGTTTCTTTTGCTGTGCCAAAGGTTTTTATCTTGATGAAATCCCAATAGTTCCTTTTTGCCCTGCTTCCCGTGCCTTTGGTGATGTTTGTAGGAAGAAGTTGCTGCGGCTGAGGTCGAAGAGCTTGCTACCTGTGTTCTCCTTTCGGATTTTGATGGAGTCCTGTCTCACATTGAGGTCTTTCAAACATTTGGAGTCTATTTTTGTGTGTGGTGTCAGGAAATGGCCCAGTGTCATTCTTCTGCATGGGGCTGTCCAATTTCCACAACTCCAGTTGTTGAAGAGACTCTCTTTTTGCCATTGGACATTCTTTCCTGCTCTGTCAATGATAAGTTGACCATAGAGTTGAGGGTCCACTTCTGGGCTCTCGATTCTGTTCCATGGATCTATGTGTCTGTTTTTGTGCCAGTACCATACTGTCTTGATGATGACAGCTTTGTCATAGAGCAGGAAGTCCAGAATTGTGATGCCGCCAGCTTTGCTTTTCTTTCTCAATATTCCTCTGGCTATTCGTGGTCTCTTCTGGTTCCATTCAAATCTTAGGATTATTTGTTCCATTTCTTGGAAAAAAGTGGATGGTATTTTGATAGGGATTGCATTGCATGTGTAGATTGCTCTAGGTAGCTTTGACCTCTTCACAATGTTGTTTCTCCCAGTCCATGAGCATGGAACGTTTTTCCGTTTCTTTGTGTCTTCTTCAATTTCTTTCCTGAGTATTTGGTAGTTTTCTGAGTACAGATCCTTTGCTTCTTGGGTTCAATTTATTCCTAGGTCTCTTCTGGTTTTGGGTGCAGTTGTGAATGGGATCGACTCCTTGATTTGTCTCTCTTCTGTCTTGTTGTTGGTGTATAGGAATGCCACTGATTTCTGTGCATTGATTTTATAGCCTGCTACTTGACGGAATTGCTGTGTGAGTTCTAGCAGTTTTGGGGTGGAGTCTTTTGGGTTTTCCACATAAAGTATCATATCATCTGCAAAGAGTGAGAGTTTGACTTCCTCTCTGCCGATTTGGATGCCTTGGATTTCTTTTTGTTGTCTGATTGCTGTGGCTAGGACTCTAATACTATGTTGAATAGCAGTGGTGAGAGTGGCTATCCCTGCCGCGTTCCTGACCTTAGGGGAAAAGATCTCATCTTTTCCCCATTGAGAATTATATTCGCTGTAGGTTGTTCGTAGATGGCTTTTATGATATTGAGGTATGTACACGCTGTCCCTGTACTCTGAAGAGTTTTGATCCAGAAAGTGTGCTTTACTTTGTCAAATGGTTTTTCTGCATCTATTGAGAGGATCATATGATTCTTGTTCTTTCTTTTGTTAATGTGTTTTATCACGTTGATTGATTTGCGGATGTTGAACCAGCCTTGCAGCCCCGGGATAAATCCCACTTGGTCATGGTGAATACTCCTTTTCATGTACTGTTGGATCCTCTTGGCTAGTATTTTGGTGAGAATTTTTGCATCGATGTTCATCAAGGATATTGGTCTCTAATACTCCTTTTTGATGGGATCTTTGTCTGGTTTTGGGATCAAGGTAATGGTGGCCTCATAAAATGAGTTTGGAAGTTTTCCTTCCATTTCTATTGTTTGGAACAGTTTCAGGAGAATTGGTATTAATTCTTCTTTAAATGTCGGATAGAATTCCCTTGGGAATCCATCTGGTCCTGGGCTTTGGTTTCTTGGGAGGTTTTTGATGACTACTTCAATTGCCTTCGTGGTTATAGGACTGTTCAGGTTTTCTCTTTCTTCCTGGGTCAGTTTTGGTAGTTGACACATCTCTAGGAATGCACCCATTTCTTCCAGGTTATGGAATAGGCTGCCCTAGGGTTGCTCAGATTACGTTCTTATAATCGTTTGTATTTCTTTGGTGTTGGTTGTGATCTCTCCTCTTTCATTCATGATTTTGTTGATTTGGGTCATTTCTCTTTTCTTTTTGATCAGCCTGGACAGGGGTGTATCAATCTTGTGAATTCTTTCAAAGAACCAGCTCCTAGTTCCGTTGATCTGTTCTACTGTTCTTTTGGGTTCTATTTCATTGATTTCTGCTCTGATCTGCATGATTTCTCTTCTCCTGCTGGGTTTAGGCTTTATTGGCCGTTCTTTCTCCAGCTCCTTTAGGTGTAGGGTTAGGGTGTGTATTTGAGACCTTTCATGTTTCTTGAGAAAGGCTTGTATTGCTATATACTTTCCTCGCAGGACTGCCTTGGCTGTATCCCAAAGATTTTGGACAGTTGTGTTTTCATTTTCATTGGTTTCCATGAATTTTTAAGTTCTTCTTTAATTTCCTGGTTGACCCATTCATTCTTTCGTAGGATGCTCTTTAGCCTCCATGTATTTGAGTTCTTTCCGACTTTCCTCTTGTGATTGAGTTCTAGTTTCAAAGCATTGTGGTCTGAAAATGTGCAGGGAATGATCCCAATCTTTGGGTACCGGTTGAGACCTGATTTGTGACCTAGGATGTGATCCATTCTGGAGAACGTTCCATGGGCCCTAGAGAAGAATGTGTATTCCGTTGCTTCGGGATGGAACGTTCTGAATATGTCTGTGAAGTCCATTTGGTCCAGTGTGTCATTTAAAGTCTTTATTTCCTTGTTGATCTTTTGCTTAGATGATCTGGCCATCTCAGTCAGGGGGGAGTTAAAGTCCCCCACTATGATTGTATGGTTGTGAATGTCTTTCTTTGCTTTTCTTCTAAATTGCCTTATACAATTGGATGCTCCCATGTTCGGGGCATAGACATTTACAATTGTTAGATCTTCTTCTTGGATAGACCCTTTAAGTAGGATATAGTGTCCTTCTTCATCTCTTATTACAGTCTTTGTTTTTTATTGCTTTGTTAATCACCATGTACTACATCATTTGTTTTGGTGTAGTGTCCCATGATTCATTGTTTGTTCCGGCCACACAGTGCTCCATGCAGAATGTGCCCTCTTTAATACCCATCACCAGGCTAACCAATCCCCCGACCCACCTCCCCTCTAGAAACCTCGGATTTTTTTTCAGAATCCATCATCTCTCCTGGTCTGTCTCCCCCTCTCACTAACTCCCCTTCATTCTTCCTCTCCTGCTATCTCCTTCTTTTCCTTTATTCTTAAAATATGTTGCGTTATTTGTTGCAGAAGTAGAGATCTGTGATTCAACAGTCTTACACAATTCACAGCGCTCACCGTAGCTCATACCCTCCCCAATGTCTATCACCCAGCCAGCCCATCCCTCCCACCCCCGACCACTCCAGCAAGCCTCACTCTGTTCCTGAGATTAAGAATTCCTCATATCAGTGAGGTCATATGATACATGTCTTTCTCTGATTGACGTATTTCACTAATCATCGGACCCTCCAGTTCCATCCACGTCGTTGTCCATGGCAACATCTCATTCCTTTTGAGGGCTGCGTAATATTCCATTGTGTATAGATATACCACCTCTTCTTTATCCACTCATCTGTCGATGGACATCTTGGCTCTTTCAACAGTTTGGCTATTGTGGACATTGCTGCTATAAACAATGGGGTGCACGTACCGCTTCGGGTCCCTACATTTGTATCTTTGGGGTAAATACCCAGGAGTGCAATTGCTGGATCGGATGGTAGCTCTAATTTCAACTATTTGAGGAACCTCCATCCTGTTTTCCAGAGGGGTTGCACCAGCTTGCATTCCCACCACCAGTGTAGGAGGGTTCCCCTTTCTCCACATCCCCGCCCACCTCTGTCGTTCCCTGACTTGTTCATTTGAGCCATTCTGACGGGTGTGAGGGGGTATCTCATTGAGGTTTTGATGTGGATTTCCCTGATGCCGAGCCGTGTTGAGCAATTTTTCCTGTGCCTGTTGGCCATTTGGATGTCTTCTTTGGAAAAATATCTGTTCATGTCTTCTGCCTATTTTTTGATTGGATTATTTGTTCTTTGGGTGTTGAGTTTGATACGTTTTTATACATATTGGATAGTAGCCCTTTATCTGATATGTCATTCGTAAATAATTTCTCCCATTCTGTCGGTTGTCTTTTGGTTTTGTGGACTGTTTCTTTTGCTGTGCCAAAGGTTTTTATCTTGATGAAATCCCAATAGTTCCTTTTGCCCTGGCTTCCCGTGCCTTTGGTGATGTTTCTAGGAAGAAGTTGCTGCGGCTGAGGTCGAAGAGCTTGCTACCTGTGTTCTCCTTTAGGATTTTGATGGAGCCCTGTCTCACATTGAGGTCTTTCAAACATTTGGAGTCTATTTTTGTGTGTGGTGTCAGGAAATGGTCCAGTGTCATTCTTCTGCATGGGGCTGTCCAATTTCCACAACTCCAGTTGTTGAAGAGACTCTCTTTTTGCCATTGGACATTCTTCTCCTGCTCTGTCAAAGATAAGTTGACCATAGAGTTGAGGGTCCATTTCTGGGCTCTCGATTCTGTTCCATGGATCTATGTGTCTGTTTTTGTGCCAGTACCATACTGTCTTGATGATGACAGCTTTGTCATAGAGCTGGAAGTCCAGAATTGTGATGCCGCCAGCTTTGCTTTTCTTTCTCAATATTCCTCTGGCTATTCGTGGTCTCTTCTGGTTCCATTCAAATCGTAGGATTATTTGTTCCATTTCTTGGAAAAAAGTGGATTGTATTTTGACGGGGATTGCATTGAATGTGTAGATCGCTCTAGGTAGCATTGACCTCTTCACAATGTTGGTTCTCCCAGTCCATGAGCATGGAACGTTTTTCCGTTTCTTTGTGTCTTCTTCAATTTCTTTCCTGAGTATTTGGTAGATTTCTGAGTACAGATCCTTTGCCTCTTGGGTTCAATTTATTCCTAGGTCTCTTCTGGTTTTGGGTGCAGTTGTGAATGGGATCGACTCCTTGATTTGTCTCTCTTCTGTCTTGTTGTTGGTGTATAGGGATGCCACTGATTTCTGTGCATTGATTTTATAACCTGCTACTTGACGGAATTGCTGGGTGAGTTCTAGCAGTTTTGGGGTGGAGTCTTTTGGGTTTTCCACATAAAGTATCATATCATCTGCAAAGAGTGAGAGTTTGACTTCCTCTCTGCCGATTTGGATGCCTTTGATTTCTTTTTGTTGTCTGATTGCTGTGGCTAGGACTTCTAATACTATGTTGAATAGCAGTGGTGAGAGTGGCTATCCCTGCCGCGTTCCTGACCTTAGGGGAAAAGATCTCAGCTTTTCCCCATTGAGAATGATATTCGCTGTAGGTTGTTCGTAGATGGCTTTTATGATATTGAGGTATGTACCCGCTGTCCCTATACTCTGAAGAGTTTTGATCCAGAAAGTGTGTTTTACTTTGTCAAATGGTTTTTCTGCATCTATTGAGAGGATCATATGATTCTTATTCTTTCTTTTGTTAATGTGTTTTATCACGTTGCTTGATTTGCGGATGTTGAACCAGCCTTGCAGCCCAGGGATAAATCCCACTTGGTCATGGTGAATACTCCGTTTCATGTACTGTTGGATCCTCTTGGCTAGTATTTTGGTGAGAATTTTTGCATCGATGTTCATCAAGGATATTGGTCTCTAATACTCCTTTTTGATGGGATCTTTGTCTGGTTTTGGGATCAAGGTAATGGTGGCCTCATAAAATGAGTTTGGAAGTTTTCCTTCCATTTCTATTGTTTGGAACAGTTTCAGGAGAATAGGTAATAATTCTTCTTTAAATGTCGGATAGAATTCCCCTGGGAATCCATCTGGCCCTGGGCTTTGGTTTCTTGGGAGGTTTTTGATGACTACTTCAATCGCCTTCGTGGTTATAGGACTGTTCAGGTTTTCTCTTTCTTCCTGGGTCAGTTTTGGTAGTTGACACATCTCTAGGAATGCACCCATTTCTTCCAGGTTATGGAATATGCTGCCATAGGGTTGCTCAGATTACGTTCTTATAATCGTTTGTATTTCTTTGGTGTTGGTTGTGATCTCTCCTCTTTCATTCATGATTTTGTTGATTTGGGTCATTTCTCTTTTCTTTTTGATCAGCCTGGACAGGGGTGTATCAATCTTGTGAATTCTTTCAAAGAACCAGCTCCTAGTTCCGTTGATCTGTTCTACTGTTCTTTTGGCTTCTATTTCATTGATTTCTGCTCTGAACTGCATGATTTCTCTTCTCCTGCTGGGTTTAGGCTTTATTGGCCGTTCTTTCTCCAGCTCCTTTAGGTGTAGGGTTAGGGTGTGTATTTGAGACCTTTCATGTTTCTTGAGAAAGGCTTGTATTGCTATATACTTTCCTCGCAGGACTGCCTTGGCTGTATCCCAAAGATTTTGGACAGTTGTGTTTTCATTTTCATTGGTTTCCATGAATTTTTAAATTGTTCTTTAATTTCCTGGTTGACCCATTCATTCTTTCGAAGGATGCTCTTTAGCCTCCATGTATTTGAGTTCTTTCCGACTTTCCTCTTGTGATTGAGTTCTAGTTTCAAAGCATTGTGGTCTGAAAATGTGCAGGGAATGATCCCAATCTTTGGGTACCGGTTGAGACCTGATTTCTGACGTAGGATGTGATCCATTCTGGAGAACGTTCCATGGGCCCTAGAGAAGAATGTGTATTCCGTTGCTTCAGGATGGAACGTTCTGAATATGTCTGTGAAGTCCATTTGGTCCAGTGTGTCATTTAAAGTCTTTATTTCCTTGTTGATCTTTTGCTTAGATGATCTGGCCATTTCAGTTAGGGGGGTGTTAAAGTCCCCCACTATGATTGTATGGTTGTCAATGTCTTTCTTTGCTATTCTTCTAAATTGCCTTATACAATTGATGCTCCCAAGTTCGGGGCATAGACATTTACAATTGTTAGATCTTCTTTTTGGATAGACCCTTTAAGTAGGATATAGTGTCCTTCTTCATCTCTTATTACAGTCTTTGTTTTTTATTGCTTTGTTTATCTCCATGTACTACATCATTTGTTTTGGTGTAGTGTCCCATGATTCATTGTTTGTTCCGAACACACAGTGCTCCATGCAGAATGTGCCCTCTTTAATACCCATCACCGGGCTAACCAATTCCCCGACCCACCTCCCCTCTAGAAACCTCGGATTTTTTTTCAGAATCCATCATCTCTCCTGATCTGTCTCCCCCTCTCACTAACTCCCCTTCATTCTTCCTCTCCTGCTATCTCCTTCTTTTCCTTTATTCTTAAAATATGTTGCGTTATTTGTTTCAAAAGTAGAGATCTGTGATTCAACAGTCTTACACAATTCACAGCGCTCACCGTAGCTCATACCCTCCCCAATGTCTATCACCCAGCCAGCCCATCCCTCCCACCCCCGACCACTCCAGCAAGCCTCACTCTGTTCCTGAGATTAAGAATTCCTCATATCAGTGAGTTCATATGATACATGTCTTTCTCTGATTGACTTATTTCACTAATCATCGGACCCTCCAGTTCCATCCACGTCGTTGTCCATGGCAACATCTCATTCCTTTTGATGGCTGCGTAATATTCCATTGTGTATATATATATACCACCTCTTCTTTATCCATTCATCTGTCGATGAACATCTTGGCTCTTTCAACAGTTTGGTTATTGTGGACATTGCTGCTATAAACAATAGGGTGAAAGTATCGCTTCGTGTCCCTACATTTGTAACTTTGGGGTAAATACCCAGGAGTTCAATTGCTGGATCGGATGGTAGCTCTAATTTCAACTATTTGAGGAACCTCCATCCTGTTTTCCAGAGGGGTTGCACTAGCTTGCATTCCCACCACCAGTGTAGGAGGGTTCCCCTTTCTCCACATCCCCGCCAACCTCTGTCGTTCCCTGACTTGTTCATTTGAGCCATTCTGACGGGTGTGAGGGGGTATCTCATTGAGGTTTTGATGTGGATTTCCCTGATGCCGAGCCGTGTTGAGCACTTTTTCATGTGCCTGTTGGCCATTTGGATGTCTTCTTCTGAAAAATGTCTGTTCATGTCTTCTGCCTATTTTTTGATTGGATTATTTGTTCTTTGGGTGTTGAGTTTGATACGTTTTTATACATATTGAATAGTAGCCCTTTATCTGATACGTCATTCGTAAATAATTTCTCCCATTCTGTCGGTTGTCTTTTGGTTTTGTGGACTGTTTCTTTTGCTGTGCCAAAGGATTTTATCTTGATGAAATCCCAATAGTTCATTTTTGCCCTGGCTTCCCGTGCCTTTGGTGATGTTTGTAGGAAGAAGTTGCTGCGGCTGAGGTCGAAGAGCTTGCTACCTGTGTTCTCCTTTAGGATTTTGATGGAGTCCTGTCTCACACTGAGGTCTTTCAAACATTTGGAGTCTATTTTTGTGTGTGGTGCCAGGAAATGGTCCAGTGTCATTCTTCTGCATGGGGCTGTCCAATTTCCACAACTCCAGTTGTTGAAGAGACCCTCTTTTTGCCATTGGACATTCTTTCCTGCTCTGTCAAAGATAAGTTGACCATAGAGTTGAGGGTCCATTTCTGGGCTCTCGATTCTGTTCCATGGATCTATGTGTCTGTTTTTGTGCCAGTACCATACTGTCTTGATGATGACAGCTTTGTCATAGAGCTGGAAGTCCAGAATTGTGATGCCGCCAGCTTTGCTATTCTTTCTCAATATTCCTCTGGCTATTCGTGGTCTCTTCTGGTTCCATTCAAATCTTAGGATTATTTGTTCCATTTCTTGGAAAAAAGTGGATTGTATTTTGACGGGGATTGCATTGAATGTGTAGATCGCTCTAGGTAGCATTGACCTCTTCACAATGTTGGTTCTCCCAGTCCATGAGCATGGAACGTTTCTCCGTTTCTTTGTGTCTTCTTCAATTTCTTTCCTGAGTATTTGGTAGATTTCTGAGTACAGATCCTTTGCCTCTTGGGTTCAATTTATTCCTAGGTCTCTTCTGGTTTTGGGTGCAGTTGTGAATGGGATCGACTCCTTGATTTGTCTCTCTTCTGTCTTGTTGTTGGTGTATAGGGATGCCACTGATTTCTGTGCATTGATTTTATAGCCTGCTACTTGACGGAATTGCTGTGTGAGTTCTAGCAATTTTGGGGTGGAGTCTTTTGGGTTTTCCACATAAAGTATCATATCATCTGCAAAGAGTGAGAGTTTGACTTCCTCTCTGCCGATTTGGATGCCTTTGATTTCTTTTTGTTGTCTGATTGCTGTGGCTAGGACTTCTAATACTATGTTGAATAGCAGTGGTGAGAGTGGCTATCCCTGCCGCGTTCCTGACCTTAGGGGAAAAGATCTCAGCTTTTCCCCATTGAGAATGATATTCGCTGTAGGTTGTTCGTAGATGGCTTTTATGATATTGAGGTATGTACCCGCTGTCCCTATACTCTGAAGAGTTTTGATCCAGAAAGTGTGTTTTACTTTGTCAAATGGTTTTTCTGCATCTATTGAGAGGATCATATGATTCTTATTCTTTCTTTTGTTAATGTGTTTTATCACGTTGATTGATTTGCGGATGTTGAACCAGCCTTGCAGCCCCGGGATAAATCCCACTTGGTCATGGTGAATACTCCGTTTCATGTACTGTTGGATCCTCTTGGCTAGTATTTTGGTGAGAATTTTTGCATCGATGTTCATCAAGGATATTGGTCTCTAATACTCCTTTTTGATGGGATCTTTGTCTGGTTTTGGGATCAAGGTAATGGTGGCCTCCTAAAATGAGTTTGGAAGTTTTCCTTCCATTTCTATTGTTTGGAACAGTTTCAGGAGAATAGGTATTAATTCTTCTTGAAATGTCGGATAGAATTCCCCTGGGAATCCATCTGGCCCTGGGCTTTGGTTTCTTGGGAGGTTTTTGATGACTACTTCAATTGCCTTCGTGGTTATAGGACTGTTCAGGTTTTCTCTTTCTTCCTGGGTCAGTTTTGGTAGTTGACACATCTCTAGGAATGCACCCATTTCTTCCAGGTTATGGAATATGCTGCCATAGGGTTGCTCAGATTACGTTCTTATAATCGTTTGTATTTCTTTGGTGTTGGTTGTGATCTCTCCTCTTTCATTCATGATTTTGTTGATTTGGGTCATTTCTCTTTTCTTTTTGATCAGCCTGGACAGGGGTGTATCAATCTTGTGAATTCTTTCAAAGAACCAGCTCCTAGTTCCGTTGATCTGTTCTACTGTTCTTTTGGCTTCTATTTCATTGATTTCTGCTCTGATCTGCATGATTTCTCTTCTCCTGCTGGGTTTAGGCTTTATTGGCCGTTCTTTCTCCAGCTCCTTTAGGTGTAGGGTTAGGGTGTGTATTTGAGACCTTTCATGTTTCTTGAGAAAGGCTTGTATTGCTATATACTTTCCTCGCAGGACTGCCTTGGCTGTATCCCAAAGATTTTGGACAGTTGTGTTTTCATTTTCATTGGTTTCCATGAATTTTTAAATTGTTCTTTAATTTCCTGGTTGACCCATTCATTCTTTCGAAGGATGCTCTTTAGCCTCCATGTATTTGAGTTCTTTCCGACTTTCCTCTTGTGATTGAGTTCTAGTTTCAAAGCATTGTGGTCTGAAAATGTGCAGGGAATGATCCCAATCTTTGGGTACCGGTTGAGACCTGATTTGTGACCTAGGATGTGATCCATTCTGGAGAACGTTCCATGGGCCCTAGAGAAGAATGTGTATTCCGTTGCTTCGGGATGGAACGTTCTGAATATGTCTGTGAAGTCCATTTGGTCCAGTGTGTCATTTAAAGTCTTTATTTCCTTGTTGATCTTTTGCTTAGATGATCTGGCCATTTCAGTCAGGGGGGTGTTAAAGTCCCCCACTATGATTGTATGGTTGTCAATGTCTTTCTTTGCTTTTCTTCTAAATTGCCTTATACAATTGGATGCTCCCAAGTTCGGGGCATAGACATTTACAATTGTTAGATCTTCTTGTTGGATAGACACTTTAAGTAGGATATAGTGTCCTTCTTCATCTCTTATTACAGTCTTTGTTTTTTATTGCTTTGTTAATCACCATGTACTACATCATTTGTTTTGGTGTAGTGTCCCATGATTCATTGTTTGTTCCGAACACACAGTGCTCCATGCAGAATGTGCCCTCTTTAATACCCATCACCAGGCTAACCAATCCCCCGACCCACCTCCCCTCTAGAAACCTCGGATTTTTTTTCAGAATCCATCATCTCTCCTGGTCTGTCTCCCCCTCTCACTAACTCCCCTTCATTCTTCCTCTTCTGCTATCTCCTTCTTTTCCTTTATTCTTAAAATATGTTGCGTTATTTGTTGCAGAAGTAGAGATCTGTGATTCAACAGTCTTACACAATTCACAGCGCTCACCTAGCTCATACGCTCCCCAATGTCTATCAACCAGCCAGCCTATCCCTCCCACCCCCGACCACTCCAGCAAGCCTCACTCTGTTCCTGAGATTAAGAATTCCTCATATCAGTGAGGTCATATGATACATGTCTTTCTCTGATTGACTTATTTCACTAATCATCGGACCCTCCAGTTCCATCCACGTCGTTGTCCATGGCAACATCTCATTCCTTTTGATGGCTGCGTAATATTCCATTGTGTATATATATATACCACCTCTTCTTTATCCATTCATCTGTCGATGGACATCTTGGCTCTTTCAACAGTTTGGCTATTGTGGACATTGCTGCTATAAGCAATGGGGTGCACGTACCGCTTCGGGTCCCTACATTTGTATCTTTGGGGTAAATACCCAGGAGTGCAATTGCTGGATCGGATGGTAGCTCTAATTTCAACTATTTGAGGAACCTCCATCCTGTTTTCCAGAGGGGTTGCACCAGCTTGCATTCCCACCACCAGTGTAGGAGGGTTCCCCTTTCTCCACATCCCCGCCAACCTCTGTCGTTCCCTGACTTGTTCATTTGAGCCATTCTGACGGGTGTGAGGGGGTATCTCATTGAGGTTTTGATGTGGATTTCCCTGATGCCGAGCCGTGTTGAGCACTTTTTCATGTGCCTGTTGGCCATTTGGATGTCTTCTTTGGAAAAATGTCTGTTCATGTCTTCTGCCTATTTTTTGATTGGATTATTTGTTCTTTGGGTGTTGAGTTTGATACGTTTTTATACATATTGGATAGTAGCCCTTTATCTGATGATCATTCGTAAATAATTTCTCCCATTCTGTCGGTTGTCTTTTGGTTTTGTGGACTGTTTCTTTTGCTGTGCCAAAGGTTTCTATCTTGATGAAATCCCAATAGTTAGTTCATTTTTGCCCTGGCTTCCCGTGCCTTTGGTGATGTTTGTAGGAAGAAGTTGCTGCGGCTGAGATCGAAGAGCTTGCTACCTGTGTTCTCCTTTCGGATTTTGATGGAGTCCTGTCTCACATTGAGGTCTTTCAAACATTTGGAATCTATTTTTGTGTGTGGTGTCAGGAAATGGTCCAGTGTCATTCTTCTGCATGGGGCTGTCCAATTTCCACAACTCCAGTTGTTGAAGAGACTCTCTTTTTGCCATTGGACATTCTTTCCTGCTCTGTCAAAGATAAGTTGACCATAGAGTTGAGGGTCCATTTCTGGGCTCTCGATTCTGTTCCATGGATCTATGTGTCTGTTTTTGTGCCAGTACCATACTGTCTTGATGATGACAGCTTTGTCATAGAGCTGGAAGTCCAGAATTGTGATGCCGCCAGCTTTGCTTTTCTTTCTCAATATTCCTCTGGCTATTCGTGGTCTCTTCTGGTTCCATTCAAATCTTAGGATTATTTGTTCCATTTCTTGGAAAAAAGTGGATGGTACTTTGATGGGGATTGCATTGAATGTGTAGATTGCTCTAGGTAGCATTGACCTCTTCACAATGATGGTTGTCCCAGTCCATGAGCATGGAACGTTTTTTCCGTTTCTTTGTGTCTTCTTCAATTTCTTTCCTGAGTATTTTGTAGTTTTCTGAGTACAGATCCTTTGCCTCTTGGGTTCAATGTATTCCTAGGTCTCTTCTGGTTTTGGGTGCAGTTGTGAATGGGATCGACTCCTTGATTTGTCTCTCTTCTGTCTTGTTGTTGGTGTATAGGAATGCCACTGATTTCTGTGCATTGATTTTATAGCCTGCTACTTGACGGAATTGCTGTGTGAGTTCTAGCAGTTTTGGGGTGGAGTATTTTGGGTTTTCCACATAAAGTATCATATCATCTGCAAAGAGTGAGAGTTTGACTTCCTCTCTGCCGATTTGGATGCCTTTGATTTCTTTTTGTTGTCTGATTGCTGCGGCTAGGACTTCTAATACTATGTTGAATAGCAGTGGTGAGAGTGGCTATCCCTGCCGCGTTCCTGACCTTAGGGGAAAAGATCTCAGCTTTTCCCCATTGAGAATGATATTCGCTGTAGGTTGTTCTTAGATGGCTTTTATGATATTGAGGTATGTACCCGCTGTCCCTATACTCTGAAGAGTTTTGATCCAGAAAGTGTGCTTTACTTTGCCAAATGGTTTTTCTGCATCTATTGAGAGGATCATATGATTCTTGTTCTTTCTTTTGTTAATGTGTTTTATCACGTTGATTGATTTGCGGATGTTGAACCAGCCTTGCAGCCCCGGGATAAATCCCACCTGGTCATGGTGAATACTCCTTTTCATGTACTGTTGGATCCTCTTGGCTAGTATTTTGGTGAGAATTTTTGAATCGATGTTCATCAAGGATATTGGTCTCTAATACTCCTTTTTGATGGGATCTTTGTCTGGTTTTGGGATCCAGGTAATGGTGGCCTCATAAAATGAGTTTGGAAGTTTTCCTTCCATTTCTATTGTTTAGAACAGTTTCAGGAGAATAGGTATTAATTCTTCTTTAAATGTCGGATAGAATTCCCCTGGGAATCCATCTGGCCCTGGGCTTTGGTTTCTTGGGAGGTTTTTGATGACTACTTCAATTGCCTTCGTGGTTATAGGACTGTTCAGGTTTTCTATTTCTTCCTGGGTCAGTTTTGGTAGTTGACACATCTCTAGGAATGCACCCATTTCTTCCAGGTTATGGAATATGCTGCCATAGGGTTGCTCAGATTACGTTCTTATAATCGTTTGTATTTCTTTGGTGTTGGTTGTAATCTCTCCTCTTTCATTCATGATTTTGTTGATTTGGGTCATTTCTCTTTTCTTTTTGATCAGCCTGGACAGGGGTGTATCAATCTTGTGAATTCTTTCAAAGAACCAGCTCCTAGTTCCGTTGATCTGTTCTACTGTTCTTTTGGGTTCTCTTTCATTGATTTCTGCTCTGATCTGCATGATTTCTCTTCTCCTGCCTGGGTTAGGCTTTATTGGCGGTTCTTTCTCCAGCTCCTTTAGGTGTAGGGTTAGGGTGTGTATTTGAGACCTTTCATGTTTCTTGAGAAAGGCTTGTATTGCTATATACTTTCCTCGCAGGACTGCCTTGGCTGTATCCCAAAGATTTTGGACAGTTGTGTTTTCATTTTCATTGGTTTCCATGAATTTTTAAATTCTCCTTTAATTTCCTGGTTGACCCATTCATTCTTTCGTAGGATGCTCTTTAGCCTCCATGTATTTGAGTTCTTTCCGACTTTCCTCTTGTGATTGAGTTCTAGTTTCAAAGCATTGTGGTCTGAAAATGTGCAGGGAATGATCCCAATCTTTGGGTACCGGTTGAGACCTGATTTGTGACCTAGGATGTGATCCATTCTGGAGAACGTTCCATGGGCCCTAGAGAAGAATGTGTATTCCGTTGCTTCGGGATGGAACGTTCTGAATATGTCTGTGAAGTCCATTTGGTCCAGTGTGTCATTTAAAGTCTTTATTTCCTTGTTGATCTTTTGCTTAGATGATCTGGCCATTTCAGTCAGGGGGGTGTTAAAGTCCCCCACTATGATTGTATGGTTGTCAATGTCTTTCTTTGCTTTTCTTCTAAATTGCCTTATATAATTGGATGCTCCCATGTTCGGGGCATAGACATTTACAATTGTTAGATCTTCTTCTTGGATAGACCCTTTAAGTAGGATATAGTGTCCTTCTTCATCTCTTATTACAGTCTTTGTTTTTTATTGCTTTGTTAATCACCATGTACTACATCATTTGTTTTGGTGTAGTGTCCCATGATTCATTGTTTGTTCCGAACACACAGTGCTCCATGCAGAATGTGCCCTCTTTAATACCCATCACCGGGCTAACCAATCCCCCGACCCACCTCCCCTCTAGAAACCTCGGATTTTTTTTCAGAATCCATCATCTCTCCTGGTCTGTCTCCCCCTCTCACTAACTCCCCTTCATTCTTCCTCTCCTGCTATCTCCTTCTTTTCCTTTATTCTTAAAATATGTTGCGTTATTTGTTTCAGAAGTAGAGATCTGTGATTCAACAGTCTTACACAATTCACAGCGCTCACCGTAGCTCATACCCTCCCCAATGTCTATCACCCAGCCAGCCCATCCCTCCCACCCCCGACCACTCCAGCAAGCCTCACTCTGTTCCTGAGATTAAGAATTCCTCATATCAGTGAGGTCATATGATATATGTCTTTCTCTGATTGACTTATTTCACTAATCATCGGACCCTCCAGTTCCATCCACGTCGTTGTCCATGGCAACATCTCATTCCTTTTGATGGCTGCGTAATATTCCATTGTGTATATATATACCACCTCTTCTTTATCCACTCATCTGTCGATGGACATCTTGGCTCTTTCAACAGTTTGGCTATTGTGGACATTGCTGCTATAAACAATGGGGTGCACGTACCGCTTCGGGTCCCTACATTTGTATCTTTGTGGTAAATACCCAGGAGTGCAATTGCTGGATCGGATGGTAGCTCTAATTTCAACTATTTGAGGAACCTCCATCCTGTTTTCCAGAGGGGTTGCACCAGCTTGCATTCCCACCACCAGTGTAGGAGGGTTCCCCTTTCTCCACATCCCCGCCCACCTCTGTCGTTCCCTGACTTGTTCATTTGAGCCATTCTGACGGGTGTGTAGGGGTATCTCATTGAGGTTTTGAAGTGGATTTCCCTGATGCCGAGCCGTGTTGAGCACTTTTTCCTGTGCCTGTTGGCCATTTGGATGTCTTCTTTGGAAAAATGTCTGTTCATGCCTTCTGCCTATTTTTTGATTGGATTATTTGTTCTTTGGGTGTTGAGTTTGATACGTTTTTATACATATTGGATAGTAGCCCTTTATCTGATATGTCATTCGTAAATAATTTCTCCCATTCTGTCGGTTGTCTTTTGGTTTTGTGGACTGTTTCTTTTGCTGTGCCAAAGGTTTTTATCTTGATGAAATCCCAATAGTTCCTTTTTGCCCTGCTTCCCGTGCCTTTGGTGATGTTTGTAGGAAGAAGTTGCTGCGGCTGAGGTCGAAGAGCTTGCTACCTGTGTTCTCCTTTCGGATTTTGATGGAGTCCTGTCTCACATTGAGGTCTTTCAAACATTTGGAGTCTATTTTTGTGTGTGGTGTCAGGAAATGGTCCAGTGTCATTCTTCTGCATGGGGCTGTCCAATTTCCACAACTCCAGTTGTTGAAGAGACTCTCTTTTTGCCATTGGACATTCTTTCCTGCTCTGTCAATGATAAGTTGACCATAGAGTTGAGGGTCCACTTCTGGGCTCTCGATTCTGTTCCATGGATCTATGTGTCTGTTTTTGTGCCAGTACCATACTGTCTTGATGATGACAGCTTTGTCATAGAGCAGGAAGTCCAGAATTGTGATGCCGCCAGCTTTGCTTTTCTTTCTCAATATTCCTCTGGCTATTCGTGGTCTCTTCTGGTTCCATTCAAATCTTAGGATTATTTGTTCCATTTCTTGGAAAAAAGTGGATGGTATTTTGATAGGGATTGCATTGCATGTGTAGATTGCTCTAGGTAGCTTTGACCTCTTCACAATGTTGTTTCTCCCAGTCCATGAGCATGGAACGTTTTTCCGTTTCTTTGTGTCTTCTTCAATTTCTTTCCTGAGTATTTGGTAGTTTTCTGAGTACAGATCCTTTGCCTCTTGGGTTCAATTTATTCCTAGGTCTCTTCTGGTTTTGGGTGCAGTTGTGAATGGGATCGACTCCTTGATTTGTCTCTCTTCTGTCTTGTTGTTGGTGTATAGGAATGCCACTGATTTCTGTGCATTGATTTTATAGCCTGCTACTTGACGGAATTGCTGTGTGAGTTCTAGCAGTTTTGGGGTGGAGTCTTTTGGGTTTTCCACATAAAGTATCATATCATCTGCAAAGAGTGAGAGTTTGACTTCCTCTCTGCCGATTTGGATGCCTTTGATTTCTTTTTGTTGTCTGATTGCTGTGGCTAGGACTTCTAATACTATGTTGAATAGCAGTGGTGAGAGTGGCTATCCCTGCCGCGTTCCTGACCTTAGGGGAAAAGATCTCAGCTTTTCCCCATTGAGAATGATATTCGCTGTAGGTTGTTCGTAGATGGCTTTTATGATATTGAGGTATGTACCCGCTGTCCCTGTACTCTGAAGAGTTTTGATCCAGAAAGTGTGCTTTACTTTGTCAAATGGTTTTTCTGCATCTATTGATAGGATCATATGATTCTTGTTCTTTCTTTGGTTAATGTGTTTTATCACGTTGATTGATTTTCGGATGTTGAACCAGCCTTGCATCCCAGGGATAAATCCCACTTGGTCATGGTGAATACTCCTTTTCATGTACTGTTGGATCCTCTTGGCTAGTATTTTGGTGAGAATTTTTGCATCGATGTTCATCAAGGATATTGGTCTCTAATACTCCTTTTTGATGGAATCTTTGTCTGGTTTTGGGATCAAGGTAATGGTGGCCTCATAAAATGAGTTTGGAAGTTTTCCTTCCATTTCTATTGTTTGGAACAGTTTCAGGAGAATAGGTATTAATTCTTCTTTAAATGTCTGATAGAATTCCCCTGGGAATCCATCTGGCCCTGGGCTTTGGTTTCTTGGGAGGTTTTTGATGACTACTTCAATTGCCTTCGTGGTTATAGGACTGTTCAGGTTTTCTCTTTCTTCCTGGGTCAGTTTTGGTAGTTGACACATCGCTAGGAATGCACCCATTTCTTCCAGGTTATGGAATATGCTGCCATAGGGTTGCTCAGATTACGTTCTTATAATCGTTTGTATTTCTTTGGTGTTGGTTGTGATCTCTCCTCTTTCATTCATGATTTTGTTGATTTGGGTCATTTCTCTTTTCTTTTTGATCAGCCTGGACAGGGGTGTATCAATCTTGTGAATTCTTTCAAAGAACCAGCTCCTAGTTCCGTTGATCTGTTCTACTGTTCTTTTGGCTTCTATTTCATTGATTTCTGCTCTGATCTGCATGATTTCTCTTCTCCTGCTGGGTTTAGGCTTTATTGGCCGTTCTTTCTCCAGCTCCTTTAGGTGTAGGGTTAGGGTGTGTATTTGAGACCTTTCATGTTTCTTGAGAAAGGCTTGTATTGCTATATACTTTCCTCGCAGGACTGCCTTGGCTGTATCCCAAAGATTTTGGACAGTTGTGTTTTCATTTTCATTGGTTTCCATGAATTTTTAAGTTCTTCTTTAATTTCCTGGTTGACCCATTCATTCTTTCGTAGGATGCTATTTAGCCTCCATGTATTTGAGTTCTTTCCGACTTTCCTCTGGTGATTGAGTTCTAGTTTCAAAGCATTGTGGTCTGAAAATGTGCAGGGAATGATCCCAAACTTTGGGTACCGGTTGAGACCTGATTTGTGACCTAGGATGTGATCCATTCTGGAGAACGTTCCATGGGCCCTAGAGAAGAATGTATATTCCGTTGCTTCGGGATGGAACGTTCTGAATATGTCTGTGAAGTCCATTTGGTCCAGTGTGTCATTTAAAGTCTTTATTTCCTTGTTGATCTTTTGCTTAGATGATCTGGCCATTTCAGTCAGGGGGGTGTTAAAGTCCCCCACTATGATTGTATGGTGTCAATGTCTTTCTTTGCTTTTCTTCTAAATTGCCTTATATAATTGGATGTTCCCAAGTTCGGGGCATAGACATTTACAATTGTTAGATCTTCTTCTTGGATAGACCCTTTAAGTAGGATATAGTGTCCTTCTTCATCTCTTATTACAGTCTTTGTTTTTTATTGCTTTGTTAATCACCATGGACTACATCATTTGTTTTGGTGTAGTGTCCCATGATTCATTGTTTGTTCCGAACACACAGTGCTCCATGCAGAATGTGCCCTCTTTAATACCCATCACCAGGCTAACCAATCCCCCGACCCACCTCCCCTCTAGAAACCTCGGATTTTTTTTCAGAATCCATCATCTCTCCTGTTCTGTCTCCCCCTCTCACTAACTCCCCTTCATTCTTCCTCTCCTGCTATCTCCTTCTTTTCCTTTATTCTTAAAATATGTTGCGTTATTTGTTGCAGAAGTAGAGATCTGTGATTCAACAGTCTTACACAATTCACAGCGCTCACCGTAGCTCATACCCTCCCCAATGTCTATCACCCAGCCAGCCCATCCCTCCCACCCCCGACCACTCCAGCAAGCCTCACTCTGTTCCTGAGATTAAGAATTCCTCATATCAGTGAGGTCATATGATACATGTCTTTCTCTGATTGACGTATTTCACTAATCATCGGACCCTCCAGGTCCATCCACGTCGTTGTCCATGGCAACATCTCATTCCTTTTGATGGCTGCGTAATATTCCATTGTGTATAGATATACCACCTCTTCTTTATCCACTCATCTGTCGATGGACATCTTGGCTCTTTCAACAGTTTGGCTATTGTGGACATTGCTGCTATAAACAATGGGGTGCTCGTACCGCTTCGGGTCCCTACATTTGTATCTTTGGGGTAAATACCCAGGAGTGCAATTGCTGGATCGGATGGTAGCTCTAATTTCAACTATTTGAGGAACCTCCATCCTGTTTTCCAGAGGGGTTGCAGCAGCTTGCATTCCCACCACCAGTGTAGGAGGGTTCCCCTTTCTCCACAACCCCGCCAACCTCTGTCGTTCCCTGACTTGTTCATTTGAGCCATTCTGACGGATGTGAGGGGGTATCTCATTGAGGTTTTGATGTGGATTTCCCTGATGTCGAGCCGTGTTGAGCACTTTTTCATGTGCCTGTTGGCCATTTGGATGTCTTCTTTGGAAAAATGTCTGTTCATGTCTTCTGCCTATTTTTTGATTGGATTATTTTTTCTTTGGGTGTTGAGTTTGATACGTTTTTATACATATTGGATAGTAGCCCTTTATCTGATATGTCATTCGTAAATAATTTCTCCCATTCTGTCGGTTGTCTTTTGGTTTTGTGGACTGTTTCTTTTGCTGTGCCAAAGGTTTTTATCTTGATGAAATCCCAATAGTTCATTTTTGCCCAGGCTTCCCGTGCCTTTGGTGATGTTTCTAGGAAGAAGTTGCTGCGGCTGAGGTCGAAGAGCTTGCTACCTGTGTTCTCCTTTAGGATTTTGATGGAGTCCTGTCTCACATTGAGGTCTTTCAAACATTTGGAGTCTATTTTTGTGTGTGGTGTCAGGAAATGGTCCAGTGTCATTCTTCTGCATGGGGCTGTCCAATTTCCACAGCTCCAGTTGTTGAAGAGACTCTCTTTTTGCCATTGGACATTCTTTCCTGCTCTGTCAAAGATAAGTTGACCATAGAGTTGAGGGTCCATTTCTGGGCTCTCGATTCTGTTCCATGGATCTATGTGTCTGTTTTTGTGCCAGTACCATACTGTCTTGATGATGACAGCTTTGTCATAGAGCTGGAAGTCCAGAATTGTGATGCCGCCAGCTTTGCTTTTCTTTCTCAATATTCCTCTGGCTATTCGTGGTCTCTTCTGGTTCCATTCAAATCTTAGGATTATTTGTTCCATTTCTTGGAAAAAAGTGGATGGTATTTTGATGGGGATTGCATTGAATGTGTAGATTGCTCTAGGTAGCATTGACCTCTTCACAATGTTGGTTCTCCCAGTCCATGATCATGGAACGTTTTTCCGTTTCTTTGTGTCTTCTTCAATTACTTTCCTGAGTATTTGGTAGTTTTCTGAGTACAGATCCTTTGCCTCTTGGGTTCAATTTATTCCTAGGTCTCTTCTGGTTTTGGGTGCAGTTGTGAATGGGATCGACTCCTTGATTTGTCTCTCTTCTGTCTTGTTGTTGGTGTATACGAATGCCACTGATTTCTGTGCATTGATTTTATAGCCTGCTACTTGACGGAATTGCTGTGTGAGTTCTAGCAGGTTTGGGGTGGAGTATTTTGGGTTTTCCACATAAAGTATCATATCATCTGCAAAGAGTGAGAGTTTGACTTCCTCTCTGCCGATTTGGATGCCTTTGATTTCTTTTTGTTGTCTGATTGCTGTGGCTAGGACTTCTAATACTACGTTGAATAGCAGTGGTGAGAGTGGCTATCCCTGCCGCGTTCCTGACCTTAGGGGAAAAGATCTCAGCTTTTCCCCATTGAGAATGATATTCGCTGTAGGTTGTTCGTAGATGGCTTTTATGATATTGAGGTATGTACCCGCTGTCCCTATACTCTGAAGAGTTTTGACCCAGAAAGTGTGCTTTACTTTGTCAAATGGTTTTTCTGCATCTATTGAGAGGATCATATGATTCTTGTTCTTTCTTTTGTTAATGTGTTTTATCACGTTGATTGATTTGCGGATGTTGAACCAGCCTTGCAGCCCCGGGATAAATCCCACTTGGTCATGGTGAATACTCCTTTTCATGTACTGTTGGATCCTCTTGGCTAGTATTTTGGTGAGAATTTTTGCATCGATGTTCATCAAGGATATTGGTCTCTAGTACTCCGTTTTGATGGGATCTTTGTCTGGTTTTGGGATCAAGGTAATGGTGGCCTCATAAAATGAGTTTGGAAGTTTTCCTTCCATTTCTATTGTTTGGAACAGTTTCAGGAGAATAGGTATTAATTCTTCTTTAAATGTCGGATAGAATTCCCCTGGGAATCCATCTGGCCCTGGGCTTTGGTTTCTTGGGAGGTTTTTGATGACTACTTCAATTGCCTTCGTGGTTATAGGACTGTTCAGGTTTTCTCTTTCTTCCTGGGTCAGTTTTGGTAGTTGACACATCTCTAGGAATGCACCCATTTCTTCCAGGTTATGGAATATGCTGCCATAGGGTTGCTCAGATTACGTTCTTATAATCGTTTGTATTTCTTTGGTGTTGGTTGTGATCTCTCCTCTTTCATTCATGATTTTGTTGATTTGGGTCATTTCTCTTTTCTTTTTGATCAGCCTGGACAGGGGTGTATCAATCTTGTGAATTCTTTCAAAGAACCAACTCCTAGTTCCGTTGATCTGTTCTACTGTTCTTTTGGGTTCTATTTCATTGATTTCTGCTCTGATCTCCATGATTTCTCTTCTCCTGCTGGGTTTAGGCTTTATTGGCCGTTCTTTCTCCAGCTCCTTTAGGTGTAGGGTTAGGGTGTGTATTTGAGACCTTTCATGTTTCTTGAGAAAGGCTTGTATTGCTATATACTTTCCTCGCAGGACTGCCTTGGCTGTATCCCAAAGATTTTGGACAGTTGTGTTTTCATTTTCATTGGTTTCCATGAATTTTTAAATTCTCCTTTAATTTCCTGGTTGACCCATTCATTCTTTCGTAGGATGCTCTTTAGCCTCCATGTATTTGAGTTCTTTCCGACTTTCCTCTTGTGATTGAGTTCTAGGTTCAAAGCATTGTGGTCTGAAAATGTGCAGGGAATGATCCCAATCTTTGGGTACCGGTTGAGACCTGATTTGTGACCTAGGATGTGATCCATTCTGGAGAACGTTCCATGGGCCCTAGAGAAGAATGTGTATTCCGATGCTTCGGGATGGAACGTTCTGAATATATCTGTGAAGTCCATTTGGTCCAGTGTGTCATTTAAAGTCTTTATTTCCTTGTTGATCTTTTGCTTAGATGATCTGGCCATCTCAGTCAGGGGGGAGTTAAAGTCCCCCACTATGATTGTATGGTTGTCAATGTCTTTCTTTGCTTTTCTTCTAAATTGCCTTATACAATTGGATGCTCCCATGTTCGGGGCATAGACATTTACAAATGTTAGATCTTCTTTTTGGATAGACCCTTTAAGTAGGATATAGTGTCCTTCTTCATCTCTTATTACAGTCTTTGTTTTTTATTGCTTTGTTAATCACCATGTACTACATCATTTGTTTTGGTGTAGTGTCCCATGATTCATTGTTTGTTCCGGCCACACAGTGCTCCATGCAGAATGTGCCCTCTTTAATACCCATCACCAGGCTAACCAATCCCCCGACCCACCTCCCCTCTAGAAACCTCGGATTTTTTTTCAGAATCCATCATCTCTCCTGGTCTGTCTCCCCCTCTCACTAACTCCCCTTCATTCTTCCTCTCCTGCTATCTCCTTCTTTTCCTTTATTCTTAAAATATGTTGCGTTATTTGTTGCAGAAGTAGAGATCTGTGATTCAACAGTCTTACACAATTCACAGCGCTCACCGTAGCTCATACCCTCCCCAATGTCTATCACCCAGCCAGCCCATCCCTCCCATCCCCGACCACTCCAGCAAGCCTCACTCTGTTCCTGAGATTAAGAATCCCTCATATCAGTGAGGTCATATGATACATGTCTTTCTCTGATTGACGTATTTCACTAATCATCAGACCCTCCAGTTCCATCCACGTCGTTGTCCATGGCAACATCTCATTCCTTTTGATGGCTGCTTAATATTCCATTGTGTATATATATATATATATATATATATATATATACCACCTCTTCTTTATCCATTCATCTGTCGATGGACATCTTGGCTCTTTCAACAGTTTGGCTATTGTGGACATTGCTGCTATAAACAATGGGGTGCACGTACCGCTTCGGGTCCCTACATTTGTATCTTTGGGGTAAATACCCAGGAGTGCAATTGCTGGATCGGATGGTAGCTCTAATTTCAACTATTTGAGGAACCTCCATCCTGTTTTCCAGAGGGGTTGCACCAGCTTGCATTCCCACCACCAGTGTAGGAGGGTTCCCCTTTCTCCACATCCCCGCCCACCTCTGTCGTTCCCTGACTTGTTCATTTGAGCCATTCTGACGGTTGTGAGGGGGTATCTCATTGAGGTTTTGATGTGGATTTCCCTGATGCCGAGCCGTGTTGAGCAATTTTTCCTGTGCCTGTTGGCCATTTGGATGTCTTCTTTGGAAAAATGTCTGTTCATGTCTTCTGCCTATTTTTTGATTGGATTATTTGTTCTTTGGGTGTTGAGTTTGATACGTTTTTATACATATTGGATAGTAGCCCTTTATCTGATATGTCATTCGTAAATAATTTCTCCCATTCTGTCGGTTGTCTTTTGGTTTTGTGGACTGTTTCTTTTGCTGTGCCAAAGGTTTTTATCTTGATGAAATCCCAATTGTTCCTTTTTGCCCTGGCTTCCCGTGCCTTTGGTGATGTTTCTAGGAAGAAGTTGCTGCGGCTGAGGTCGAAGAGCTTGCTACCTGTGTTCTCCTTTAGGATTTTGATGGAGCCCTGTCTCACATTGAGGTCTTTCAAACATTTGGAGTCTATTTTTGTGTGTGGTGTCAGGAAATGGTCCAGTGTCATTCTTCTGCATGGGGCTGTCCAATTTCCACAACTCCAGTTGTTGAAGAGACTCTCTTTTTGCCATTGGACATTCTTTCCTGCTCTGTCAAAGATAAGTTGACCATAGAGTTGAGGGTCCATTTCTGGGCTCTCGATTCTGTTCCATGGATCTATGTGTCTGTTTTTGTGCCAGTACCATACTGTCTTGATGATGACAGCTTTGTCATAGAGCTGGAAGTCCAGAATTGTGATGCCGCCAGCTTTGCTTTTCTTTCTCAATATTCCTCTGGCTATTCGTGGTCTCTTCTGGTTCCATTCAAATCTTAGGATTATTTGTTCCATTTCTTGGAAAAAAGTGGATTGAATTTTGACGGGGATTGCATTGAATGTGTAGATCGCTCTAGGTAGCATTGACCTCTTCACAATGTTGGTTCTCCCAGTCCATGAGCATGGAACGTTTTTCCGTTTCTTTGTGTCTTCTTCAATTTCTTTCCTGAGTATTTGGTAGATTTCTGAGTACAGATCCTTTGCCTCTTGGGTTCAATTTATTCCTAGGTCTCTTCTGGTTTTGGGTGCAGTTGTGAATGGGATCGACTCCTTGATTTGTCTCTCTTCTGTCTTGTTGTTGGTGTATAGGGATGCCACTGATTTCTGTGCATTGATTTTATAGCCTGCTACTTGACGGAATTGCTGTGTGAGTTCTAGCAGTTTTGGGGTGGAGTCTTTTGGGTTTTCCACATAAAGTATCATATCATCTGCAAAGAGTGAGAGTTTGACTTCCTCTCTGCCGATTTGGATGCCTTTGATTTCTTTTTGTTGTCTGATTGCTGTGGCTAGGACTTCTAATACTATGTTGAATAGCAGTGGTGAGAGTGGCTATCCCTGCCGCGTTCCTGACCTTAGGGGAAAAGATCTCAGCTTTTCCCCATTGAGAATGATATTCGCTGTAGGTTGTTCGTAGATGGCTTTTATGATATTGAGGTATGTACCCGCTGTCCCTATACTCTGAAGAGTTTTGATCCAGAAAGTGTGTTTTACTTTGTCAAATGGTTTTTCTGCATCTATTGAGAGGATCATATGATTCTTATTCTTTCTTTTGTTAATGTGTTTTATCACGTTGCTTGATTTGCGGATGTTGAACCAGCCTTGCAGCCCAGGGATAAATCCCACTTGGTCATGCTGAATACTCCGTTTCATGTACTGTTGGATCCTCTTGGCTAGTATTTTGGTGAGAATTTTTGCATCGATGTTCATCAAGGATATTGGTCTCTAATACTCCTTTTTGATGGGATCTTTGTCTGGTTTTGGGATCAAGGTAATGGTGGCCTCATAAAATGAGTTTGGAAGTTTTCCTTCCATTTCTATTGTTTGGAACAGTTTCAGGAGAATAGGTATTAATTCTTCTTTAAATGTCGGATAGAATTCCCCTGGGAATCCATCTGGCCCTGGGCTTTGGTTTCTTGGGAGGTTTTTGATGACTACTTCAATTGCCTTCGTGGTTATAGGACTGTTCAGGTTTTCTCTTTCTTCCTGGGTCAGTTTTGGTAGTTGACACATCTCTAGGAATGCACCCATTTCTTCCAGGTTATGGAATATGCTGCCCTAGGGTTGCTCAGATTACGTTCTTATAATCGTTTGTATTTCTTTGGTGTTGGTTGTGATCTCTCCTCTTTCTTTCATGATTTTGTTGATTTGGGTCATTTCTCTTTTCTTTTTGATCAGCCTGGACAGGGGTGTATCAATCTTGTTAATTCTTTCAAAGAACCAGCTCCTAGTTCCGTTGATCTGTTCTACTGTTCTTTTGGCTTCTATTTCATTGATTTCTGCTCTGATCTGCATGATTTCTCTTCTCCTGCTGGGTTTAGCCTTTATTGGCCGTTCTTTCTCCAGCTCCTTTAGGTGTAGGGTTAGGGTGTGTATTTGAGACCTTTCATGTTTCTTGAGAAAGGCTTGTATTGCTATATACTTTCCTCGCAGGACTGCCTTGGCTGTATCCCAAAGATTTTGGACAGTTGTGTTTTCATTTTCATTGGTTTCCATGAATTTTTAAATTCATCTTTAATTTCCTGGTTGACCCATTCATTCTTTCGTAGGATGCTCTTTAGCCTCCATGTATTTGAGTTCTTTCCGACTTTCCTCTTGTGATTGAGTTCTAGTTTCAAAGCATTGTGGTCTGAAAATGTGCAGGGAATGATCCCAATCTTTGGGTACCGGTTGAGACCTGATTTGTGACCTAGGATGTGATCCATTCTGGAGAACGTTCCATGGGCCCTAGAGAAGAATGTGTATTCCGTTGCTTCGGGATGGAACGTTCTGAATATGTCTGTGAAGTCCATTTGGTCCAGTGTGTCATTTAAAGTCTTTATTTCCTTGTTGATCTTTTGCTTAGATGATCTGGCCATTTCAGTCAGGGGGGTGTTAAAGTCCCCCACTATGATTGTATGGTTGTCAATGTCTTTCTTTGCTTTTCTTCTAAATTGCCTTATATAATTGGATGCTCCCATGTTCGGGGCATAGACATTTACAATTGTTAGATCTTCTTCTTGGATAGACCCTTTAAGTAGGATATAGTGTCCTTCTTCATCTCTTATTACAGTCTTTGTTTTTTATTGCTTTGTTAATCACCATGGACTACATCATTTGTTTTGGTGTAGTGTCCCATGATTCATTGTTTGTTCCGAACACACAGTGCTCCATGCAGAATGTGCCCTCTTTAATACCCATCACCAGGCTAACCAATCCCCCGACCCACCTCCCCTCTAGAAACCTCGGATTTTTTTTCAGAATCCATCATCTCTCCTGGTCTGTCTCCCCCTCTCACTAACACCCCTTCATTCTTCCTCTCCTGCTATCTCCTTCTTTTCCTTTATTCTTAAAATATGTTGCGTTATTTGTTTCAGAAGTAGAGATCTGTGATTCAACAGTCTTACACAATTCACAGCGCTCACCGTAGCTCATACCCTCCCCAATGTCTATCACCCAGCCAGCCCATCCCTCCCACCCCCGACCACTCCAGCAAGCCTCACTCTGTTCCTGAGATTAAGAATTCCTCATATCAGTGAGGTCATATGATACATGTCTTTCTCTGATTGACTTATTTCACTAATCATCGGACCCTCCAGTTCCATCCACGTCGTTGTCCATGGCAACATCTCATTCCTTTTGATGGCTGCGTAATATTCCATTGTGTATATATATACCACCTCTTCTTTATCCACTCATCTGTCGATGGACATCTTGGCTCTTTCAACAGTTTGGCTATTGTGGACATTGCTGCTATAAACAATGGGGTGCACGTACCGCTTCGGGTCCCTACATTTGTATCTTTGGGGTAAATACCCAGGAGTGCAATTGCTGGATCGGATGGTAGCTCTAATTTCAACTATTTGAGGAACCTCCATCCTGTTTTCCAGAGGGGTTGCACCAGCTTGCATTCCCACCACCAGTGTAGGAGGGTTCCCCTTTCTCCACATCCCCGCCAACCTCTGTCGTTCCCTGACTTGTTCATTTGACCCATTCTGACGGGTGTGAGGGGGTATCTCATTGAGGTTTTGATGTGGATTTCCCTGATGCCGAGCCGTGTTGAGCACTTTTTCATGTGCCTGTTGGCCATTTGGAAGTCTTCTTCTGAAAAATGTCTGTTCATGTCTTCTGCCTATTTTTTGATTGGATTATTTGTTCTTTGGGTGTTGAGTTTGATACGTTTTTATACATATTGGATAGTAGCCCTTTATCTGATACGTCATTCGTAAATAATTTCTCCCATTCTGTCGGTTGTCTTTTGGTTTTGTGGACTGTTTCTTTTGCTGTGCCAAAGGATTTTATCTTGATGAAATCCCAATAGTTCATTTTTGCCCTGGCTTCCCGTGCCTTTGGTGATGTTTGTAGGAAGAAGTTGCTGCGGCTGAGGTCGAAGAGCTTGCTACCTGTGTTCTCCTTTAGGATTTTGATGGAGTCCTGTCTCACACTGAGGTCTTTCAAACATTTGGAGTCTATTTTTGTGTGTGGTGCCAGGAAATGGTCCAGTGTCATTCTTCTGCATGGGGCTGTCCAATTTCCACAACTCCAGTTGTTGAAGAGACTCTCTTTTTGCCATTGGACATTCTTTCCTGCTCTGTCAAAGATAAGTTGACCATAGAGTTGAGGGTCCATTTCTGGGCTCTCGATTCTGTTCCATGGATCTATGTGTCTGTTTTTGTGCCAGTACCATACTGTCTTGATGATGACAGCTTTGTCATAGAGCTGGAAGTCCAGAATTGTGATGCCGACAGCTTTGCTTTTCTTTCTCAATATTCCTCTGGCTATTCGTGGTCTCTTCTGGTTCCATTCAAATCTTAGGATTATTTGTTCCATTTCTTGGAAAAAAGTGGATTGTATTTTGACGGGGATTGCATTGAATGTGTAGATCGCTCTAGGTAGCATTGACCTCTTCACAATGTTGGTTCTCCCAGTCCATGAGCATGGAACGTTTTTCCGTTGCTTTGTGTCTTCTTCAATTTCTTTCCTGAGTATTTGGTAGATTTCTGAGTACAGATCCTTTGCCTCTTGGGTTCAATTTATTCCTAGGTCTCTTCTGGTTTTGGGTGCAGTTGTGAATGGGATCGACTCCTTGATTTGTCTCTCTTCTGTCTTGTTGTTGGTGTATAGGGATGCCACTGATTTCTGTGCATTGATTTTATAGCCTGCTACTTGACGGAATTGCTGTGTGAGTTTTAGCAGTTTTGGGGTGGAGTTTTTTGGGTTTTCCACATAAAGTATCATATCATCTGCAAAGAGTGAGAGTTTGACTTCCTCTCTGCCGATTTGGATGCCTTGGATTTCTTTTTGTTGTCTGATTGCTGTGGCTAGGACTTCTAATACTATGTTGAATAGCAGTGGTGAGAGTGGCTATCCCTGCCGCGTTCCTGACCTTAGGGGAAAAGATCTCAGCTTTTCCCCATTGAGAATGATATTCGCTGTAGGTTGTTCGTAGATGGCTTTTATGATATTGAGGTATGTACCCGCTGTCCCTGTACTCTGAAGAGTTTTGATCCAGAAAGTGTGTTTTACTTTGTCAAATGGTTTTTCTGCATCTATTGAGAGGATCATATGATTCTTGTTCTTTCTTTGGTTAATGTGTTTTATCACGTTGATTGATTTGCGGATGTTGAACCAGCCTTGCAGCCCAGGGATAAATCCCACTTGGTCATGGTGAATACTCCTTTTCATGTACTGTTGGATCCTCTTGGCTAGTATTTTGGTGAGAATTTTTGCATCGATGTTCATCAAGGATATTGGTCTCTAATACTCCTTTTTGATGGGATCTTTGTCTGGTTTTGGGATCAAGGTAATGGTGGCCTCATAAAATGAGTTTGGAAGTTTTCCTTCCATTTCTATTGTTTGGAACAGTTTCAGGAGAATAGGTATTAATTCTTCTTGAAATGTCGGATAGAATTCCCCTGGGAATCCATCTGGCCCTGGGCTTTGGTTTCTTGGGAGGTTTTTGATGACTACTTCAATTGCCTTCGTGGTTATAGGACTGTTCAGGTTTTCTCTTTCTTCCTGGGTCAGTTTTGGTAGTTGACACATCTCTAGGAATGCACCCATTTCTTCCAGGTTATGGAATATGCTGCCATAGGGTTGCTCAGATTACGTTCTTATAATCGTTTGTATTTCTTTGGTGTTGGTTGTGATCTCTCCTCTTTCATTCATGATTTTGTTGATTTGGGTCATTTCTCTTTTCTTTTTGATCAGCCTGGACAGGGGTGTATCAATCTTGTGAATTCTTTCAAAGAACCAGCTCCTAGTTCCGTTGATCTGTTCTACTGTTCTTTTGGCTTCTATTTCATTGATTTCTGCTCTGATCTGCATGATTTCTCTTCTCCTGCTGGGTTTAGCCTTTATTGGCCGTTCTTTCTCCAGCTCCTTTAGGTGTAGGTTTAGGGTGTGTATTTGAGACCTTTCATGTTTCTTGAGAAAGGCTTGTATTGCTATATACTTTCCTCGCAGGACTGCCTTGGCTGTATCCCAAAGATTTTGGACAGTTGTGTTTTCATTTTCATTGGTTTCCATGAATTTTTAAATTCTTATTTAATTTCCTGGTTGACCCATTCATTCTTTCGTAGGATGCTCTTTACCCTCCATGTATTTGAGTTCTTTCCGACTTTCCTCTTGTGATTGAGTTCTAGTTTCAAAGCATTGTGGTCTGAAAATGTGCAGGGAATGATCCCAATCTTTGGGTACCGGTTGAGACCTGATTTGTGACGTAGGATGTGATCCATTCTGGAGAACGTTCCATGGGCCCTAGAGAAGAATGTGTATTCCGTTGCTTCAGGATGGAACGTTCTGAATATGTCTGTGAAGTCCATTTGGTCCAGTGTGTCATTTAAAGTCTTTATTTCCTTGTTGATCTTTTGCTTAGATGATCTGGCCATTTCAGTTAGGGGGGTGTTAAAGTCCCCCACTATGATTGTATGGTTGTCAATGTCTTTCTTTGCTATTCTTTAAATTGCCTTATACAATTGGATGCTCCCAAGTTCGGGGCATAGACATTTACAATTGTTAGATCTTCTTGTTGGATAGACCCTTTAAGTAGGATATAGTGTCCTTCTTCATCTCTTATTACAGTCTTTGTTTTTTATTGCTTTGTTTATCACCATGTACTACATCATTTGTTTTGGTGTAGTGTCCCATGATTCATTGTTTGTTCCGAACACACAGTGCTCCATGCAGAATGTGCCCTCTTTAATACCCATCACCGGGCTAACCAATTCCACGACCCACCTCCCCTCTAGAAACCTCGGATTTTTTTTCAGAATCCATCATCTCTCCTGGTCTGTCTCCCCCTCTCACTAACTCCCCTTCATTCTTCCTCTCCTGCTATCTCCTTCTTTTCCTTTATTCTTAAAATATGTTGCGTTATTTGTTTCAGAAGTAGAGATCTGTGATTCAACAGTCTTACACAATTCACAGCGCTCACCGTAGCTCATACACTCCCCAATGTCTATCACCCAGCCAGCCCATCCCTCCCACCCCCGACCACTCCAGCAAGCCTCACTCTGTTCCTGAGATTAAGAATTCCTCATATCAGTGAGTTCATATGATACATGTCTTTCTCTGATTGACTTATTTCACTAATCATCGGACCCTCCAGTTCCATCCACGTCGTTGTCCATGGCAACATCTCATTCCTTTTGATGGCTGCGTAATATTCCATTGTGTATATATATATATACCACCTCTTCTTTATCCATTCATCTGTCGATGAACATCTTGGCTCTTTCAACAGTTTGGTTATTGTGGACATTGCTGCTATAAACAATGGGGTGCACGTACCGCTTCGGGTCCCTACATTTGTATCTTTGGGGTAAATACCCAGGAGTTCAATTGCTGGATCGGATGGTAGCTCTAATTTCAACTATTTGAGGAACCTCCATCCTGTTTTCCAGAGGGGTTGCACTAGCTTGCATTCCCACCACCAGTGTAGGAGGGTTCCCCTTTCTCCACATCCCCGCCAACCTCTGTCGTTCCCTGACTTGTTCATTTGAGCCATTCTGACGGGTGTGAGGGGGCATCTCATTGAGGTTTTGATGTGGATTTCCCTGATGCCGAGCCGTGTTGAGCACTTTTTCATGTGCCTGTTGGCCATTTGGATGTCTTCTTCTGAAAAATGTCTGTTCATGTCTTCTGCCTATTTTTTGATTGGATTATTTGTTCTTTGGGTGTTGAGTTTGATACGTTTTTATACATATTGGAGAGTAGCCCTTTATCTGATACGTCATTCGTAAATAATTTCTCCCATTCTGTCGGTTGTCTTTTGGTTTTGTGGACTGTTTCTTTTGCTGTGCGAAAGGTTTTTATCTTGATGAAATCCCAATAGTTCCTTTTTGCCCTGCTTCCCGTGCCTTTGGTGATGTTTGTAGGAAGAAGTTGCTGCGGCTGAGGTCGAAGAGCTTGCTACCTGTGTTCTCCTTTCGGATTTTGATGGAGTCCTGTCTCACATTGATGTCTTTCAAACATTTGGAGTCTATTTTTGTGTGTGGTGTCAGGAAATGGTCCAGTGTCATTCTTCTGCATGGGGCTGTCCAATTTCCACAACTCCAGTTGTTGAAGAGACTCTCTTTTTGCCATTGGACATTCTTTCCTGCTCTGTCAAAGATAAGTTGACCATAGAGTTGAGGGTCCACTTCTGGGCTCTCGATTCTGTTCCATGGATCTATGTGTCTGTTTTTGTGCCAGTACCATACTGTCTTGATGATGACAGCTTTGTCATAGAGCAGGAAGTCCAGAATTGTGATGCCGCCAGCTTTGCTTTTCTTTCTCAATATTCCTCTGGCTATTCGTGGTCTCTTCTGGTTCCATTCAAATCTTAGGATTATTTGTTCCATTTCTTGGAAAAATGTGGATGGTATTTTGATAGGGATTTCATTGCATGTGTAGATTGCTCTAGGTAGCTTTGACCTCTTCACAATGTTGTTTCTCCCAGTCCATGAGCATGGAACGTTTTTCCGTTTCTTTGTGTCTTCTTCAATTTCTTTCCTGAGTATTTGGTAGTTTTCTGAGTACAGATCCTTTGCCTCTTGGGTTCAATTTATTCCTAGGTCTCTTCTGGTTTTGGGTGCAGTTGTGAATGGGATCGACTCCTTGATTTGTCTCTCTTCTGTCTTGTTGTTGGTGTATAGGAATGCCACTGATTTCTGTGCATTGATTTTATAGCCTGCTACTTGACGGAATTGCTGTGTGACTTCTAGCAGTTTTGGGGTGGAGTCTTTTGGGTTTTCCACATAAAGTATCATATCATCTGCAAAGAGTGAGAGTTTGACTTCCTCTCTGCCGATTTGGATGCCTTTGATTTCTTTCTGTTGTCTGATTGCTGTGGCTAGGACTTCTAATACTATGTTGAATAGCAGTGGTGAGAGTGGCTATCCCTGCCGCGTTCCTGACCTTAGGGGAAAAGATCTCAGCTTTTCCCCATTGAGAATGATATTCGCTGTAGGTTGTTCGTAGATGGCTTTTATGATATTGAGGTATGTACCCGCTGTCTCTGTACTCTGAAGAGTTTTGATCCAGAAAGTGTGCTTTACTTTGTCAAATGGTTTTTCTGCATCTATTGATAGGATCATATGATTCTTGTTCTTTCTTTGGTTAATGTGTTTTATCACGTTGATTGATTTGCGGATGTTGAACCAGCCTTGCAGCCCAGGGATAAATCCCACTTGGTCATGGTGAATACTCCTTTTCATGTACTGTTGGATCCTCTTGGCTAGTATTTTGGTGAGAATTTTTGCATCGATGTTCATCAAGGATATTGGTCTCTAATACTCCTTTTTGATGGGATCTTTGTCTGGTTTTGGGATCAAGGTAATGGTGGCCTCATAAAATGAGTTTGGAAGTTTTCCTTCCATTTCTATTGTTTGGAACAGTTTCAGGAGAATAGGTATTAATTCTTCTTTAAATGTCTGATAGAATTCCCCTGGGAATCCATCTGGCCCTGGGCTTTGGTTTCTTGGGAGGTTTTTGATGACTACTTCAATTGCCTTCGTGGTTATAGGACTGTTCAGGTTTTCTCTTTCTTCCTGGGTCAGTTTTGGTAGTTGACACATCTCTAGGAATGCACCCATTTCTTCCAGGTTATGGAATATGCTGCCCTAGGGTTGCTCAGATTACGTTCTTATAATCGTTTGTATTTCTTTGGTGTTGGTTGTGATCTCTCCTCTTTCATTCATGAGTTTGTTGATTTGGGTCATTTCTCTTTTCTTTTTGATCAGCCTGGACAGGGGTGTATCAATCTTGTGAATTCTTTCAAAGAACCAGCTCCTAGTTCCGTTGATCTGTTCTACTGTTCTTTTGGCTTCTATTTCATTGATTTCTGCTCTGATCTGCATGATTTCTCTTCTCCTGCTGGGTTTAGCCTTTATTGGCCGTTCTTTCTCCAGCTCCTTTAGGTGTAGGGTTAGGGTGTGTATTTGAGACCTTTCATGTTTCTTGAGAAAGGCTTGTATTGCTATATACTTTCCTCGCAGGACTGCCTTGGCTGTATCCCAAAGATTTTGGACAGTTGTGTTTTCATTTTCATTGGTTTCCATGAATTTTTAAATTCTTCTTTAATTTCCTGGTTGACCCATTCATTCTTTCGAAGGATGCTCTTTAGCCTCCATGTATTTGAGTTCTTTCCGACTTTCCTCTTGTGATTGAGTTCTAGTTTCAAAGCATTGTGGTCTGAAAATGTGCAGGGAATGATCCCCATCTTTGGGTACCGGTTGAGACCTGATTTGTGACGTAGGATGTGATCCATTCTGGAGAACGTTCCATGGGCCCTAGAGAAGAATGTGTATTCCGTTGCTTCAGGATGGAACGTTCTGAATATGTCTGTGAAGTCCATTTGGTCCAGTGTGTCATTTAAAGTCTTTATTTCCTTGTTGATCTTTTGCTTAGATGATCTGGCCATTTCAGTTAGGGGGGTGTTAAAGTCCCCCACTATGATTGTATGGTTGTCAATGTCTTTCTTTGCTATTCTTCTAAATTGCCTTATACAATTGGATGCTCCCAAGTTCGGGGCATAGACATTTACAATTGTTAGATCTTCTTCTTGGATAGACCCTTTAAGTAGGATATAGTGTCCTTCTTCATCTCTTATTACAGTCTTTGTTTTTTATTGCTTTGTTTATCACCATGTACTACATCATTTGTTTTGGTGTAGTGTCCCATGATTCATTGTTTGTTCCGAACACACAGTGCTCCATGCAGAATGTGCCCTCTTTAATACCCATCACCGGGCTAACCAATTCCCCGACCCACCTCCCCTCTAGAAACCTCGGATTTTTTTTCAGAATCCATCATCTCTCCTGGTCTGTCTCCCCCTCTCACTAACTCCCCTTCATTCTTCCTGTCCTGCTATCTCCTTCTTTTCCTTTATTCTTAAAATATGTTGCGTTATTTGTTTCAGAAGTAGAGATCTGTGATTCAACAGTCTTACACAATTCACAGCGCTCACCGTAGCTCATAACCTCCCCAATGTCTATCACCCAGCCAGCCCATCCCTCCCACCCCCGACCACTCCAGCAAGCCTCACTCTGTTCCTGAGATTAAGAATTCCTCATATCAGTGAGTTCATATGATACATGTCTTTCTCTGATTGACTTATTTCACTAATCATCGGACCCTCCAGTTCCATCCACGTCGTTGTCCATGGCAACATCTCATTCCTTTTGATGGCTGCGTAATATTCCATTGTGTATATATATATACCACCTCTTCTTTATCCATTCATCTGTCGATGAACATCTTGGCTCTTTCAACAGTTTGGTTATTGTGGACATTGCTGCTATAAACAATGGGGTGCACGTACCGCTTCGGGTCCCTACATTTGTATCTTTGGGGTAAATACCCAGGAGTTCAATTGCTGGATCGGATGGTAGCTCTAATTTCAACTATTTGAGGAACCTCCATCCTGTTTTCCAGAGGGGTTGCACTAGCTTGCATTCCCACCACCAGTGTAGGAGGGTTCCCCTTTCTCCACATCCCCGCCAACCTCTGTCGTTCCCTGACTTGTTCATTTGACCCATTCTGACGGGTGTGAGGGGGTATCTCATTGAGGTTTTGATGTGGATTTCCCTGATGCCGAGCCGTTTTGAGCACTTTTTCATGTGCCTGTTGGCCATTTGGATGTCTTCTTCTGAAAAATGTCTGTTCATGTCTTCTGCCTATTTTTTGATTGGATTATTTGTTCTTTGGGTGTTGAGTTTGATACGTTTTTATACATATTGGATAGTAGCCCTTTATCTGATACGTCATTCGTAAATAATTTCTCCCATTCTGTCGGTTGTCTTTTGGTTTTGTGGACTGTTTCTTTTGCTGTGCCAAAGGATTTTATCTTGATGAAATCCCAATAGTTCATTTTTGCCCTGGCTTCCCGTGCCTTTGGTGATGTTTCTAGGAAGAAGTTGCTGCGGCTGAGGTCGAAGAGCTTGCTACCTGTGTTCTCCTTTAGGATTTTGATGGAGTCCTGTCTCACACTGAGGTCTTTCAAACATTTGGAGTCTATTTTTGTGTGTGGTGCCAGGAAATGGTCCAGTGTCATTCTTCTGCATGGGGCTGTCCAATTTCCACAACTCCAGTTGTTGAAGAGACCCTCTTTTTGCCATTGGACATTCTTTCCTGCTCTGTCAAAGATAAGTTGACCATAGAGTTGAGGGTCCATTTCTGGGCTCTCGATTCTGTTCCATGGATCTATGTGTCTGTTTTTGTGCCAGTACCATACTGTCTTGATGATGACAGCTTTGTCATAGAGCTGGAAGTCCATTATTGTGATGCCGCCAGCTTTGCTTTTCTTTCTCAATATTCCTCTGGCTATTCGTGGTCTCTTCTGGTTCCATTCAAATCTTAGGATTATTTGTTCCATTTCTTGGAAAAAAGTGGATGGTATTTTGACGGGGATTGCATTGAATGTGTAGATTGCTCTAGGTAGCATTGACCTCTTCACAATGTTGGTTCTCCCAGTCCATGAGGATGGAACGTTTTTCCGTTTCTTTGTGTCTTCTTCAATTTCTTTCCTTAGTATTTGGTAGTTTTCTGAGTACAGATCCTTTGCCTCTTGGGATGAATATATTCCTAGGTCTCTTCTGGTTTTGGGTGCAGTTGTGAATGGGATCGACTCCTTGATTTGTCTCTCTTCTGTCTAGTTGTTGGTGGATAGGAATGCCACTGATTTCTGTGCATTGATTTTATAGCCTGCTACTTGACGGAATTGCTGTGTGAGTTCTAGCAGTTTTGGGGTGGAGTCTTTTGGGTTTTCCACATAAAGTATCATATCATCTGCAAAGAGTGAGAGTTTGACTTCCTCTCTGCCGATTTGGATGCCTTTGATTTCTTTTTGTTGTCTGATTGCTGTGGCTAGGACTTCTAATACTATGTTGAATAGCAGTGGTGAGAGTGGCTATCCCTGCCGCGTTCCTGACCTTAGGGGAAAAGATCTCAGCTTTTCCCCATTGAGAATGATATTCGCTGTAGGTTGTTCGTAGATGGCTTTTATGATATTGAGGTATGTACCCGCTGTCCCTATACTCTGAAGAGTTTTGATCCATAAAGTGTGCTTTACTTTGTCAAATGGTTTTTCTGCATCTATTGAGAGGATCATATGATTCTTGTTCTTTCTTTTGTTAATGTGTTTTATCACGTTGATTGATTTGCGGATGTTGAACCAGCCTTGCAGCCCCGGGATAAATCCCACTTGGTCATGGTGAATACTCCTTTTCATGTACTGTTGGATCCTCTTGGCTAGTATTTTGGTGAGAATTTTTGCATCGATGTTCATCAAGGATATTGGTCTCTAATACTCCTTTTTGATGGGATCTTTGTCTGGTTTTGGGATCAAGGTAATGGTGGCCTCATAAAATGAGTTTGGAAGTTTTCCTTCCATTTCTATTGTTTGGAACAGTTTCAGGAGAATAGGTATTAATTCTTCTTGAAATGTCGGATAGAATTCCCCTGGGAATCCATCTGGCCCTGGGCTTTGGTTTCTTGGGAGGTTTTTGATGACTACTTCAATTGCCTTCGTGGTTATAGGACTGTTCAGGTTTTCTCTTTCTTCCTGGGTCAGTTTTGGTAGTTGACACATCTCTAGGAATGCACCCATTTCTTCCAGGTTATGGAATATGCTGCCATAGGGTTGCTCAGATTACGTTCTTATAATCGTTTGTATTTCTTTGGTGTTGGTTGTGATCTCTCCTCTTTCATTCATGATTTTGTTGATTTGGGTCATTTCTCTTTTCTTTTTGATCAGCCTGGACAGGGGTGTATCAATCTTGTGAATTCTTTCAAAGAAGCAGCTCCTAGTTCCGTTGATCTGTTCTACTGTTCTTTTGGCTTCTATTTCATTGATTTCTGCTCTGATCTGCATGATTTCTCTTCTCCTGCTGGGTTTAGCCTTTATTGGCCGTTCTTTCTCCAGCTCCTTTAGGTGTAGGGTTAGGGTGTGTATTTGAGACCTTTCATGTTTCTTGAGAAAGGCTTGTATTGCTATATACTTTCCTCGCAGGACTGCCTTGGCTGTATCCCAAAGATTTTGGACAGTTGTGTTTTCATTTTCATTGGTTTCCATGAATTTTTAAATTCTTCTTTAATTTCCTGGTTGACCCATTCATTCTTTCGTAGGATGCTCTTTAGCCTCCATGTATTTGAGTTCTTTCCGACTTTCCTCTTGTGATTGAGTTCTAGTTTCAAAGCATTGTGGTCTGAAAATGTGCAGGGAATGATCCCAATCTTTCGGTAGCGGTTGAGACCTGATTTGTGACCTAGGATGTGATCCATTCTGGAGAACGTTCCATGGGCCCTAGAGAAGAATGTGTATTCCGTTGCTTCGGGATGGAACGTTCTGAATATGTCTGTGAAGTCCATTTGGTCCAGTGTGTCATTTAAAGTCTTTATTTCCTTGTTGATCTTTTGCTTAGATGATCTGGCCATTTCAGTCAGGGGGGTGTTAAAGTCCCCCACTATGATTCTATGGTTGTCAATGTCTTTCTTTGCTTTTCTTCTAAATTGCCTTATACAATTGGATGCTCCCATGTTCGGGGCATAGACATTTACAATTGTTAGATCTTCTTCTTGGATAGACCCTTTAAGTAGGATATAGTGTCCTTCTTCATCTCTTATTACAGTCTCTGTTTTTTATTGCTTTGTTAATCACCATGTACTACATCATTTGTTTTGGTGTAGTGTCCCATGATTCATTGTTTGTTCCGAACACACAGTGCTCCATGCAGAATGTGCCCCCTTTAATACCCATCACCAGGCTAACCAATCCCCCGACCCACCTCCCCTCTAGAAACCTCGGATTTTTTTTCAGGATCCATCATCTCTCCTGGTCTGTCTCGCCCTCTCACTAACTCCCCTTCATTCTTCCTCTCCTGCTATCTCCTTCTTTTCCTTTATTCTTAAAATATGTTGCGTTATTTGTTGCAGAAGTAGAGATCTGTGATTCAACAGTCTTACACAATTCACAGCGCTCACCGTAGCTCATACCCTCCCCAATGTCTATCACCCAGCCAGCCCATCCCTCCCACCCCCGACCACTCCAGCAAGCCTCACTCTGTTCCTGAGATTAAGAATTCCTCATATCAGTGAGGTCATATGATACATGTCTTTCTCTGATTGACTTATTTCACTAATCATCGGACCCTCCAGTTCCATCCACGTCGTTGTCCATGGCAACATCTCATTCCTTTTGATGGCTGCGTAATATTCCATTGTGTATATATATATACCACCTCTTCTTTATCCATTCATCTGTCGATGGACATCTTGGCTCTTTCAACAGTTTGGCTCTTGTGGACATTGCTGCTATAAACAATGGGGTGCACGTACCGCTTCGGGTCCCTACATTTGTATCTTTGGGGTAAATACCCAGGAGTGCAATTGCTGGATCGGATGGTAGCTCTAATTTCAACTATTTGAGGAACCTCCATCCTCTTTTCCAGAGGGGTTGCACCAGCTTGCATTCCCACCACCAGTGTAGGAGGGTTCCCCTTTCTCCACATCCCCGCCCACCTCTGTCGTTCCCTGACTTGTTCATTTGAGCCATTCTGACGGGTGTGAGGGGGTATCTCATTGAGGTTTTGATGTGGATTTCCCTGATGCCGAGCCGTGTTGAGCACTTTTTCATGTGCCTGTTGGCCATTTGGATGTCTTCTTTGGAAAAATGTCTGTTCATGTCTTCTGCCTATTTTTTGATTGGATTATTTGTTCTTTGGTTGTTGAGTTTGATACGTTTTTATACATATTGAATAGTAGCCCTTTATCTGATATGTCATTCGTAAATAATTTCTCCCATTCTGTCGGTTGTCTTTTGGTTTTGTGGACTGTTTCTTTTGCTGTGCCAAAGGTTTTTATCTTGATGAAATCCCAATAGTTCCTTTTTGCCCTGGCTTCCCGTGCCTTTGGTGATGTTTCTAGGAAGAAGTTGCTGCGGCTGAGGTCGAAGAGCTTGCTACCTGTGTTCTCCTTTAGGATTTTGATGGAGCCCTGTCTCACATTGAGGTCTTTCAAACATTTGGAGTCTATTTTTGTGTGTGGTGTCAGGAAATGGTCCAGTGTCATTCTTCTGCATGGGGCTGTCCAATTTCCACAACTCCAGTTGTTGAAGAGACTCTCTTTTTGCCATTGGACATTCTTTCCTGCTCTGTCAAAGATAAGTTGACCATAGAGTTGAGGGTCCACTTCTGGGCTCTCGATTCTGTTCCATGGATCTAAGTGTCTGTTTTTGTGCCAGTACCATACTGTCTTGATGATGACAGCTTTGTAATAGAGCAGGAAGTCCAGAATTGTGATGCCGCCAGCTTTGCTTTTCTTTCTCAATATTCCTCTGGCTATTCGTGGTCTCTTCTGGTTCCATTCAAATCTTAGGATTATTTGTTCCATTTCTTGGAAAAAAGTGGATGGTATTTTGATAGGGATTGCATTGCATGTGTAGATTGCTCTAGGTAGCTTTGACCTCTTCACAATGTTGTTTCTCCCAGTCCATGAGCATGGAACGTTTTTCCGTTTCTTTGTGTCTTCTTCAATTTCTTTCCTGAGTATTTGGTAGTTTTCTGAGTACAGATCCTTTGCCTCTTGGGTTCAATTTATTCCTAGGTCTCTTCTGGTTTGGGTGCAGTTGTGAATGGGATCGACTCCTTGATTTGTCTTTCTTCTGTCTTGTTGTTGGTGTATAGGAATGCCACTGATTTCTGTGCATTGATTTTATAGCCTGCTACTTGACGGAATTGCTGTGTGACTTCTAGCAGTTTTGGGGTGGAGTCTTTTGGGTTTTCCACATAAAGTATCATATCATCTGCAAAGAGTGAGAGTTTGACTTCCTCTCTGCCGATTTGGAAGCCTTTGATTTCTTTTTGTTGTCTGATTGCTGTGGCTAGGACTTCTAATACTATGTTGAATAGCAGTGGTGAGAGTGGCTATCCCTGCCGCGTTCCTGACCTTAGGGGAAAAGTTCTCAGCTTTTCCCCATTGAGAATGATATTCGCTGTAGGTTGTTCGTAGATGGCTTTTATGATATTGAGGTATGTACCCGCTGTCTCTGTACTCTGAAGAGTTTTGATCCAGAAAGTGTGCTTTACTTTGTCAAATGGTTTTTCTGCATCTATTGAGAGGATCATATGATTCTTGTTCTTTCTTTGGTTAATGTGTTTTATCACGTTGATTGATTTGCGGATGTTGAACCAGCCTTGCAGCCCAGGGATAAATCCCACTTGGTCATGGTGAATACTCCTTTTCATGTACTGTTGGATCCTCTTGGCTAGTATTTTGGTGAGAATTTTTGCATCGATGTTCATCAAGGATATTGGTCTCTAATACTCCTTTTTGATGGGATCTTTGTCTGGTTTTGGGATCAAGGTAATGGTGGCCTCATAAAATGAGTTTGGAAGTTTTCCTTCCATTTCTATTGTTTGGAACAGTTTCAGGAGAATAGGTATTAATTCTTCTTTAAATGTCTGATAGAATTCCCCTGGGAATCCATCTGGCCCTGGGCTTTGGTTTCTTGGGAGGTTTTTGATGACTACTTCAATTGCCTTCGTGGTTATAGGACTGTTCAGGTTTTCTCTTTCTTCCTGGGTCAGTTTTGGTAGTTGACACATCTCTAGGAATGCACCCATTTCTTCCAGGTTATGGAATATGCTGCCCTAGGGTTGCTCAGATTACGTTCTTATAATCGTTTGTATTTCTTTGGTGTTGGTTGTGATCTCTCCTCTTTCATTCATGAGTTTGTTGATTTGGGTCATTTCTCTTTTCTTTTTGATCAGCCTGGACAGGGGTGTATCAATCTTGTGAATTCTTTCAAAGAACCAGCTCCTAGTTCCGTTGATCTGTTCTACTGTTCTTTTGGCTTCTATTTCATTGATTTCTGCTCTGATCTGCATGATTTCTCTTCTCCTGCTGGGTTTAGCCTTTATTGGCCGTTCTTTCTCCAGCTCCTTTAGGTGTAGGGTTAGGGTGTGTATTTGAGACCTTTCATGTTTCTTGAGAAAGGCTTGTATTGCTATATACTTTCCTCGCAGGACTGCCTTGGCTGTATCCCAAAGATTTTGGACAGTTGTGTTTTCATTTTCATTGGTTTCCATGAATTTTTCAATTCTTCTTTAATTTCCTGGTTGACCCATTCATTCTTTCGAAGGATGCTCTTTAGCCTCCATGTATTTGAGTTCTTTCCGACTTTCCTCTTGTGATTGAGTTCTAGTTTCAAAGCATTGTGGTCTGAAAATGTGCAGGGAATGATCCCCATCTTTGGGTACCGGTTGAGACCTGATTTGTGACGTAGGATGTGATCCATTCTGGAGAACGTTCCATGGGCCCTAGAGAAGAATGTGTATTCCGTTGCTTCAGGATGGAACGTTCTGAATATGTCTGTGAAGTCCATTTGGTCCAGTGTGTCATTTAAAGTCTTTATTTCCTTGTTGATCTTTTGCTTAGATGATCTGGCCATTTCAGTTAGGGGGGTGTTAAAGTCCCCCACTATGATTGTATGGTTGTCAATGTCTTTCTTTGCTATTCTTCTAAATTGCCTTATACAATTGGATGCTCCCAAGTTCGGGGCATAGACATTTACAATTGTTAGATCTTCTTCTTGGATAGACCCTTTAAGTAGGATATAGTGTCCTTCTTCATCTCTTATTACAGTCTTTGTTTTTTATTGCTTTGTTTATCACCATGTACTACATCATTTGTTTTGGTGTAGTGTCCCATGATTCATTGTTTGTTCCGAACACACAGTGCTCCATGCAGAATGTGCCCTCTTTAATACCCATCACCGGGCTAACCAATTCCCCGACCCACCTCCCCTCTAGAAACCTCGGATTTTTTTTCAGAATCCATCATCTCTCCTGGTCTGTCTCCCCCTCTCACTAACTCCCCTTCATTCTTCCTGTCCTGCTATCTCCTTCTTTTCCTTTATTCTTAAAATATGTTGCGTTATTTGTTTCAGAAGTAGAGATCTGTGATTCAACAGTCTTACACAATTCACAGCGCTCACCGTAGCTCATAACCTCCCCAATGTCTATCACCCAGCCAGCCCATCCCTCCCACCCCCGACCACTCCAGCAAGCCTCACTCTGTTCCTGAGATTAAGAATTCCTCATATCAGTGAGTTCATATGATACATGTCTTTCTCTGATTGACTTATTTCACTAATCATCGGACCCTCCAGTTCCATCCACGTCGTTGTCCATGGCAACATCTCATTCCTTTTGATGGCTGCGTAATATTCCATTGTGTATATATATATACCACCTCTTCTTTATCCATTCATCTGTCGATGGACATCTTGGCTCTTTCAACAGTTTGGCTCTTGTGGACATTGCTGCTATAAACAATGGGGTGCACGTACCGCTTCGGGTCCCTACATTTGTATCTTTGGGGTAAATACCCAGGAGTGCAATTGCTGGATCGGATGGTAGCTCTAATTTCAACTATTTGAGGAACCTCCATCCTCTTTTCCAGAGGGGTTGCACCAGCTTGCATTCCCACCACCAGTGTAGGAGGGTTCCCCTTTCTCCACATCCCCGCCCACCTCTGTCGTTCCCTGACTTGTTCATTTGAGCCATTCTGACGGGTGTGAGGGGGTATCTCATTGAGGTTTTGATGTGGATTTCCCTGATGCCGAGCCGTGTTGAGCACTTTTTCATGTGCCTGTTGGCCATTTGGATGTCTTCTTTGGAAAAATGTCTGTTCATGTCTTCTGCCTATTTTTTGATTGGATTATTTGTTCTTTGGTTGTTGAGTTTGATACGTTTTTATACATATTGAATAGTAGCCCTTTATCTGATATGTCATTCGTAAATAATTTCTCCCATTCTGTCGGTTGTCTTTTGGTTTTGTGGACTGTTTCTTTTGCTGTGCCAAAGGTTTTTATCTTGATGAAATCCCAATAGTTCCTTTTTGCCCTGGCTTCCCGTGCCTTTGGTGATGTTTCTAGGAAGAAGTTGCTGCGGCTGAGGTCGAAGAGCTTGCTACCTGTGTTCTCCTTTAGGATTTTGATGGAGCCCTGTCTCACATTGAGGTCTTTCAAACATTTGGAGTCTATTTTTGTGTGTGGTGTCAGGAAATGGTCCAGTGTCATTCTTCTGCATGGGGCTGTCCAATTTCCACAACTCCAGTTGTTGAAGAGACTCTCTTTTTGCCATTGGACATTCTTTCCTGCTCTGTCAAAGATAAGTTGACCATAGAGTTGAGGGTCCACTTCTGGGCTCTCGATTCTGTTCCATGGATCTAAGTGTCTGTTTTTGTGCCAGTACCATACTGTCTTGATGATGACAGCTTTGTAATAGAGCAGGAAGTCCAGAATTGTGATGCCGCCAGCTTTGCTTTTCTTTCTCAATATTCCTCTGGCTATTCGTGGTCTCTTCTGGTTCCATTCAAATCTTAGGATTATTTGTTCCATTTCTTGGAAAAAAGTGGATGGTATTTTGATAGGGATTGCATTGCATGTGTAGATTGCTCTAGGTAGCTTTGACCTCTTCACAATGTTGTTTCTCCCAGTCCATGAGCATGGAACGTTTTTCCGTTTCTTTGTGTCTTCTTCAATTTCTTTCCTGAGTATTTGGTAGTTTTCTGAGTACAGATCCTTTGCCTCTTGGGTTCAATTTATTCCTAGGTCTCTTCTGGTTTGGGTGCAGTTGTGAATGGGATCGACTCCTTGATTTGTCTTTCTTCTGTCTTGTTGTTGGTGTATAGGAATGCCACTGATTTCTGTGCATTGATTTTATAGCCTGCTACTTGACGGAATTGCTGTGTGACTTCTAGCAGTTTTGGGGTGGAGTCTTTTGGGTTTTCCACATAAAGTATCATATCATCTGCAAAGAGTGAGAGTTTGACTTCCTCTCTGCCGATTTGGAAGCCTTTGATTTCTTTTTGTTGTCTGATTGCTGTGGCTAGGACTTCTAATACTATGTTGAATAGCAGTGGTGAGAGTGGCTATCCCTGCCGCGTTCCTGACCTTAGGGGAAAAGTTCTCAGCTTTTCCCCATTGAGAATGATATTCGCTGTAGGTTGTTCGTAGATGGCTTTTATGATATTGAGGTATGTACCCGCTGTCTCTGTACTCTGAAGAGTTTTGATCCAGAAAGTGTGCTTTACTTTGTCAAATGGTTTTTCTGCATCTATTGAGAGGATCATATGATTCTTGTTCTTTCTTTGGTTAATGTGTTTTATCACGTTGATTGATTTGCGGATGTTGAACCAGCCTTGCAGCCCAGGGATAAATCCCACTTGGTCATGGTGAATACTCCTTTTCATGTACTGTTGGATCCTCTTGGCTAGTATTTTGGTGAGAATTTTTGCATCGATGTTCATCAAGGATATTGGTCTCTAATACTCCTTTTTGATGGGATCTTTGTCTGGTTTTGGGATCAAGGTAATGGTGGCCTCATAAAATGAGTTTGGAAGTTTTCCTTCCATTTCTATTGTTTGGAACAGTTTCAGGAGAATAGGTATTAATTCTTCTTTAAATGTCTGATAGAATTCCCCTGGGAATCCATCTGGCCCTGGGCTTTGGTTTCTTGGGAGGTTTTTGATGACTACTTCAATTGCCTTCGTGGTTATAGGACTGTTCAGGTTTTCTCTTTCTTCCTGGGTCAGTTTTGGTAGTTGACACATCTCTAGGAATGCACCCATTTCTTCCAGGTTATGGAATATGCTGCCCTAGGGTTGCTCAGATTACGTTCTTATAATCGTTTGTATTTCTTTGGTGTTGGTTGTGATCTCTCCTCTTTCATTCATGAGTTTGTTGATTTGGGTCATTTCTCTTTTCTTTTTGATCAGCCTGGACAGGGGTGTATCAATCTTGTGAATTCTTTCAAAGAACCAGCTCCTAGTTCCGTTGATCTGTTCTACTGTTCTTTTGGCTTCTATTTCATTGATTTCTGCTCTGATCTGCATGATTTCTCTTCTCCTGCTGGGTTTAGCCTTTATTGGCCGTTCTTTCTCCAGCTCCTTTAGGTGTAGGGTTAGGGTGTGTATTTGAGACCTTTCATGTTTCTTGAGAAAGGCTTGTATTGCTATATACTTTCCTCGCAGGACTGCCTTGGCTGTATCCCAAAGATTTTGGACAGTTGTGTTTTCATTTTCATTGGTTTCCATGAATTTTTCAATTCTTCTTTAATTTCCTGGTTGACCCATTCATTCTTTCGAAGGATGCTCTTTAGCCTCCATGTATTTGAGTTCTTTCCGACTTTCCTCTTGTGATTGAGTTCTAGTTTCAAAGCATTGTGGTCTGAAAATGTGCAGGGAATGATCCCCATCTTTGGGTACCGGTTGAGACCTGATTTGTGACGTAGGATGTGATCCATTCTGGAGAACGTTCCATGGGCCCTAGAGAAGAATGTGTATTCCGTTGCTTCAGGATGGAACGTTCTGAATATGTCTGTGAAGTCCATTTGGTCCAGTGTGTCATTTAAAGTCTTTATTTCCTTGTTGATCTTTTGCTTAGATGATCTGGCCATTTCAGTTAGGGGGGTGTTAAAGTCCCCCACTATGATTGTATGGTTGTCAATGTCTTTCTTTGCTATTCTTCTAAATTGCCTTATACAATTGGATGCTCCCAAGTTCGGGGCATAGACATTTACAATTGTTAGATCTTCTTCTTGGATAGACCCTTTAAGTAGGATATAGTGTCCTTCTTCATCTCTTATTACAGTCTTTGTTTTTTATTGCTTTGTTTATCACCATGTACTACATCATTTGTTTTGGTGTAGTGTCCCATGATTCATTGTTTGTTCCGAACACACAGTGCTCCATGCAGAATGTGCCCTCTTTAATACCCATCACCGGGCTAACCAATTCCCCGACCCACCTCCCCTCTAGAAACCTCGGATTTTTTTTCAGAATCCATCATCTCTCCTGGTCTGTCTCCCCCTCTCACTAACTCCCCTTCATTCTTCCTGTCCTGCTATCTCCTTCTTTTCCTTTATTCTTAAAATATGTTGCGTTATTTGTTTCAGAAGTAGAGATCTGTGATTCAACAGTCTTACACAATTCACAGCGCTCACCGTAGCTCATAACCTCCCCAATGTCTATCACCCAGCCAGCCCATCCCTCCCACCCCCGACCACTCCAGCAAGCCTCACTCTGTTCCTGAGATTAAGAATTCCTCATATCAGTGAGTTCATATGATACATGTCTTTCTCTGATTGACTTATTTCACTAATCATCGGACCCTCCAGTTCCATCCACGTCGTTGTCCATGGCAACATCTCATTCCTTTTGATGGCTGCGTAATATTCCATTGTGTATATATATATACCACCTCTTCTTTATCCATTCATCTGTCGATGGACATCTTGGCTCTTTCAACAGTTTGGCTATTGTGGACATTGCTGCTATAAACAATGGGGTGCACGTACCGCTTCGGGTCCCTACATTTGTATCTTTGGGGTAAATACCCAGGAGTGCAATTGCTGGATCGGATGGTAGCTCTAATTTCAACTATTTGAGGAACCTCCATCCTGTTTTCCAGAGGGGTTGCACCAGCTTGCATTCCCACCACCAGTGTAGGAGGGTTCCCCTTTCTCCACATCCCCGCCCACCTCTGTCGTTCCCTGACTTGTTCATTTGAGCCATTCTGACGGGTGTGAGGGGGTATCTCATTGAGGTTTTGATGTGGATTTCCCTGATGCCGAGCCGTGTTGAGCACTTTTTCATGTGCCTGTTGGCCATTTGGATGTCTTCTTTGGAAAAATGTCTGTTCATGTCTTCTGCCTATTTTTTGATTGGATTATTTGTTCTTTGGGTGTTGAGTTTGATACGTTTTTATACATATTGGATAGTAGCCCTTTATCTGATGATCATTCGTAAATAATTTCTCCCATTCTGTCGGTTGTCTTTTGGTTTTGTGGACTGTTTCTTTTGCTGTGCCAAAGGTTTCTATCTTGATGAAATCCCAATAGTTAGTTCATTTTTGCCCTGGCTTCCCGTGCCTTTGGTGATGTTTCTAGGAAGAAGTTGCTGTGGCTGAGGTCGAAGAGCTTGCTACCTGTGTTCTCCTTTCGGATTTTGATGGAGTCCTGTCTCACATTGAGGTCTTTCAAACATTTGGAGTCTATTTTTGTGTGTGGTGTCAGGAAATTGTCCAGTGTCATTCTTCTGCATGGGGCTGTCCAATTTCCACAACTCCAGTTGTTGAAGAGACTCTCTTTTTGCCATTGGACATTCTTTCCTGCTCTGTCAAAGATAAGTTGACCATAGAGTTGAGGGTCCATTTCTGGGCTCTCGATTCTGTTCCATGGATCTATGTGTCTGTTTTTGTGCCAGTACCATACTGTCTTGATGATGACAGCTTTGTCATAGAGCTGGAAGTCCAGAATTGTGATGCCGCCAGCTTTGCTTTTCTTTCTCAATATTCCTCTGGCTATTCGTGGTCTCTTGTGGTTCCATTCAAATCTTAGGATTATTTGTTCCATTTCTTGGAAAAAAGTGGATGGTACTTTGATGGGGATTGCATTGAATGTGTAGATTGCTCTAGGTAGCATTGACCTCTTCACAATGATGGTTGTCCCAGTCCATGAGCATGGAACGTTTTTTCCGTTTCTTTGTGTCTTCTTCAATTTCTTTCCTGAGTATTTTGTAGTTTTCTGAGTACTGATCCTTTGCCTCTTGGGTTCAATGTATTCCTAGGTCTCTTCTGGTTTTGGGTGCAGTTGTGAATGGGATCGACTCCTTGATTTGTCTCTCTTCTGTCTTGTTGTTGGTTTATAGGAATGCCACTGATTCCTGTGCATTGATTTTATAGCCTGCTACTTGACGGAATTGCTGTGTGAGTTCTAGCAGTTTTGGGGTGGAGTCTTTTGGGTTTTCCACATAAAGTATCATATCATCTGCAAAGAGTGAGAGTTTGACTTCCTCTCTGCCGATTTGGATGCCTTTGATTTCTTTTTGTTGTCTGATTGCTGTGGCTAGGACTTCTAATACTATGTTGAATAGCAGTGGTGAGAGTGGCTATCCCTGCCGCGTTCCTGACCTTAGGGGAAAAGATCTCAGCTATTCCCCATTGAGAATGATATTCGCTGTAGGTTGTTCGTAGATGGCTTTTATGATATTGAGGTATGTACCCGCTGTCCCTATACTCTGAAGAGTTTTGATCCAGAAAGTGTGCTTTACTTTGCCAAATGGTTTTTCTGCATCTATTGAGAGGATCATATGATTCTTGTTCTTTCTTTTGTTAATGTGTTTTATCACGTTGATTGATTTGCGGATGTTGAACCAGCCTTGCAGCCCCGGGATAAATCCCACCTGGTCATGGTGAATACTCCTTTTCATGTACTGTTGGATCCTCTTGGCTAGTATTTTGGTGAGAATTTTTGCATCGATGTTCATCAAGGATATTGGTCTCTAATACTCCTTTTTGATGGGATCTTTGTCTGGTTTTGGGATCAAGGTAATGGTGGCCTCATAAAATGAGCTTGGAAGTTTTCCTTCCATTTCTATTGTTTGGAACAGTTTCAGGAGAATAGGTATTAATTCTTCTTTAAATGTCGGATAGAATTCCCCTGGGAATCCATCTGGCCCTGGGCTTTGGTTTCTTGGGAGGTTTTTGATGACTACTTCAATTACCTTCGTGGTTATAGGACTGTTCAGGTTTTCTCTTTCTTCCTGGGTCAGTTTTGGTAGTTGACACATCTCTAGGAATGCACCCATTTCTTCCAGGTTATGGAATATGCTGCCCTAGGGTTGCTCAGATTACGTTCTTATAATCGTTTGTATTTCTTTGGTGTTGGTTGTGATCTCTCCTCCTTCATTCATGATTTTGTTGATTTGGGTCATTTCTCTTTTCTTTTTGATCAGCCTGGACAGGGGTGTATCAATCTTGTGAATTCTTTCAAAGAACCAGCTCCTAGTTCCGTTGATCTGTTCTACTGTTCTTTTGGGTTCTATTTCATTGATTTCTGCTCTGATCTGCATGATTTCTCTTCTCCTGCTGGGTTTAGGCTTTATTGGCCGTTCTTTCTCCAGCTCCTTTAGGTGTAGGGTTAGGGTGTGTATTTGAGACCTTTCATGTTTCTTGAGAAAGGCTTGTATTGCTATATACTTTCCTCGCAGGACTGCCTTGGCTGTATCCCAAAGATTTTGGACAGTTGTGTTTTCATTTTCATTGGTTTCCATGAATTTTTAAATTCTTCTTTAATTTCCTGGTTGACCCATTCATTCTTTCGTAGGATGCTCATTAGCCTCCATGTATTTGAGTTCTTTCCGACTTTCCTCTTGTGATTGAGTTCTAGTTTCAAAGCATTGTGGTCTGAAAATGTGCAGGGAATGATCCCAATCTTTGGGTACCGGTTGAGACCTGATTTGTGACCTAGGATGTGATCCATTCTGGAGAACGTTCCATGGGCCCTAGGGAAGAATGTGTATTCCGTTGCTTCGGGATGGAACGTTCTGAATATGTCTGTGAAGTCCATTTGGTCCAGTGTGTCATTTAAAGTCTTTATTTCCTTGTTGATCTTTTGCTTAGATGATCTGGCCATTTCAGTCAGGGGGGTGTTAAAGTCCCCCACTATGATTGTATGGTTGTCAATGTCTTTCTTTGCTTTTCTTCTAAATTGCCTTATATAATTGGATGCTCCCATGTTCGGGGCATAGACATTTACAATTGTTAGATCTTCTTCTTGGATAGACCCTTTAAGTAGGATATAGTGTCCTTCTTCATCTCTTATTACAGTCTTTGTTTTTTATTGCTTTGTTAATCACCATGTACTACATCATTTGTTTTGGTGTAGTGTCCCATGATTCATTGTTTGTTCCGAACACACAGTGCTCCATGCAGAATGTGCCCTCTTTAATACCCATCACCAGGCTAACCAATCCCCCGACCCACCTCCCCTCTAGAAACCTCGGATTTTTTTTCAGAATCCATCATCTCTCCTGGTCTGTCTCCCCCTCTCACTAACTCCCCTTCATTCTTCCTCTCCTGCTATCTCCTTCTTTTCCTTTATTCTTAAAATATGATGCGTTATTTGTTTCAGAAGTAGAGATCTGTGATTCAACAGTCTTACACAATTCACAGCGCTCACCGTAGCTCATACCCTCCCCAATGTCTATCACCCAGCCAGCCCATCCCTCCCACCCCCGACCACTCCAGCAAGCCTCACTCTGTTCCTGAGATTAAGAATTCCTCATATCAGTGAGGTCATATGATACATGTCTTTCTCTGATTGACTTATTTCACTAATCATCGGACCCTCCAGTTCCATCCACGTCGTTGTCCATGGCAACATCTCATTCCTTTTGATGGCTGCGTAATATTCCATTGTGTATATATATACCACCTCTTCTTTATCCACTCATCTGTCGATGGACATCTTGGCTCTTTCAACAGTTTGGCTATTGTGGACATTGCAGCTATAAACAATGGGGTGCACGTACCGCTTCGGGTCCCTACATTTGTATCTTTGGGGTAAATACCCAGGAGTGCAATTGCTGGATCGGATGGTAGCTCTAATTTCAACTATTTGAGGAACCTCCATCCTGTTTTCCAGAGGGGTTGCACCAGCTTGCATTCCCACCACCAGTGTAGGAGGGTTCCCCTTTCTCCACATTCCCGCCAATCTCTGTCGTTCCCTGACTTGTTCATTTGAGCCATTCTGACGGGTGTGAGAGGGTATCTCATTGAGGTTTTGATGTGGATTTCCCTGATGCCGAGCCGTGTTGAGCACTTTTTCCTGTGCCTGTTGGCCATTTGGATGTCTTCTTTGGAAAAATGTCTGTTCATGTCTTCTGCCTATTTTTTGATTGGATTATTTGTTCTTTGGGTGTTGAGTTTGATACGTTTTTATACATATTGGATAGTCGCCCTTTATCTGATATGTCATTCGTAAATATTTTCTCCCATTCTGTCGGTTGTCTTTTGGTTTTGTGGACTGTTTCTTTTGCTGTGCCAAAGGTTTTTATCTTGATGAAATCCCAATAGTTCCTTTTTGCCCTGGATTCCCGTGCCTTTGGTGATGTTTGTAGGAAGAAGTTGCTGCGGCTGAGGTCGAAGAGCTTGCTACCTGTGTTCTCCTTTAGGATTTTGATGGAGTCCTGCCTCACACTGAGGTCTTTCAAACATTTGGAGTCTATTTTTGTGTGTGGTGTCAGGAAATGGTCCAGTGTCATTCTTCTGCATGGGGCTGTCCCATTTCCACAACTCCAGTTGTGGAAGAGACTCTCTTTTTGCCATTGGACATTCTTTCCTGCTCTGTCAAAGATAAGTTGACCATAGAGTTGAGGGTCCACTTCTGGGCTCTCGATTCTGTTCCATGGATCTATGTGTCTGTTTTTGTGCCAGTACCATACTGTCTTGATGATGACAGCTTTGTCATAGAGCTGGAAGTCCAGAATTGTGATGCCGCCAGCTTTGCTTTTCTTTCTCAATATTCCTCTGGCTATTCGTGGTCTCTTCTGGTTCCATTCAAATCTTAGGATTATTTGTTCGATTTCTTGGAAAAAAGTGGATGGTATTTTGATGGGGATTGCATTGCATGTGTAGATTGCTCTAGGTAGCATTGACCTCTTCACAATGTTGGTTCTCCCAGTCCATGAGCATGGAACGTTTTTCCGTTTCTTTGTGTCTTCTTCAATTTCTTTCCTGAGTATTTGGTAGTTTTCTGAGTACAGATCCTTTGCCTCTTGGGTTCAATGTATTCCTAGGTCTCTTCTGGTTTTGGGTGCAGTTGTGAATGGGATCGACTCCTTGATTTGTCTCTCTTCTGTCTTGTTGTTGGTGTATAGGAATGCCACTGATGTCTGTGCATTGATTTTATAGCCTGCTACTTGACGGAATTGCTGTGTGAGTTCTAGCAGTTTTGGGGTCGAGTCTTTTGGGTTTTCCACATAAAGTATCATATCATCTGCAAAGAGTGAGAGTTTGACTTCCTCTCTGCCGATTTGGATGCCTTGGATTTCTTTTTGTTGTCTGATTGCTGTGGCTAGGACTTCTAATACTATGTTGAATAGCAGTGGTGAGAGTGGCTATCCCTGCCGCGTTCCTGACCTTAGGGGAAAAGATCTCAGCTTTTCCCCATTGAGAATGATATTCGCTGTAGGTTGTTCGTAGATGGCTTTTATGATATTGAGGTATGTACCCGCTGTCCCTGTACTCTGAAGAGTTTTGATCCAGAAAGTGTGCTTTACTTTGTCAAATGGTTTTTCTGCATCTATTGAGAGGATCATATGATTCTTGTTCTTTCTTTGGTTAATGTGTTTTATCACGTTGATTGATTTGCGGATGTTGAACCAGCCTTGCAGCCCAGGGATAAATCCCACTTGGTCATGGTGAATACTCCTTTTCATGTACTGTTGGGTCCTCTTGGCTAGTATTTTGGTGAGAATTTTTGCATCGATGTTCATCAAGGATATTGGTCTCTAGTACTCCGTTTTGATGGGATCTTTGTCTGGTTTTGGGATCAAGGTAATGGTGGCCTCATAAAATGAGTTTGGAAGTTTTCCTTCCATTTCTATTGTTTGGAACAGTTTCAGGAGAATAGGTATTAATTCTTCTTTAAATGTCGGATAGAATTCCCCTGGGAATCCATCTGGCCCTGGGCTTTGGTTTCTTGGGAGGTTTTTGATGACTACTTCAATTGCCTTCGTGGTTATAGGACTGTTCAGGTTTTCTCTTTCTTCCTGGGTCAGTTTTGGTAGTTGACACATCTCTAGGAATGCACCCATTTCTTCCAGGTTATGGAATATGCTGCCGTAGGGTTGCTCAGATTACGTTCTTATAATCGTTTGTATTTCTTTGGTGTTGGTTGTGATCTCTCCTCTTTCATTCATGATTTTGTTGATTTGGGTCATTTCTCTTTTCTTTTTGATCAGCCTGGACAGGGGTGTATCAATCTTGTGAATTCTTTCAAAGAACCAGCTCCTAGTTCCGTTGATCTGTTCTACTGTTCTTTTGGGTTCTATTTCATTGATTTCTGCTCTGATCTGCATGATTTCTCTTCTCCTGCTGGGTTTAGGCTTTATTGGCCGTTCTTTCTCCAGCTCCTTTAGGTGTAGGGTTAGGGTGTGTATTTGAGACCTTTCATGTTTCTTGAGAAAGGCTTGTATTGCTATACACTTTCCTCGCAGGACTGCCTTGGCTGTATCCCAAAGATTTTGGACAGTTGTGTTTTCATTTTCATTGGTTTCCATGAATTTTTAAGTTCTTCTTTAATTTCCTGGTTGACCCATTCATTCTTTCGTAGGATGCTCTTTAGCCTCCATGTATTTGAGTTCTTTCCGACTTTCCTCTTGTGATTGAGTTCTAGTTTCAAAGCATTGTGGTCTGAAAATGTGCAGGGAATGATCCCAATCTTTGGGTACCGGTTGAGACCTGATTTGTGACCTAGGATGTGATCCATTCTGGAGAACGTTCCATGGGCCCTAGAGAAGAATGTGTATTCCGTTGCTTCGGGATGGAACGTTCTGAATATGTCTGTGAAGTCCATTTGGTCCAGTGTGTCATTTAAAGTCTTTATTTCCTTGTTGATCTTTTGCTTAGATGATCTGGCCATTTCAGTCAGGGGGGTGTTAAAGTCCCCCACTATGATTGTATGGTTGTCAATGTCTTTCTTTGCTTTTCTTCTAAATTGCCTTATACAATTGGATGCTCCCAAGTTCGGGGCATAGACATTTACAATTGTTAGATCTTCTTGTTGGATAGACACTTTAAGTAGGATATAGTGTCCTTCTTCATCTCTTATTACAGTCTTTGTTTTTTATTGCTTTGTTAATCACCATGTACTACATCATTTGTTTTGGTGTAGTGTCCCATGATTCATTGTTTGTTCCGAACACACAGTGCTCCATGCAGAATGTGCCCTCTTTAATACCCATCACCAGGCTAACCAATCCCCCGACCCACCTCCCCTCTAGAAACCTCGGATTTTTTTTCAGAATCCATCATCTCTCCTGGTCTGTCTCCCCCTCTCACTAACTCCCCTTCATTCTTCCTCTCCTGCTATCTCCTTCTTTTCCTTTATTCTTAAAATATGTTGCGTTATTTGTTGCAGAAGTAGAGATCTGTGATTCAACAGTCTTACACGATTCACAGCGCTCACCGTAGCTCATACCCTCCCCAATGTCTATCACCCAGCCAGCCTATCCCTCCCACCCCCGACCACTCCAGCAAGCCTCACTCTGTTCCTGAGATTAAGAATTCCTCATATCAGTGAGGTCATATGATACATGTCTTTCTCTGATTGACTTATTTCACTAATCATCGGACCCTCCAGTTCCATCCACGTCGTTGTCCATGGCAACATCTCATTCCTTTTGATGGCTGCGTAATATTCCATTGTGTATATATATATACCACCTCTTCTTTATCCATTCATCTGTCGATGGACATCTTGGCTCTTTCAACAGTTTGGCTATTGTGGACATTGCTGCTATAAGCAATGGGGTGCACGTACCGCTTCGGGTCCCTACATTTGTATCTTTGGGGTAAATACCCAGGAGTGCAATTGCTGGATCGGATGGTAGCTCTAATTTCAACTATTTGAGGAACCTCCATCCTGTTTTCCAGAGGGGTTGCACCAGCTTGCATTCCCACCACCAGTGTAGGAAGGTTCCCCTTTCTCCACATCCCCGCCAACCTCTGTCGTTCCCTGACTTGTTCATTTGAGCCATTCTGACGGGTGTGAGGGGGTATCTCATTGAGGTTTTGATGTGGATTTCCCTGATGCCGAGCCGTGTTGAGCACTTTCTCATGTGCCTGTTGGCCATTTGGATGTCTTCTTTGGAAAAATGTCTGTTCATGTCTTCTGCCTATTTTTTGATTGGATTATTTGTTCTTTGGGTGTTGAGTTTGATACGTTTTTATACATATTGGATAGTAGCCCTTTATCTGATGATCATTCGTAAATAATTTCTCCCATTCTGTCGGTTGTCTTTTGGTTTTGTGGACTGTTTCTTTTGCTGTGCCAAAGGTTTCTATCTTGATGAAATCCCAATAGTTAGTTCATTTTTGCCCTGGCTTCCCGTGCCTTTGGTGATGTTTGTAGGAAGAAGTTGCTGCGGCTGAGGTCGAAGAGCTTGCTACCTGTGTTCTCCTTTCGGATTTTGATGGAGTCCTGTCTCACATTGAGGTCTTTCAAACATTTGGAGTCTATTTTTGTGTGTGGTGTCAGGAAATGGTCCAGTGTCATTCTTCTGCATGGGGCTGTCCAATTTCCACAACTCCAGTTGTTGAAGAGACTCTCTTTTTGCCATTGGACATTCTTTCCTGCTCTGTCAAAGATAAGTTGACCATAGAGTTGAGGGTCCATTTCTGGGCTCTCGATTCTGTTCCATAGATCTATGTGTCTGTTTTTGTGCCAGTACCATACTGTCTTGATGATGACAGCTTTGTCATAGAGCTGGAAGTCCAGAATTGTGATGCCGCCAGCTTTGCTTTTCTTTCTCAATATTCCTCTGGCTATTCGTGGTCTCTTGTGGTTCCATTCAAATCTTAGGATTATTTGTTCCATTTCTTGGAAAAAAGTGGATGGTACTTTGATGGGGATTGCATTGAATGTGTAGATTGCTCTAGGTAGCATTGACCTCTTCACAATGATGGTTGTCCCAGTCCATGAGCATGGAACGTTTTTTCCGTTTCTTTGTGTCTTCTTCAATTTCTTTCCTGAGTATTTTGTAGTTTTCTGAGTACAGATCCTTTGCCTCTTGGGTTCAATGTATTCCTAGGTCTCTTCTGGTTTTGGGTGCAGTTGTGAATGGGATCGACTCCTTGATTTGTCTCTCTTCTGTCTTGTTGTTGGTGTATAGGAATGCCACTGATTTCTGTGCATTGATTTTATAGCCTGCTACTTGACGGAATTGCTGTGTGAGTTCTAGCAGTTTTGGGGTGGAGTCTTTTGGGTTTTCCACATAAAGTATCATATCATCTGCAAAGAGTGAGAGTTTGACTTCCTCTCTGCCGATTTGGATGCCTTTGATTTCTTTTTGTTGTCTGATTGCTGTGGCTAGGACTTCTAATACTATGTTGAATAGCAGTGGTGAGAGTGGCTATCCCTGCCGCGTTCCTGACCTTAGGGGAAAAGATCTCAGCTTTTCCCCATTGAGAATGATATTCGCTGTAGGTTGTTCGTAGATGGCTTTTATGATATTGAGGTATGTACCCGCTGTCCCTATACTCTGAAGAGTTTTGATCCAGAAAGTGTGCTTTACTTTGCCAAATGGTTTTTCTGCATCTATTGAGAGGATCATATGATTCTTGTTCTTTCTTTTGTTAATGTGTTTTATCACGTTGATTGATTTGCGGATGTTGAACCAGCCTTGCAGCCCCGGGATAAATCCCACCTGGTCATGGTGAATACTCCTTTTCATGTACTGTTGGATCCTCTTGGCTAGTATTTTGGTGAGAATTTTTGCATCGATGTTCATCAAGGATATTGGTCTCTAATACTCCTTTTTGATGGGATCTTTGTCTGGTTTTGGGATCCAGGTAATGGTGGCCTCATAAAATGAGTTTGGAAGTTTTCCTTCCATTTCTATTGTTTGGAACAGTTTCAGGAGAATAGGTATTAATTCTTCTTTAAATGTCGGATAGAATTCCCCTGGGAATCCATCTGGCCCTGGGCTTTGGTTTCTTGGGAGGTTTTTGATGACTACTTCAATTGCCTTCGCGGTTATAGGACTGTTCAGGTTTTCTATTTCTTCCTGGGTCAGTTTTGGTAGTTGACACATCTCTAGGAATGCACCCATTTCTTCCAGGTTATTTAATATGCTGCCATAGGGTTGCTCAGATTACGTTCTTATAATCGTTTTTATTTCTTTGGTGTTGGTTGTAATCTCTCCTCTTTCATTCATGATTTTGTTGATTTGGGTCATTTCTCTTTTCTTTTTGATCAGCCTGGACAGGGGTGTATCAATCTTGTGAATTCTTTCAAAGAACCAGCTCCTAGTTCCGTTGATCTCTTCTACTGTTCTTTTGGGTTCTATTTCATTGATTTCTGCTCTGATCTGCATGATTTCTCTTCTCCTGCCTGGGTTAGGCTTTATTGGCCGTTCTTTCTCCAGCTCCTTTAGGTGTAGGGTTAGGGTGTGTATTTGAGACCTTTCATGTTTCTTGAGAAAGGCTTGTATTGCTATATACTTTCCTCGCAGGACTGCCTTGGCTGTATCCCAAAGATTTTGGACAGTTGTGTTTTCATTTTCATTGGTTTCCATGAATTTTTAAATTCTTCTTTAATTTCCTGGTTGACCCATTCATTCTTTCGTAGGATGCTCTTTAGCCTCCATGTATTTGAGTTCTTTCCGACTTTCCTCTTGTGATTGAGTTCTAGTTTCAAAGCATTGTGGTCTGAAAATGTGCAGGGAATGATCCCAATCTTTGGGTACCGGTTGAGTCCTGATTTGTGACCTAGGATGTGATCCATTCTGGAGAACGTTCCATGGGCCCTAGAGAAGAATGTGTATCCGTTGCTTCGGGATGGAACGTTCTGAATATGTCTGTGAAGTCCATTTGGTCCAGTGTGTCATTTAAAGTCTTTATTTCCTTGTTGATCTTTTGCTTAGATGATCTGGCCATTTCAGTCAGGGGGGTGTTAAAGTCCCCCACTATGATTGTATGGTTGTCAATGTCTTTCTTTGCTTTTCTTCTAAATTGCCTTATATAATTGGATGCTCCCATGTTCGGGGCATAGACATTTACAATTGTTAGATCTTCTTCTTGGATAGACCCTTTAAGTAGGATATAGTGTCCTTCTTCATCTCTTATTACAGTCTTTGTTTTTTATTGCTTTGTTAATCACCATGTACTACATCATTTGTTTTGGTGTAGTGTCCCATGATTCATTGTTTGTTCCGAACACACAGTGCTCCATGCAGAATGTGCCCTCTTTAATACCCATCACCGGGCTAACCAATCCCCCGACCCACCTCCCCTCTAGAAACCTCGGATTTTTTTTCAGAATCCATCATCTCTCCTGGTCTCTCTCCCCCTCTCACTAACTCCCCTTCATTCTTCCTCTCCTGCTATCTCCTTCTTTTCCTTTATTCTTAAAATATGTTGCGTTATTTGTTTCAGAAGTAGAGATCTGTGATTCAACAGTCTTACACAATTCACAGCGCTCACCGTAGCTCATACCCTCCCCAATGTCTATCACCCAGCCAGCCCATCCCTCCCACCCCCGACCACTCCAGCAAGCCTCACTCTGTTCCTGAGATTAAGAATTCCTCATATCAGTGAGGTCATATGATATATGTCTTTCTCTGATTGACTTATTTCACTAATCATCGGACCCACCACTTCCATCCACGTCGTTGTCCATGGCAACATCTCATTCCTTTTGATGGCTGCGTAATATTCCATTGTGTATATATATACCACCTCTTCTTTATCCACTCATCTGTCGATGGACATCTTGGCTCTTTCAACAGTTTGGCTATTGTGGACATTGCTGCTATAAACAATGGGGTGCACGTACCGCTTCGGGTCCCTACATTTGTATCTTTGGGGTAAATACCCAGGAGTGCAATTGCTGGATCGGATGGTAGCTCTAATTTCAACTATTTGAGGAACCTCCATCCTGTTTTCCAGAGGGGTTGCACCACCTTGCATTCCCACCACCAGTGTAGGAGGGTTCCCCTTTCTCCACATCCCCGCCAACCTCTGTCGTTCCCTGACTTGTTCATTTGAGCCATTCTGATGGGTGTGAGGGGGTATCTCATTGAGGTTTTGAAGTGGATTTCCCTGATGCCGAGGCGTGTTGAGCACTTTTTCCTGTGCCTGTTGGCCATTTGGATGTCTTCTTTGGAAAAATGTCTGTTCATGTCTTCTGCCTATTTTTTGATTGGATTATTTGTTCTTTGGGTGTTGAGTTTGATACGTTTTTATACATATTGGATAGTAGCCCTTTATCTGATGATCATTCGTAAATAATTTCTCCCATTCTGTCGGTTGTCTTTTGGTTTTGTGGACTGTTTCTTTTGCTGTGCCAAAGGTTTCTATCTTGATGAAATCCCAATAGTTAGTTCATTTTTGCCCTGGCTTCCCGTGCCTTTGGTGATGTTTGTAGGAAGAAGTTGCTGCGGCTGAGGTCGAAGAGCTTGCTACCTGTGTTCTCCTTTCGGATTTTGATGGAGTCCTGTCTCACATTGAGGTCTTTCAAACATTTGGAGTCTATTTTTGTGTGTGGTGTCAGGAAATGGTCCAGTGTCATTCTTCTGCATGGGGCTGTCCAATTTCCACAACTCCAGTTGTTGAAGAGACTCTCTTTTTGCCATTGGACATTCTTTCCTGCTCTGTCAATGATAAGTTGACCATAGAGTTGAGGGTCCATTTCTGGGCTCTCGATTCTGTTCCATGGATCTATGTGTCTGTTTTTGTGCCAGTACCATACTGTCTTGATGATGACAGCTTTGTCATAGAGCTGGAAGTCCAGAATTGTGATGCCGCCAGCTTTGCTTTTCTTTCTCAATATTCCTCTGGCTATTCGTGGTCTCTTGTGGTTCCATTCAAATCTTAGGATTATTTGTTCCATTTCTTGGAAAAAAGTGGATGGTACTTTGATGGGGATTGCATTGAATGTGTAGATTGCTCTAGGTAGCATTGACCTCTTCACAATGATGGTTGTCCCAGTCCATGAGCATGGAACGTTTTTTCCGTTTCTTTGTGTCTTCTTCAATTTCTTTCCTGAGTATTTTGTAGTTTTCTGAGTACAGATCCTTTGCCTCTTGGGTTCAATGTATTCCTAGGTCTCTTCTGGTTTTGGGTGCAGTTGTGAATGGGATCGACTCCTTGATTTGTCTCTCTTCTGTCTTGTTGTTGGTGTATAGGAATGCCACTGATTTCTGTGCATTGATTTTATAGCCTGCTACTTGACGGAATTGCTGTGTGAGTTCTAGCAGTTTTGGGGTGGAGTCTTTTGGGTTTTCCACATAAAGTATCATATCATCTGCAAAGAGTGAGAGTTTGACTTCCTCTCTGCCGATTTGGATGCCTTTGATTTCTTTTTGTTGTCTGATTGCTGCGGCTAGGACTTCTAATACTATGTTGAATAGCAGTGGTGAGAGTGGCTATCCCTGCCGCGTTCCTGACCTTAGGGGAAAAGATCTCAGCTTTTCCCCATTGAGAATGATATTCGCTGTAGGTTGTTCGTAGATGGCTTTTATGATATTGAGGTATGTACCCGCTGTCCCTATACTCTGAAGAGTTTTGATCCAGAAAGTGTGCTTTACTTTGCCAAATGGTTTTTCTGCATCTATTGAGAGGATCATATGATTCTTGTTCTTTCTTTTGTTAATGTGTTTTATCACGTTGATTGATTTGCGGATGTTGAACCAGCCTTGCAGCCCCGGGATAAATCCCACCTGGTCATGGTGAATACTCCTTTTCATGTACTGTTGGATCCTCTTGGCTAGTATTTTGGTGAGAATTTTTGCATCGATGTTCATCAAGGATATTGGTCTCTAATACTCCTTTTTGATGGGATCTTTGTCTGGTTTTGGGATCCAGGTAATGGTGGCCTCATAAAATGAGTTTGGAAGTTTTCCTTCCATTTCTATTGTTTGGAACAGTTTCAGGAGAATTGGTATTAATTCTTCTTTAAATGTCGGATAGAATTCCCTTGGGAATCCATCTGGTCCTGGGCTTTGGTTTCTTGGGAGGTTTTTGATGACTACTTCAATTGCCTTCGTGGTTATAGGACTGTTCAGGTTTTCTCTTTCTTCCTGGGTCAGTTTTGGTAGTTGACACATCTCTAGGAATGCACCCATTTCTTCCAGGTTATGGAATATGCTGCCCTAGGGTTGCTCAGATTACGTTCTTATAATCGTTTGTATTTCTTTGGTGTTGGTTGTGATCTCTCCTCTTTCATTCATGATTTTGTTGATTTGGGTCATTTCTCTTTTCTTTTTGATCAACCTGGACAGGGGTGTATCAATCTTGTGAATTCTTTCAAAGAACCAGCTCCTAGTTCCGTTGATCTGTTCTACTGTTCTTTTGGGTTCTATTTCATTGATTTCTGCTCTGATCTGCATGATTTCTCTTCTCCTGCTGGGTTTAGGCTTTATTGGCCGTTCTTTCTCCAGCTCCTTTAGGTGTAGGGTTAGGGTGTGTATTTGAGACCTTTCATGTTTCTTGAGAAAGGCTTGTATTGCTATATACTTTCCTCGCAGGACTGCCTTGGCTGTATCCCAAAGATTTTGGACAGTTGTGTTTTCATTTTCATTGGTTTCCATGAATTTTTAAGTTCTTCTTTAATTTCCTGGTTGACCCATTCATTCTTTCGTAGGATGCTCTTTAGCCTCCATGTATTTGAGTTCTTTCCGACTTTCCTCTTGTGATTGAGTTCTAGTTTCAAAGCATTGTGGTCTGAAAATGTGCAGGGAATGATCCCAATCTTTGGGTACCGGTTGAGACCTGATTTGTGACCTAGGATGTGATCCATTCTGGAGAACGTTCCATGGGCCCTAGAGAAGAATGTGTATTCCGTTGCTTCGGGATGGAACGTTCTGAATATGTCTGTGAAGTCCATTTGGTCCAGTGTGTCATTTAAAGTCTTTATTTCCTTGTTGATCTTTTGCTTAGATGATCTGGCCATCTCAGTCAGGGGGGAGTTAAAGTCCCCCACTATGATTGTATGGTTGTGAATGTCTTTCTTTCTTTTCTTCTAAATTGCCTTATACAATTGGATGCTCCCATGTTCGGGGCATAGACATTTACAATTGTTAGATCTTCTTCTTGGATAGACCCTTTAAGTAGGATATAGTGTCCTTCTTCATCTCTTATTACAGTCTTTGTTTTTTATTGCTTTGTTAATCACCATGTACTACATCATTTGTTTTGGTGTAGTGTCCCATGATTCATTGTTTGTTCCGGCCACACAGTGCTCCATGCAGAATGTGCCCTCTTTAATACCCATCACCAGGCTAACCAATCCCCCGACCCACCTCCCCTCTAGAAACCTCGGATTTTTTTTCAGAATCCATCATCTCTCCTGGTCTGTCTCCCCCTCTCACTAACTCCCCTTCATTCTTCCTCTCCTGCTATCTCCTTCTTTTCCTTTATTCTTAAAATATGTTGCGTTATTTGTTGCAGAAGTAGAGATCTGTGATTCAACAGTCTTACACAATTCACAGCGCTCACCGTAGCTCATACCCTCCCCAATGTCTATCACCCAGCCAGCCCATCCCTCCCACCCCCGACCACTCCAGCAAGCCTCACTCTGTTCCTGAGATTAAGAATTCCTCATATCAGTGAGGTCATATGATACATGTCTTTCTCTGATTGACGTATTTCACTAATCATCGGACCCTCCAGTTCCATCCACGTCGTTGTCCATGGCAACATCTCATTCCTTTTGATGGCTGCGTAATATTCCATTGTGTATAGATATACCACCTCTTCTTTATCCACTCATCTGTCGATGGACATCTTGGCTCTTTCAACAGTTTGGCTATTGTGGACATTGCTGCTATAAACAATGGGGTGCACGTACCGCTTCGGGTCCCTACATTTGTATCTTTGGGGTAAATACCCAGGAGTGCAATTGCTGGATCGGATGGTAGCTCTAATTTCAACTATTTGAGGAACCTCCATCCTGTTTTCCAGAGGGGTTGCACCAGCTTGCATTCCCACCACCAGTGTAGGAGGGTTCCCCTTTCTCCACATCCCCGCCCACCTCTGTCGTTCCCTGACTTGTTCATTTGAGCCATTCTGACGGGTGTGAGGGGGTATCTCATTGAGGTTTTGATGTGGATTTCCCTGATGCCGAGCCGTGTTGAGCAATTTTTCCTGTGCCTGTTGGCCATTTGGATGTCTTCTTTGGAAAAATGTCTGTTCATGTCTTCTGCCTATTTTTTGATTGGATTATTTGTTCTTTGGGTGTTGAGTTTGATACGTTTTTATACATATTGGATAGTAGCCCTTTATCTGATATGTCATTCGTAAATAATTTCTCCCATTCTGTCGGTTGTCTTTTGGTTTTGTGGACTGTTTCTTTTGCTGTGCCAAAGGTTTTTATCTTGATGAAATCCCAATAGTTCCTTTTGCCCTGGCTTCCCGTGCCTTTGGTGATGTTTCTAGGAAGAAGTTGCTGCGGCTGAGGTCGAAGAGCTTGCTACCTCTGTTCTCCTTTAGGATTTTGATGGAGCCCTGTCTCACATTGAGGTCTTTCAAACATTTGGAGTCTATTTTTGTGTGTGGTGTCAGGAAATGGTCCAGTGTCATTCTTCTGCATGGGGCTGTCCAATTTCCACAACTCCAGTTTTTGAAGAGACTCTCTTTTTGCCATTGGACATTCTTTCCTGCTCTGTCAAAGATAAGTTGACCATAGAGTTGAGGGTCCATTTCTGGGCTCTCGATTCTGTTCCATGGATCTATGTGTCTGTTTTTGTGCCAGTACCATACTGTCTTGATGATGACAGCTTTGTCATAGAGCTGGAAGTCCAGAATTGTGATGCCGCCAGCTTTGCTTTTCTTTCTCAATATTCCTCTGGCTATTCGTGGTCTCTTCTGGTTCCATTCAAATCTTAGGATTATTTGTTCCATTTCTTGGAAAAAAGTGGATTGTATTTTGACGGGGATTGCATTGAATGTGTAGATCGCTCTAGGTAGCATTGACCTCTTCACAATGTTGGTTCTCCCAGTCCATGAGCATGGAACGTTTTTCCGTTTCTTTGTGTCTTCTTCAATTTCTTTCCTGAGTATTTGGTAGTTTTCTGAGTACAGATCCTTTGCCTCTTGGGTTCAATTTATTCCTAGGTCTCTTCTGGTTTTGGGTGCAGTTGTGAATGGGATCGACTCCTTGATTTGTCTCTCTTCTGTCTTGTTGTTGGTGTATAGGGATGCCACTGATTTCTGTGCATTGATTTTATAGCCTGCTACTTGACGGAATTGCTGTGTGAGTTCTAGCAGTTTTGGGGTGGAGTCTTTTGGGTTTTCCACATAAAGTATCATATCATCTGCAAAGAGTGAGAGTTTGACTTCCTCTCTGCCGATTTGGATGCCTTTGATTTCTTTTTGTTGTCTGATTGCTGTGGCTAGGACTTCTAATACTATGTTGAATAGCAGTGGTGAGAGTGGCTATCCCTGCCGCGTTCCTGACCTTAGGGGAAAAGATCTCAGCTTTTCCCCATTGAGAATGATATTCGCTGTAGGTTGTTCGTAGATGGCTTTTATGATATTGAGGTATGTACCCGCTGTCCCTATACTCTGAAGAGTTTTGATCCAGAAAGTGTGTTTTACTTTGTCAAATGGTTTTTCTGCATCTATTGAGAGGATCATATGATTCTTATTCTTTCTTTTGTTAATGTGTTTTATCACGTTGATTGATTTGCGGATGTTGAACCAGCCTTGCAGCCCAGGGATAAATCCAACTTGGTCATGGTGAATACTCCGTTTCATGTACTGTTGGATCCTCTTGGCTAGTATTTTGGTGAGAATTTTTGCATCGATGTTCATCAAGGATATTGGTCTCTAATACTCCTTTTTGATGGGATCTTTGTCTGGTTTTGGGATCAAGGTAATGGTGGCCTCATAAAATGAGTTTGGAAGTTTTCCTTCCATTTCTATTGTTTGGAACAGTTTCAGGAGAATAGGTATTAATTCTTCTTTAAATGTCGGATAGAATTCCCCTGGGAATCCATCTGGCCCTGGGCTTTGGTTTCTTGGGAGGTTTTTGATGACTACTTCAATTGCCTTCGTGGTTATAGGACTGTTCAGGTTTTCTCTTTCTTCCTGGGTCAGTTTTGGTAGTTGACACATCTCTAGGAATGCACCCATTTCTTCCAGGTTATGGAATATGCTGCCATAGGGTTGCTCAGATTACGTTCTTATAATCGTTTGTATTTCTTTGGTGTTGGTTGTGATCTCTCCTCTTTCATTCATGATTTTGTTGATTTGGGTCATTTCTCTTTTCTTTTTGATCAGCCTGGACAGGGGTGTATCAATCTTGTGAGTTCTTTCAAAGAACCAGCTCCTAGTTCCGTTGATCTGTTCTACTGTTCTTTTGGGTTCTATTTCATTGATTTCTGCTCTGATCTGCATGATTTCTCTTCTCCTGCTGGGTTTAGGCTTTATTGGCCGTTCTTTCTCCAGCTCCTTTAGGTGTAGGGTTAGGGTGTGTATTTGAGACCTTTCATGTTTCTTGAGAAAGGCTTGTATTGCTATATACTTTCCTCGCAGGACTGCCTTGGCTGTATCCCAAAGATTTTGGACAGTTGTGTTTTCATTTTCATTGGTTTCCATGAATTTTTAAATTGTTCTTTAATTTCCTGGTTGACCCATTCATTCTTTCGAAGGATGCTCTTTAGCCTCCATGTATTTGAGTTCTTTCCGACTTTCCTCTTGTGATTGAGTTCTAGTTTCAAAGCATTGTGGTCTGAAAATGTGCAGGGAATGATCCCCATCTTTGGGTACCGGTTGAGACCTGATTTGTGACGTAGGATGTGATCCATTCTGGAGAACGTTCCATGGGCCCTAGAGAAGAATGTGTATTCCGTTGCTTCAGGATGGAACGTTCTGAATATGTCTGTGAAGTTCATTTGGTCCAGTGTGTCATTTAAAGTCTTTATTTCCTTGTTGATCTTTTGCTTAGATGATCTGGCCATTTCAGTTAGGGGGGTGTTAAAGTCCCCCACTATGATTGTATGGTTTTCAATGTCTTTCTTTGCTATTCTTCTAAATTGCCTTATACAATTGGATGCTCCCAAGTTCGGGGCATAGACATTTACAATTGTTAGATCTTCTTGTTGGATAGACCCTTTAAGTAGGATATAGTGTCCTTCTTCATCTCTTATTACAGTCTTTGTTTTTTATTGCTTTGTTTATCACCATGTACTACATCATTTGTTTTGGTGTAGTGTCCCATGATTCATTGTTTGTTCCGAACACACAGTGCTCCATGCAGAATGTGCCCTCTTTAATACCCATCACCGGGCTAACCAATTCCCCGACCCACCTCCCCTCTAGAAACCTCGGATTTTTTTTCAGAATCCATCATCTCTCCTGGTCTGTCTCCCCCTCTCACTAACTCCCCTTCATTCTTCCTCTCCTGCTATCTCCTTCTTTTCCTTTATTCTTAAAATATGTTGCGTTATTTGTTTCAGAAGTAGAGATCTGTGATTCAACAGTCTTACACAATTCACAGCGCTCACCGTAGCTCATACCCTCCCCAATGTCTATCACCCAGCCAGCCCATCCCTCCCACCCCCGACCACTCCAGCAAGCCTCACTCTGTTCCTGAGATTAAGAATTCCTCATATCAGTGAGTTCATATGATACATGTCTTTCTCTGATTGACTTATTTCACTAATCATCGGACCCTCCAGTTCCATCCACGTCGTTGTCCATGGCAACATCTCATTCCTTTTGATGGCTGCGTAATATTCCATTGTGTATATATATATACCACCTCTTCTTTATCCATTCATCTGTCGATGAACATCTTGGCTCTTTCAACAGTTTGGTTATTGTGGACATTGCTGCTATAAACAATGGGGTGCACGTACCGCTTCGGGTCCCTACATTTGTATCTTTGGGGTAAATACCCAGGAGTTCAATTGCTGGATCGGATGGTAGCTCTAATTTCAACTATTTGAGGAACCTCCATCCTGTTTTCCAGAGGGGTTGCACTAGCTTGCATTCCCACCACCAGTGTAGGAGGGTTCCCCTTTCTCCACATCCCCGCCAACATCTGTCGTTCCCTGACTTGTTCATTTGACCCATTCTGACGGGTGTGAGGGGGTATCTCATTGAGGTTTTGATGTGGATTTCCCGGATGCCGAGCGGTGTTGAGCACTTTTTCATGTGCCTGTTGGCCATTTGGATGTCTTCTTCTGAAAAATGTCTGTTCATGTCTTCTGCCTATTTTTTGATTGGATTTTTTGTTCTTTGGGTGTTGAGTTTGATACGTTTTTATACATATTGGATAGTAGCCCTTTATCTGATACGTCATTCGTAAATAATTTCTCCCATTCTGTCGGTTGTCTTTTGGTTTTGTGGACTGTTTCTTTTGCTGTGCCAAAGGATTTTATCTTGATGAAATCCCAATAGTTCATTTTTGCCCTGGCTTCCCGTGCCTTTGGTGATGTTTCTAGGAAGAAGTTGCTGCGGCTGAGGTCGAAGAGCTTGCTACCTGTGTTCTCCTTTAGGATTTTGATGGAGTCCTGTCTCACACTGAGGTCTTTCAAACATTTGAAGTCTATTTTTGTGTGTGGTGCCAGGAAATGGTCCAGTGTCATTCTTCTGCATGGGGCTGTCCAATTTCCACAACTCCAGTTGTTGAAGAGACCCTCTTTTTGCCATTGGACATTCTTTCCTGCTCTGTCAAAGATAAGTTGACCATACAGTTGAGGGTCCATTTCTGGGCTCTCGATTCTGTTCCATGGATCTATGTGTCTGTTTTTGTGCCAGTACCATACTGTCTTGATGATGACAGCTTTGTCATAGAGCTGGAAGTCCATTATTGTGATGCCGCCAGCTTTGCTTTTCTTTCTCAATATTCCTCTGGCTATTCGTGGTCTCTTCTGGTTCCATTCAAATCTTAGGATTATTTGTTCCATTTCTTGGAAAAAAGTGGATGGTATTTTGACGGGGATTGCATTGAATGTGTAGATCGCTCTAGGTAGCATTGACCTCTTCACAATGTTGGTTCTCCCAGTCCATGAGGATGGAACGTTTTTCCGTTTCTTTGTGTCTTCTTCAATTTCTTTCCTGAGTATTTGGTAGTTTTCTGAGTACAGATCCTTTGCCTCTTGGGTTCAATTTATTCCTAGGTCTCTTCTGGTTTTGGGTGCAGTTGTGAATGGGATCGACTCCTTGATTTGTCTCTCTTCTGTCTAGTTGTTGGTGGATAGGAATGCCACTGATTTCTGTGCATTGATTTTATAGCCTGCTACTTGACGGAATTGCTGTGTGAGTTCTAGCAGTTTTGGGGTGGAGTCTTTTGGGTTTTCCACATAAAGTATCATATCATCTGCAAAGAGTGAGAGTTTGACTTCCTCTCTGCCGATTTGGATGCCTTGGATTTCTTTTTGTTGTCTGATTGCTGTGGCTAGGACTTCTAATACTATGTTGAATAGCAGTGGTGAGAGTGGCTATCCCTGCCGCGTTCCTGACCTTAGGGGAAAAGATCTCAGCTTTTCCCCATTGAGAATGATATTCGCTGTAGTTTGTTCGTAGATGGCTTTTATGATATTGAGGTATGTACCCGCTGTCCCTATACTCTGAAGAGTTTTGATCCATAAAGTGTGCTTTACTTTGTCAAATGGTTTTTCTGCATCTATTGAGAGGATCATATGATTCTTGTTCATTCTTTTGTTAATGTGTTTTATCACGTTGATTGATTTGCGGATGTTGAACCAGCCTTGCAGCCCCGGGATAAATCCCACTTGGTCATGGTGAATACTCCTTTTCATGTACTGTTGGATCCTCTTGGCTAGTATTTTGGTGAGAATTTTTGCATCGATGTTCATCAAGGATATTGGTCTCTAATACTCCTTTTTGATGGGATCTTTGTCTGGTTTTGGGATCAAGGTAATGGTGGCCTCATAAAATGAGTTTGGAAGTTTTCCTTCCATTTCTATTGTTTGGAACAGTTTCAGGAGAATAGGTATTAATTCTTCTTGAAATGTCGGATAGAATTCCCCTGGGAATCCATCTGGCCCTGGGCTTTGGTTTCTTGGGAGGTTTTTGATGACTACTTCAATTGCCTTCGTGGTTATAGGACTGTTCAGGTTTTCTCTTTCTTCCTGGGTCAGTTTTGGTAGTTGACACATCTCTAGGAATGCACCCATTTCTTCCAGGTTATGGAATATGCTGCCATAGGGTTGCTCAGATTACGTTCTTATAATCGTTTGTATTTCTTTGGTGTTGTTTGTGATCTCTCCTCTTTCATTCATGATTTTGTTGATTTGGGTCATTTCTCTTTTCTTTTTGATCAGCCTGGACAGGGGTGTATCAATCTTGTGAATTCTTTCTAAGAACCAGCTCCTAGTTCCGTTGATCTGTTCTACTGTTCTTTTGGCTTCTATTTCATTGATTTCTGCTCTGATCTGCATGATTTCTCTTCTCCTGCTGGGTTTAGGCTTTATTGGCCGTTCTTTCTCCAGCTCCTTTAGGTGTAGGGTTAGGGTGTGTATTTGAGACCTTTCATGTTTCTTGAGAAAGGCTTGTATTGCTATATACTTTCCTCGCAGGACTGCCTTGGCTGTATCCCAAAGATTTTGGACAGTTGTGTTTTCATTTTCATTGGTTTCCATGAATTTTTAAATTGTTCTTCAATTTCCTGGTTGACCCATTCATTCTTTCGAAGGATGCTCTTTAGCCTCCATGTATTTGAGTTCTTTCCGACTTTCCTCTTGTGATTGAGTTCTAGTTTCAAAGCATTGTGGTCTGAAAATGTGCAGGGAATGATCCCAATCTTTCGGTAGCGGTTGAGACCTGATTTGTGACCTAGGATGTGATCCATTCTGGAGAACGTTCCATGGGCCCTAGAGAAGAATGTGTATTCCGTTGCTTCGGGATGGAACGTTCTGAATATGTCTGTGAAGTCCATTTGGTCCAGTGTGTCATTTAAAGTCTTTATTTCCTTGTTGATCTTTTGCTTAGATGATCTGGCCATTTCAGTTAGGGGGGTGTTAAAGTCCCCCACTATGATTCTATGGTTGTCAATGTCTTTCTTTGCTTTTCTTCTAAATTGCCTTATACAATTGGATGCTCCCATGTTCGGGGCATAGACATTTACAATTGTTAGATCTTCTTCTTGGATAGACCCTTTAAGTAGGATATAGTGTCCTTCTTCATCTCTTATTACAGTCTCTGTTTTTTATTGCTTTGTTAATCACCATGTACTACATCATTTGTTTTGGTGTAGTGTCCCATGATTCATTGTTTGTTCCGAACACACAGTGCTCCATGCAGAATGTGCCCCCTTTAATACCCATCACCAGGCTAACCAATCCCCCGACCCACCTCCCCTCTAGAAACCTCGGATTTTTTTTCAGGATCCATCATCTCTCCTGGTCTGTCTCGCCCTCTCACTAACTCCCCTTCATTCTTCCTCTCCTGCTATCTCCTTCTTTTCCTTTATTCTTAAAATATGTTGCGTTATTTGTTGCAGAAGTAGAGATCTGTGATTCAACAGTCTTACACAATTCACAGCGCTCACCGTAGCTCATACCCTCCCCAATGTCTATCACACAGCCAGCCCATCCCTCCCACCCCCGACCACTCCATCAAGCCTCACTCTGTTCCTGAGATTAAGAATTCCTCATATCAGTGAGGTCATATGATACATGTCTTTCTCTGATTGACTTGTTTCACTAATCATCGGACCCTCCAGTTCCATCCACGTCGTTGTCCATGGCAACATCTCATTCCTTTTGATGGCTGCGTAATATTCCATTGTGTATATATATATATATATATATATATATATATATATATATACCACCTCTTTTTATCCATTCATCTGTCGATGGACATCTTGGCTCTTTCAACAGTTTGGCTATTGTGGACAATGCTGCTATAAACAATGGGCTGCACGTACCGCTTCGGGTCCCTACATTTGTATCTTCGGGGTAAATACCCAGAAGTGCAATTGCTGGATCAGATGGTAGCTCTAATTTCAACTATTTGAGGAACCTCCATCCTGTTTTCCAGAGGGTTTGCACCAGCTTGCATTCCCACCACCAGTGTAGGAGGGTTCCCCTTTCTCCACATCCCCGCCAACCTCTGTCGTTCCCTGACTTGTTCATTTGAGCCATTCTGACGGGTGTGAGGGGGTATCTCATTGAGGTTTTGATGTGGATTTCCCTGATGCCGAGCCGTGTTGAGCACTTTTTCCTGTGCCTGTTGGCCATTTGAATGTCTTCTTTGGAAAAATGTCTGTTCATGTCTTCTGCCTATTTTTTGATTGGATTATTTGTTCTTTGCGTGTTGAGTTTGATACGTTTTTATACATATTGGATAGTAGCCCTTTATCTGATACGTCATTCGTAAATAATTTCTCCCATTCTGTCGGTTGTCTTTTGGTTTTGTGGACTGTTTCTTTTGCTGCGCCAAAGGTTTTTATCTTGATGAAATCCCAATAGTTCATTTTTGCCCTGGCTTCCCGTGCCTTTGGTGATGTTTCTAGGAAGAAGTTGCTGCGGCTGAGGTCGAAGAGCTTGCTACCTGTGTTCTCCTTTAGGATTTTGATGGAGTCCTGTCTCACATTGATGTCTTTCAAACATTTGGAGTCTATTTTTGTGTGTGGTGTCAGGAAATGGTCCAGTGTCATTCTTCTGCATGGGGCTGTCCAATTTCCACAACTCCAGTTGTTGAAGAGACTCTCTTTTTGCCATTGGACATTCTTTCCTGCTCTGTCAAAGATAAGTTGACCATAGAGTTGAGGGTCCATTTCTGGGCTCTCGATTCTGTTCCATGGATCTATGAGTCTGTTTTTGTGCCAGTACCATACTGTCTTGATGATGACAGCTTTGTGATAGAGCTGGAAGTCTAGAATTGTGATGCCGCCAGCTTTGCTTTTCTTTCTCAATATTCCTCTGGCTATTCGTGGTCTCTTCTGGTTCCATTCAAATCTTAGGATTATTTGTTCCATTTCCTGGAAAAAATTGGATGGTATTTTGATGGGGATTGCATTGAATGTGTAGATTGCTCTAGGTAGCATTGACCTCTTCACAATGTTGGTTCTCCCAGTCCATGAGCATGGAACGTTTTTCCGTTTCTTTGTGTCTTCTTCAATTTCTTTCCTGAGTATTTGGTAGTTTTCTGAGTACAGATCCTTTGCCTCTTGGGTTCTATTTATTCCTAGGTCTCTTCTGGTTTTGGGTGCAGTTGTGAATGGGATCGACTCCTTGATTTGTCTCTCTTCTGTCTTGTTGTTGGTGTATAGGATTGCCACTGATTTCTGTGCATTGATTTTATAGCCTGCTACTTGACGGAATTGCTGTGTGAGTTCTAGCAGTTTTGGGGTGGAGTATTTTGGGTTTTCCACATAAAGTATCATATCATCTGCAAAGAGTGAGAGTTTGACTTCCTCTCTGCCGATTTGGATGCCTTTGATTTCTTTTTGTTGTCTGATTGCTGTGGCTAGGACTTCTAATACTATGTTGAATAGCAGTGGTGAGAGTGGCTATCCCTGCCGCGTTCTTGACCTTAGGGGAAAAGATCTCAGCTTTTCCCCATTGAGAATGATATTCGCTGTAGGTTGTTCGTAGATGGCTTTTATGATATTGAGGTATGTACCCGCTGTCCCTATACTCTGAAGAGTTTTGATCCAGAAAGTGTGCTTTACTTTGTCAAATGGTTTTTCTGCATCTATTGAGAGGATCATATGATTCTTGTTCTTTCTTTTGTTAATGTGTTTTATCACGTTGATTGATTTGCGGATGTTGAACCAGCCTTGCAGCCCCGGGATAAATCCCACTTGGTCATGGTGAATACTCCTTTTCATGTACTGTTGGATCCTCTTGGCTAGTATTTTGGTGAGAATTTTTGCATCGATGTTCATCAAGGATATTGGTCTCTAATACTCCTTTTTGATGGGATCTTTGTCTGGTTTTGGGATCAAGGTAATGGTGGCCTCCTAAAATGAGTTTGGAAGTTTTCCTTCCATTTCTATTGTTTGGAACAGTTTCAGGAGAATAGGTATTAATTCTTCTTGAAATGTCGGATAGAATTCCCCTGGGAATCCATCTGGCCCTGGGCTTTGGTTTCTTGGGAGGTTTTTGATGACTACTTCAATTGCCTTCGTGGTTATAGGACTGTTCAGGTTTTCTCTTTCTTCCTGGGTCAGTTTTGGTAGTTGACACATCTCTAGGAATGCACCCATTTCTTCCAGGTTATGGAATATGCTGCCGTAGGGTTGCTCAGATTACGTTCTTATAATCGTTTGTATTTCTTTGGTGTTGGTTGTGATCTCTCCTCTTTCATTCATGATTTTGTTGATTTGGGTCATTTCTCTTTTCTTTTTGATCAGCCTGGACAGGGGTGTATCAATCTTGTGAATTCTTTCAAAGAACCAGCTCCTAGTTCCGTTGATCTGTTCTACTGTTCTTTTGGGTTCTATTTCATTGATTTCTGCTCTGATCTGCATGATTTCTCTTCTCCTGCTGGGTTTAGGCTTTATTGGCCGTTCTTTCTCCAGCTCCTTTAGGTGTAGGGTTAGGGTGTGTATTTGAGACCTTTCATGTTTCTTGAGAAAGGCTTGTATTGCTATACACTTTCCTCGCAGGACTGCCTTGGCTGTATCCCAAAGATTTTGGACAGTTGTGTTTTCATTTTCATTGGTTTCCATGAATTTTTAAATTCTTCTTTAATTTCCTGGTTGACCCATTCATTCTTTCGTAGGATGCTCTTTAGCCTCCATGTATTTGAGTTCTTTCCGACTTTCCTCTTGTGATTGAGTTCTAGTTTCAAAGCATTGTGGTCTGAAAATGTGCAGGGAATGATCCCAATCTTTGGGTACCGGTTGAGACCTGATTTGTGACCTAGGATGTGATCCATTCTGGAGAACGTTCCATGGGCCCTAGAGAAGAATGTGTATTCCGTTGCTTCGGGATGGAACGTTCTGAATATGTCTGTGAAGTCCATTTGGTCCAGTGTGTCATTTAAAGTCTTTAATTCCTTGTTGATCTTTTGCTTAGATGATCTGGCCATTTCAGTCAGGGGGGTGTTAAAGTCCCCCACTATGATTGTATGGTTTTCAATGTCTTTCTTTGCTTTTCTTCTAAATTGCCTTATACAATTGGATGCTCCCAAGTTCGGGGCATAGACATTTACAATTGTTAGATCTTCTTGTTGGATAGACACTTTAAGTAGGATATAGTGTCCTTCTTCATCTCTTATTACAGTCTTTGTTTTTTATTGCTTTGTTAATCACCATGTACTACATCATTTGTTTTGGTGTAGTGTCCCATGATTCATTGTTTGTTCCGAACACACAGTGCTCCATGCAGAATGTGCCCTCTTTAATACCCATCACCAGGCTAACCAATCCCCCGACCCACCTCCCCTCTAGAAACCTCGGATTTTTTTTCAGAATCCATCATCTCTCCTGGTCTGTCTCCCCCTCTCACTAACTCCCCTTCATTCTTCCTCTTCTGCTATCTCCTTCTTTTCCTTTATTCTTAAAATATGTTGCGTTATTTGTTGCAGAAGTAGAGATCTGTGATTCAACAGTCTTACACAATTCACAGCGCTCACCGTAGCTCATACCCTCCCCAATGTCTATCACCCAGCCAGCCTATCCCTCCCACCCCCGACCACTCCAGCAAGCCTCACTCTGTTCCTGAGATTAAGAATTCCTCATATCAGTGAGGTCATATGATACATGTCTTTCTCTGATTGACTTATTTCACTAATCATCGGACCCTCCAGTTCCATCCACGTCGTTGTCCATGGCAACATCTCATTCCTTTTGATGGCTGCGTAATATTCCATTGTGTATATATATATACCACCTCTTCTTTATCCATTCATCTGTCGATGGACATCTTGGCTCTTTCAACAGTTTGGCTATTGTGGACATTGCTGCTATAAGCAATGGGGTGCACGTACCGCTTCGGGTCCCTACATTTGTATCTTTGGGGTAAATACCCAGGAGTGCAATTGCTGGATCGGATGGTAGCTCTAATTTCAACTATTTGAGGAACCTCCATCCTGTTTTCCAGAGGGGTTGCACCAGCTTGCATTCCCACCACCAGTGTAGGAGGGTTCCCCTTTCTCCACATCCCCGCCAACCTCTGTCGTTCCCTGACTTGTTCATTTGAGCCATTCTGACGGGTGTGAGGGGGTATCTCATTGAGGTTTTGATGTGGATTTCCCTGATGCCGAGCCGTGTTGAGCACTTTTTCATGTGCCTGTTGGCCATTTGGATGTCTTCTTTGGAAAAATGTCTGTTCATGTCTTCTGCCTATTTTTTGATTGGATTATTTGTTCTTTGGGTGTTGAGTTTGATACGTTTTTATACATATTGGATAGTAGCCCTTTATCTGATGATCATTCGTAAATAATTTCTCCCATTCTGTCGGTTGTCTTTTGGTTTTGTGGACTGTTTCTTTTGCTGTGCCAAAGGTTTCTATCTTGATGAAATCCCAATAGTTAGTTCATTTTTGCCCTGGCTTCCCGTGCCTTTGGTGATGTTTGTAGGAAGAAGTTGCTGCGGCTGAGGTCGAAGAGCTTGCTACCTGTGTTCTCCTTTCGGATTTTGATGGAGTCCTGTCTCACATTGAGGTCTTTCAAACATTTGGAGTCTATTTTTGTGTGTGGTGTCAGGAAATGGTCCAGTGTCATTCTTCTGCATGGGGCTGTCCAATTTCCACAACTCCAGTTGTTGAAGAGACTCTCTTTTTGACATTGGACATTCTTTCCTGCTCTGTCAAAGATAAGTTGACCATAGAGTTGAGGGTCCATTTCTGGGCTCTCGATTCTGTTCCATGGATCTATGTGTCTGTTTTTGTGCCAGTACCATACTGTCTTGATGATGACAGCTTTGTCATAGAGCTGGAAGTCCAGAATTGTGATGCCGCCAGCTTTGCTTTTCTTTCTCAATATTCCTCTGGCTATTCGTGGTCTCTTGTGGTTCCATTCAAATCTTAGGATTATTTGTTCCATTTCTTGGAAAAAAGTGGATGGGACTTTGATGGGGATTGCATTGAATGTGTAGATTGCTCTAGGTAGCATTGACCTCTTCACAATGATGGTTGTCCCAGTCCATGAGCATGGAACGTTTTTTCCGTTTCTTTGTGTCTTCTTCAATTTCTTTCCTGAGTATTTTGTAGTTTTCTGAGTACAGATCCTTTGCCTCTTGGGTTCAATGTATTCCTAGGTCTCTTCTGGTTTTGGGTGCAGTTGTGAATGGGATCGACTCCTTGATTTGTCTCTCTTCTGTCTTGTTGTTGGTGTATAGGAATGCCACTGATTTCTGTGCATTGATTTTATAGCCTGCTACTTGACGGAATTGCTGTGTGAGTTCTAGCAGTTTTGGGGTGGAGTCTTTTGGGTTTTCCACATAAAGTATCATATCATCTGCAAAGAGTGAGAGTTTGACTTCCTCTCTGCCGATTTGGATGCCTTTGATTTCTTTTTGTTGTCTGATTGCTGCGGCTAGGACTTCTAATACTATGTTGAATAGCAGTGGTGAGAGTGGCTATCCCTGCCGCGTTCCTGACCTTAGGGGAAAAGATCTCAGCTTTTCCCCATTGAGAATGATATTCGCTGTAGGTTGTTCGTAGATGGCTTTTATGATATTGAGGTATGTACCCGCTGTCCCTATACTCTGAAGAGTTTTGATCCAGAAAGTGTGCTTTACTTTGCCAAATGGTTTTTCTGCATCTATTGAGAGGATCATATGATTCTTGTTCTTTCTTTTGTTAATGTGTTTTATCACGTTGATTGATTTGCGGATGTTGAACCAGCCTTGCAGCCCCGGGATAAATCCCACCTGGTCATGGTGAATACTCCTTTTCATGTACTGTTGGATCCTCTTGGCTAGTATTTTGGTGAGAATTTTTGCATCGATGTTCATCAAGGATATTGGTCTCTAATACTCCTTTTTGATGGGATCTTTGTCTGGTTTTGGGATCCAGGTAATGGTGGCCACATAAAATGAGTTTGGAAGTTTTCCTTCCATTTCTATTGTTTGGAACAGTTTCAGGAGAATAGGTATTAATTCTTCTTGAAATGTCGGATAGAATTCCCCTGGGAATCCATCTGGCCCTGGGCTTTGGTTTCTTGGGAGGTTTTTGATGACTAATTCAATTGCCTTCGTGGTTATAGGACTGTTCAGGTTTTCTCTTTCTTCCTGGGTCAGTTTTGGTAGTTGACACATCTCTAGGAATGCACCCATTTCTTCCAGGTTATGGAATATGCTGCCATAGGGTTGCTCAGATTACGTTCTTATAATCGTTTGTATTTCTTTGGTGTTGGTTGTGATCTCTCCTCTTTCATTCATGATTTTGTTGATTTGGGTCATTTCTCTTTTCTTTTTGATCAGCCTGGACAGGGGTGTATCAATCTTGTGAATTCTTTCAAAGAACCAGCTCCTAGTTCCGTTGATCTGTTCTACTGTTCTTTTGGGTTCTATTTCATTGATTTCTGCTCTGATCTGCATGATTTCTCTTCTCCTGCCTGGGTTAGGCTTTATTGGCCGTTCTTTCTCCAGCTCCTTTAGGTGTAGGGTTAGGGTGTGTATTTGAGACCTTTCATGTTTCTTGAGAAAGGCTTGTATTGCTATATACTTTCCTCGCAGGACTGCCTTGGCTGTATCCCAAAGATTTTGGACAGTTGTGTTTTCATTTTCATTGGTTTCCATGAATTTTTAAATTCTTCTTTAATTTCCTGGTTGACCCATTCATTCTTTCGTAGGATGCTCTTTAGCCTCCATGTATTTGAGTTCTTTCCGACTTTCCTCTTGTGATTGAGTTCTAGTTTCAAAGCATTGTGGTCTGAAAATGTGCAGGGAATGATCCCAATCTTTGGGTACCGGTTGAGACCTGATTTGTGACCTAGGATGTGATCCATTCTGGAGAACGTTCCATGGGCCCTAGAGAAGAATGTGTATTCCGTTGCTTCGGGATGGAACGTTCTGAATATGTCTGTGAAGTCCATTTGGTCCAGTGTGTCATTTAAAGTCTTTATTTCCTTGTTGATCTTTTGCTTAGATGATCTGGCCATTTCAGTCAGGGGGGTGTTAAAGTCCCCCACTATGATTGTATGGTTGTCAATGTCTTTCTTTGCTTTTCTTCTAAATTGCCTTATATAATTGGATGCTCCCATGTTCGGGGCATAGACATTTACAATTGTTAGATCTTCTTCTTGGATAGACCCTTTAAGTAGGATATAGTGTCCTTCTTCATCTCTTATTACAGTCTTTGTTTTTTATTGCTTTGTTAATCACCATGTACTACATCATTTGTTTTGGTGTAGTGTCCCATGATTCATTGTTTGTTCCGAACACACAGTGCTCCATGCAGAATGTGCCCTCTTTAATACCCATCACCGGGCTAACCAATCCCCCGACCCACCTCCCCTCTAGAAACCTCGGATTTTTTTTCAGAATCCATCATCTCTCCTGGTCTGTCTCCCCCTCTCACTAACTCCCCTTCATTCTTCCTCTCCTGCTATCTCCTTCTTTTCCTTTATTCTTAAAATATGTTGCGTTATTTGTTTCAGAAGTAGAGATCTGTGATTCAACAGTCTTACACAATTCACAGCGCTCACCGTAGCTCATACCCTCCCCAATGTCTATCACCCAGCCAGCCCATCCCTCCCACCCCCGACCACTCCAGCAAGCCTCACTCTGTTCCTGAGATTAAGAATTCCTCATATCAGTGAGGTCATATGATATATGTCTTTCTCTGATTGACTTATTTCACTAATCATCGGACCCTCCACTTCCATCCACGTCGTTGTCCATGGCAACATCTCATTCCTTTTGATGGCTGTGTAATATTCCATTGTGTATATATATACCACCTCTTCTTTATCCACTCATCTGTCGATGGCCATCTTGGCTCTTTCAACAGTTTGGCTATTGTGGACATTGCTGCTATAAACAATGGGGTGCACGTACCGCTTCGGGTCCCTACATTTGTATCTTTGGGGTAAATACCCAGGAGTGCAATTGCTGGATCGGATGGTAGCTCTAATTTCAACTATTTGAGGAACCTCCATCCTGTTTTCCAGAGGGGTTGCACCACCTTGCATTCCCACCACCAGTGTAGGAGGGTTCCCCTTTCTCCACATCCCCGCCAACCTCTGTCGTTCCCTGACTTGTTCATTTGACCCATTCTGACGGGTGTGAGGGGGTATCTCATTGAGGTTTTGATGTGGATTTCCCGGATGCCGAGCCGTGTTGAGCACTTTTTCATGTGCCTGTTGGCCATTTGGATGTCTTCTTCTGAAAAATGTCTGTTCATGTCTTCTGCCTATTTTTTGATTGGATTATTTGTTCTTTGGGTGTTGAGTTTGATACGTTTTTATACATATTGGATAGTAGCCCTTTATCTGATACGTCATTCGTAAATAATTTCTCCCATTCTGTCGGTTGTCTTTTGGTTTTGTGGACTGTTTCTTTTGCTGTGCCAAAGGATTTTATCTTGATGAAATCCCAATAGTTCATTTTTGCCCTGGCTTCCCGTGCCTTTGGTGATGTTTCTAGGAAGAAGTTGCTGCGGCTGAGGTCGAAGAGCTTGCTACCTGTGTTCTCCTTTAGGATTTTGATGGAGTCCTGTCTCACACTGAGGTCTTTCAAACATTTGGAGTCTATTTTTGTGTGTGGTGCCAGGAAATGGTCCAGTGTCATTCTTCTGCATGGGGCTGTCCAATTTCCACAACTCCAGTTGTTGAAGAGACCCTCTTTTTGCCATTGGACATTCTTTCCTGCTCTGTCAAAGATAAGTTGACCATACAGTTGAGGGTCAATTTCTGGGCTCTCGATTCTGTTCCATGGATCTATGTGTCTGTTTTTGTGCCAGTACCATACTGTCTTGATGATGACAGCTTTGTCATAGAGCTGGAAGTCCATTATTGTGATGCCGCCAGCTTTGCTTTTCTTTCTCAATATTCCTCTGGCTATTCGTGGTCTCTTCTGGTTCCATTCAAATCTTAGGATTATTTGTTCCATTTCTTGGAAAAAAGTGGATGGTATTTTGACGGGGATTGCATTGAATGTGTAGATTGCTCTAGGTAGCATTGACCTCTTCACAATGTTGGTTCTCCCAGTCCATGAGGATGGAACGTTTTTCCGTTTCTTTGTGTCTTCTTCAATTTCTTTCCTTAGTATTTGGTAGTTTTCTGAGTACAGATCCTTTGCCTCTTGGGTTCAATTTATTCCTAGGTCTCTTCTGGTTTTGGGTGCAGTTGTGAATGGGATCGACTCCTTGATTTGTCTCTCTTCTGTCTAGTTGTTGGTGGATAGGAATGCCACTGATTTCTGTGCATTGATTTTATAGCCTGCTACTTGACGGAATTGCTGTGTGAGTTCTAGCAGTTTTGGGGTGGAGTCTTTTGGGTTTTCCACATAAAGTATCATATCATCTGCAAAGAGTGAGAGTTTGACTTCCTCTCTGCCGATTTGGATGCCTTTGATTTCTTTTTGTTGTCTGATTGCTGTGGCTAGGACTTCTAATACTATGTTGAATAGCAGTGGTGAGAGTGGCTATCCCTGCCGCGTTCCTGACCTTAGGGGAAAAGATCTCAGCTTTTCCCCATTGAGAATGATATTCGCTGTAGGTTGTTCGTAGATGGCTTTTATGATATTGAGGTATGTACCCGCTGTCCCTATACTCTGAAGAGTTTTGATCCATAAAGTGTGCTTTACTTTGTCAAATGGTTTTTCTGCATCTATTGAGAGGATCATATGATTCTTGTTCTTTCTTTTGTTAATGTGTTTTATCACGTTGATTGATTTGCGGATGTTGAACCAGCCTTGCAGCCCCGGGATAAATCCCACTTGGTCATGGTGAATACTCCTTTTCATGTACTGTTGGATCCTCTTGGCTAGTATTTTGGTGAGAATTTTTGCATCGATGTTCATCAAGGATATTGGTCTCTAATACTCCTTTTTGATGGGATCTTTGTCTGGTTTTGGGATCAAGGTAATGGTGGCCTCCTAAAATGAGTTTGGAAGTTTTCCTTCCATTTCTATTGTTTGGAACAGTTTCAGGAGAATAGGTATTAATTCTTCTTGAAATGTCGGATAGAATTCCCCTGGGAATCCATCTGGCCCTGGGCTTTGGTTTCTTGGGAGGTTTTTGATGACTACTTCAATTGCCTTCGTGGTTATAGGACTGTTCAGGTTTTCTCTTTCTTCCTGGGTCAGTTTTGGTAGTTGACACATCTCTAGGAATGCACCCATTTCTTCCAGGTTATGGAATATGCTGCCGTAGGGTTGCTCAGATTACGTTCTTATAATCGTTTGTATTTCTTTGGTGTTGGTTGTGATCTCTCCTCTTTCATTCATGATTTTGTTGATTTGGGTCATTTCTCTTTTCTTTTTGATCAGCCTGGACAGGGGTGTATCAATCTTGTGAATTCTTTCAAAGAACCAGCTCCTAGTTCCGTTGATCTGTTCTACTGTTCTTTTGGGTTCTATTTCATTGATTTCTGCTCTGATCTGCATGATTTCTCTTCTCCTGCTGGGTTTAGGCTTTATTGGCCGTTCTTTCTCCAGCTCCTTTAGGTGTAGGGTTAGGGTGTGTATTTGAGACCTTTCATGTTTCTTGAGAAAGGCTTGTATTGCTATACACTTTCCTCGCAGGACTGCCTTGGCTGTATCCCAAAGATTTTGGACAGTTGTGTTTTCATTTTCATTGGTTTCCATGAATTTTTAAATTCTTCTTTAATTTCCTGGTTGACCCATTCATTCTTTCGTAGGATGCTCTTTAGCCTCCATGTATTTGAGTTCTTTCCGACTTTCCTCTTGTGATTGAGTTCTAGTTTCAAAGCATTGTGGTCTGAAAATGTGCAGGGAATGATCCCAATCTTTGGGTACCGGTTGAGACCTGATTTGTGACCTAGGATGTGATCCATTCTGGAGAACGTTCCATGGGCCCTAGAGAAGAATGTGTATTCCGTTGCTTCGGGATGGAACGTTCTGAATATGTCTGTGAAGTCCATTTGGTCCAGTGTGTCATTTAAAGTCTTTAATTCCTTGTTGATCTTTTGCTTAGATGATCTGGCCATTTCAGTCAGGGGGGTGTTAAAGTCCCCCACTATGATTGTATGGTTTTCAATGTCTTTCTTTGCTTTTCTTCTAAATTGCCTTATACAATTGGATGCTCCCAAGTTCGGGGCATAGACATTTACAATTGTTAGATCTTCTTGTTGGATAGACACTTTAAGTAGGATATAGTGTCCTTCTTCATCTCTTATTACAGTCTTTGTTTTTTATTGCTTTGTTAATCACCATGTACTACATCATTTGTTTTGGTGTAGTGTCCCATGATTCATTGTTTGTTCCGAACACACAGTGCTCCATGCAGAATGTGCCCTCTTTAATACCCATCACCAGGCTAACCAATCCCCCGACCCACCTCCCCTCTAGAAACCTCGGATTTTTTTTCAGAATCCATCATCTCTCCTGGTCTGTCTCCCCCTCTCACTAACTCCCCTTCATTCTTCCTCTTCTGCTATCTCCTTCTTTTCCTTTATTCTTAAAATATGTTGCGTTATTTGTTGCAGAAGTAGAGATCTGTGATTCAACAGTCTTACACAATTCACAGCGCTCACCGTAGCTCATACCCTCCCCAATGTCTATCACCCAGCCAGCCTATCCCTCCCACCCCCGACCACTCCAGCAAGCCTCACTCTGTTCCTGAGATTAAGAATTCCTCATATCAGTGAGGTCATATGATACATGTCTTTCTCTGATTGACTTATTTCACTAATCATCGGACCCTCCAGTTCCATCCACGTCGTTGTCCATGGCAACATCTCATTCCTTTTGATGGCTGCGTAATATTCCATTGTGTATATATATATACCACCTCTTCTTTATCCATTCATCTGTCGATGGACATCTTGGCTCTTTCAACAGTTTGGCTATTGTGGACATTGCTGCTATAAGCAATGGGGTGCACGTACCGCTTCGGGTCCCTACATTTGTATCTTTGGGGTAAATACCCAGGAGTGCAATTGCTGGATCGGATGGTAGCTCTAATTTCAACTATTTGAGGAACCTCCATCCTGTTTTCCAGAGGGGTTGCACCAGCTTGCATTCCCACCACCAGTGTAGGAGGGTTCCCCTTTCTCCACATCCCCGCCAACCTCTGTCGTTCCCTGACTTGTTCATTTGAGCCATTCTGACGGGTGTGAGGGGGTATCTCATTGAGGTTTTGATGTGGATTTCCCTGATGCCGAGCCGTGTTGAGCACTTTTTCATGTGCCTGTTGGCCATTTGGATGTCTTCTTTGGAAAAATGTCTGTTCATGTCTTCTGCCTATTTTTTGATTGGATTATTTGTTCTTTGGGTGTTGAGTTTGATACGTTTTTATACATATTGGATAGTAGCCCTTTATCTGATGATCATTCGTAAATAATTTCTCCCATTCTGTCGGTTGTCTTTTGGTTTTGTGGACTGTTTCTTTTGCTGTGCCAAAGGTTTCTATCTTGATGAAATCCCAATAGTTAGTTCATTTTTGCCCTGGCTTCCCGTGCCTTTGGTGATGTTTGTAGGAAGAAGTTGCTGCGGCTGAGGTCGAAGAGCTTGCTACCTGTGTTCTCCTTTCGGATTTTGATGGAGTCCTGTCTCACATTGAGGTCTTTCAAACATTTGGAGTCTATTTTTGTGTGTGGTGTCAGGAAATGGTCCAGTGTCATTCTTCTGCATGGGGCTGTCCAATTTCCACAACTCCAGTTGTTGAAGAGACTCTCTTTTTGACATTGGACATTCTTTCCTGCTCTGTCAAAGATAAGTTGACCATAGAGTTGAGGGTCCATTTCTGGGCTCTCGATTCTGTTCCATGGATCTATGTGTCTGTTTTTGTGCCAGTACCATACTGTCTTGATGATGACAGCTTTGTCATAGAGCTGGAAGTCCAGAATTGTGATGCCGCCAGCTTTGCTTTTCTTTCTCAATATTCCTCTGGCTATTCGTGGTCTCTTGTGGTTCCATTCAAATCTTAGGATTATTTGTTCCATTTCTTGGAAAAAAGTGGATGGGACTTTGATGGGGATTGCATTGAATGTGTAGATTGCTCTAGGTAGCATTGACCTCTTCACAATGATGGTTGTCCCAGTCCATGAGCATGGAACGTTTTTTCCGTTTCTTTGTGTCTTCTTCAATTTCTTTCCTGAGTATTTTGTAGTTTTCTGAGTACAGATCCTTTGCCTCTTGGGTTCAATGTATTCCTAGGTCTCTTCTGGTTTTGGGTGCAGTTGTGAATGGGATCGACTCCTTGATTTGTCTCTCTTCTGTCTTGTTGTTGGTGTATAGGAATGCCACTGATTTCTGTGCATTGATTTTATAGCCTGCTACTTGACGGAATTGCTGTGTGAGTTCTAGCAGTTTTGGGGTGGAGTCTTTTGGGTTTTCCACATAAAGTATCATATCATCTGCAAAGAGTGAGAGTTTGACTTCCTCTCTGCCGATTTGGATGCCTTTGATTTCTTTTTGTTGTCTGATTGCTGCGGCTAGGACTTCTAATACTATGTTGAATAGCAGTGGTGAGAGTGGCTATCCCTGCCGCGTTCCTGACCTTAGGGGAAAAGATCTCAGCTTTTCCCCATTGAGAATGATATTCGCTGTAGGTTGTTCGTAGATGGCTTTTATGATATTGAGGTATGTACCCGCTGTCCCTATACTCTGAAGAGTTTTGATCCAGAAAGTGTGCTTTACTTTGCCAAATGGTTTTTCTGCATCTATTGAGAGGATCATATGATTCTTGTTCTTTCTTTTGTTAATGTGTTTTATCACGTTGATTGATTTGCGGATGTTGAACCAGCCTTGCAGCCCCGGGATAAATCCCACCTGGTCATGGTGAATACTCCTTTTCATGTACTGTTGGATCCTCTTGGCTAGTATTTTGGTGAGAATTTTTGCATCGATGTTCATCAAGGATATTGGTCTCTAATACTCCTTTTTGATGGGATCTTTGTCTGGTTTTGGGATCCAGGTAATGGTGGCCACATAAAATGAGTTTGGAAGTTTTCCTTCCATTTCTATTGTTTGGAACAGTTTCAGGAGAATAGGTATTAATTCTTCTTGAAATGTCGGATAGAATTCCCCTGGGAATCCATCTGGCCCTGGGCTTTGGTTTCTTGGGAGGTTTTTGATGACTAATTCAATTGCCTTCGTGGTTATAGGACTGTTCAGGTTTTCTCTTTCTTCCTGGGTCAGTTTTGGTAGTTGACACATCTCTAGGAATGCACCCATTTCTTCCAGGTTATGGAATATGCTGCCATAGGGTTGCTCAGATTACGTTCTTATAATCGTTTGTATTTCTTTGGTGTTGGTTGTGATCTCTCCTCTTTCATTCATGATTTTGTTGATTTGGGTCATTTCTCTTTTCTTTTTGATCAGCCTGGACAGGGGTGTATCAATCTTGTGAATTCTTTCAAAGAACCAGCTCCTAGTTCCGTTGATCTGTTCTACTGTTCTTTTGGGTTCTATTTCATTGATTTCTGCTCTGATCTGCATGATTTCTCTTCTCCTGCCTGGGTTAGGCTTTATTGGCCGTTCTTTCTCCAGCTCCTTTAGGTGTAGGGTTAGGGTGTGTATTTGAGACCTTTCATGTTTCTTGAGAAAGGCTTGTATTGCTATATACTTTCCTCGCAGGACTGCCTTGGCTGTATCCCAAAGATTTTGGACAGTTGTGTTTTCATTTTCATTGGTTTCCATGAATTTTTAAATTCTTCTTTAATTTCCTGGTTGACCCATTCATTCTTTCGTAGGATGCTCTTTAGCCTCCATGTATTTGAGTTCTTTCCGACTTTCCTCTTGTGATTGAGTTCTAGTTTCAAAGCATTGTGGTCTGAAAATGTGCAGGGAATGATCCCAATCTTTGGGTACCGGTTGAGACCTGATTTGTGACCTAGGATGTGATCCATTCTGGAGAACGTTCCATGGGCCCTAGAGAAGAATGTGTATTCCGTTGCTTCGGGATGGAACGTTCTGAATATGTCTGTGAAGTCCATTTGGTCCAGTGTGTCATTTAAAGTCTTTATTTCCTTGTTGATCTTTTGCTTAGATGATCTGGCCATTTCAGTCAGGGGGGTGTTAAAGTCCCCCACTATGATTGTATGGTTGTCAATGTCTTTCTTTGCTTTTCTTCTAAATTGCCTTATATAATTGGATGCTCCCATGTTCGGGGCATAGACATTTACAATTGTTAGATCTTCTTCTTGGATAGACCCTTTAAGTAGGATATAGTGTCCTTCTTCATCTCTTATTACAGTCTTTGTTTTTTATTGCTTTGTTAATCACCATGTACTACATCATTTGTTTTGGTGTAGTGTCCCATGATTCATTGTTTGTTCCGAACACACAGTGCTCCATGCAGAATGTGCCCTCTTTAATACCCATCACCGGGCTAACCAATCCCCCGACCCACCTCCCCTCTAGAAACCTCGGATTTTTTTTCAGAATCCATCATCTCTCCTGGTCTGTCTCCCCCTCTCACTAACTCCCCTTCATTCTTCCTCTCCTGCTATCTCCTTCTTTTCCTTTATTCTTAAAATATGTTGCGTTATTTGTTTCAGAAGTAGAGATCTGTGATTCAACAGTCTTACACAATTCACAGCGCTCACCGTAGCTCATACCCTCCCCAATGTCTATCACCCAGCCAGCCCATCCCTCCCACCCCCGACCACTCCAGCAAGCCTCACTCTGTTCCTGAGATTAAGAATTCCTCATATCAGTGAGGTCATATGATATATGTCTTTCTCTGATTGACTTATTTCACTAATCATCGGACCCTCCACTTCCATCCACGTCGTTGTCCATGGCAACATCTCATTCCTTTTGATGGCTGTGTAATATTCCATTGTGTATATATATACCACCTCTTCTTTATCCACTCATCTGTCGATGGCCATCTTGGCTCTTTCAACAGTTTGGCTATTGTGGACATTGCTGCTATAAACAATGGGGTGCACGTACCGCTTCGGGTCCCTACATTTGTATCTTTGGGGTAAATACCCAGGAGTGCAATTGCTGGATCGGATGGTAGCTCTAATTTCAACTATTTGAGGAACCTCCATCCTGTTTTCCAGAGGGGTTGCACCACCTTGCATTCCCACCACCAGTGTAGGAGGGTTCCCCTTTCTCCACATCCCCGCCAACCTCTGTCGTTCCCTGACTTGTTCATTTGACCCATTCTGACGGGTGTGAGGGGGTATCTCATTGAGGTTTTGATGTGGATTTCCCGGATGCCGAGCCGTGTTGAGCACTTTTTCATGTGCCTGTTGGCCATTTGGATGTCTTCTTCTGAAAAATGTCTGTTCATGTCTTCTGCCTATTTTTTGATTGGATTATTTGTTCTTTGGGTGTTGAGTTTGATACGTTTTTATACATATTGGATAGTAGCCCTTTATCTGATACGTCATTCGTAAATAATTTCTCCCATTCTGTCGGTTGTCTTTTGGTTTTGTGGACTGTTTCTTTTGCTGTGCCAAAGGATTTTATCTTGATGAAATCCCAATAGTTCATTTTTGCCCTGGCTTCCCGTGCCTTTGGTGATGTTTCTAGGAAGAAGTTGCTGCGGCTGAGGTCGAAGAGCTTGCTACCTGTGTTCTCCTTTAGGATTTTGATGGAGTCCTGTCTCACACTGAGGTCTTTCAAACATTTGGAGTCTATTTTTGTGTGTGGTGCCAGGAAATGGTCCAGTGTCATTCTTCTGCATGGGGCTGTCCAATTTCCACAACTCCAGTTGTTGAAGAGACCCTCTTTTTGCCATTGGACATTCTTTCCTGCTCTGTCAAAGATAAGTTGACCATACAGTTGAGGGTCAATTTCTGGGCTCTCGATTCTGTTCCATGGATCTATGTGTCTGTTTTTGTGCCAGTACCATACTGTCTTGATGATGACAGCTTTGTCATAGAGCTGGAAGTCCATTATTGTGATGCCGCCAGCTTTGCTTTTCTTTCTCAATATTCCTCTGGCTATTCGTGGTCTCTTCTGGTTCCATTCAAATCTTAGGATTATTTGTTCCATTTCTTGGAAAAAAGTGGATGGTATTTTGACGGGGATTGCATTGAATGTGTAGATTGCTCTAGGTAGCATTGACCTCTTCACAATGTTGGTTCTCCCAGTCCATGAGGATGGAACGTTTTTCCGTTTCTTTGTGTCTTCTTCAATTTCTTTCCTTAGTATTTGGTAGTTTTCTGAGTACAGATCCTTTGCCTCTTGGGTTCAATTTATTCCTAGGTCTCTTCTGGTTTTGGGTGCAGTTGTGAATGGGATCGACTCCTTGATTTGTCTCTCTTCTGTCTAGTTGTTGGTGGATAGGAATGCCACTGATTTCTGTGCATTGATTTTATAGCCTGCTACTTGACGGAATTGCTGTGTGAGTTCTAGCAGTTTTGGGGTGGAGTCTTTTGGGTTTTCCACATAAAGTATCATATCATCTGCAAAGAGTGAGAGTTTGACTTCCTCTCTGCCGATTTGGATGCCTTTGATTTCTTTTTGTTGTCTGATTGCTGTGGCTAGGACTTCTAATACTATGTTGAATAGCAGTGGTGAGAGTGGCTATCCCTGCCGCGTTCCTGACCTTAGGGGAAAAGATCTCAGCTTTTCCCCATTGAGAATGATATTCGCTGTAGGTTGTTCGTAGATGGCTTTTATGATATTGAGGTATGTACCCGCTGTCCCTATACTCTGAAGAGTTTTGATCCATAAAGTGTGCTTTACTTTGTCAAATGGTTTTTCTGCATCTATTGAGAGGATCATATGATTCTTGTTCTTTCTTTTGTTAATGTGTTTTATCACGTTGATTGATTTGCGGATGTTGAACCAGCCTTGCAGCCCCGGGATAAATCCCACTTGGTCATGGTGAATACTCCTTTTCATGTACTGTTGGATCCTCTTGGCTAGTATTTTGGTGAGAATTTTTGCATCGATGTTCATCAAGGATATTGGTCTCTAATACTCCTTTTTGATGGGATCTTTGTCTGGTTTTGGGATCAAGGTAATGGTGGCCTCATAAAATGAGTTTGGAAGTTTTCCTTCCATTTCTATTGTTTGGAACAGTTTCAGGAGAATAGGTATTAATTCTTCTTGAAATATCGGATAGAATTCCCCTGGGAATCCATCTGGCCCTGGGCTTTGGTTTCTTGGGAGGTTTTTGATGACTACTTCAATTGCCTTCGTGGTTATAGGACTGTTCAGGTTTTCTCTTTCTTCCTGGGTCAGTTTTGGTAGTTGACACATCTCTAGGAATGCACCCATTTCTTCCAGGTTATGGAATATGCTGCCATAGGGTTGCTCAGATTACGTTCTTATAATCGTTTGTATTTCTTTGGTGTTGGTTGTGATCTCTCCTCTTTCGTTCATGATTTTGTTGATTTGGGTCATTTCTCTTTTCTTTTTGATCAGCCTGGACAGGGGTGTATCAATCTTGTGAATTCTTTCAAAGAACCAGCTCCTAGTTCCGTTGATCTGTTCTACTGTTCTTTTGGCTTCTATTTCATTGATTTCTGCTCTGATCTGCATGATTTCTCTTCTCCTGCTGGGTTTAGGCTTTATTGGCCGTTCTTTCTCCAGCTCCTTTAGGTGTAGGGTTAGGGTGTGTATTTGAGACCTTTCATGTTTCTTGAGAAAGGCTTGTCTTGCTATATACTTTCCTCGCAGGACTGCCTTGGCTGTATCCCAAAGATTTTGGACAGTTGTGTTTTCATTTTCATTGGTTTCCATGAATTTTTAAATTCTTCTTTAATTTCCTGGTTGACCCATTCATTCTTTCGTAGGATGCTCTTTAGCCTCCATGTATTTGAGTTCTTTCCGACTTTCCTCTTGTGATTGAGTTCTAGTTTCAAAGCATTGTGGTCTGAAAATGTGCAGGGAATGATCCCAATCTTTCGGTAGCGGTTGAGACCTGATTTGTGACCTAGGATGTGATCCATTCTGGAGAACGTTCCATGGGCCCTAGAGAAGAATGTGTATTCCGTTGCTTCGGGATGGAACGTTCTGAATATGTCTGTGAAGTCCATTTGGTCCAGTGTGTCATTTAAAGTCTTTATTTCCTTGTTGATCTTTTGCTTAGATGATCTGGCCATTTCAGTTAGGGGGGTGTTAAAGTCCCCCACTCTGATTCTATGGTTGTCAATGTCTTTCTTTGCTTTTCTTCTAAATTGCCTTATACAATTGGATGCTCCCATGTTCGGGGCATAGACATTTACAATTGTTAGATCTTCTTCTTGGATAGACCCTTTAAGTAGGATATAGTGTCCTTCTTCATCTCTTATTACAGTCTCTGTTTTTTATTGCTTTGTTAATCACCATGTACTACATCATTTGTTTTGGTGTAGTGTCCCATGATTCATTGTTTGTTCCGAACACACAGTGCTCCATGCAGAATGTGCCCCCTTTAATACCCATCACCAGGCTAACCAATCCCCCGACCCACCTCCCCTCTAGAAACCTCGGATTTTTTTTCAGGATCCATCATCTCTCCTGGTCTGTCTCGCCCTCTCACTAACTCCCCTTCATTCTTCCTCTCCTGCTATCTCCTTCTTTTCCTTTATTCTTAAAATATGTTGCGTTATTTGTTGCAGAAGTAGAGATCTGTGATTCAACAGTCTTACACAATTCACAGCGCTCACCGTAGCTCATACCCTCCCCAATGTCTATCACACAGCCAGCCCATCCCTCCCACCCCCGACCACTCCATCAAGCCTCACTCTGTTCCTGAGATTAAGAATTCCTCATATCAGTGAGGTCATATGATACATGTCTTTCTCTGATTGACTTGTTTCACTAATCATCGGACCCTCCAGTTCCATCCACGTCGTTGTCCATGGCAACATCTCATTCCTTTTGATGGCTGCGTAATATTCCATTGTGTATATATATATATATATATATATATATATATATATATATATATACCACCTCTTTTTATCCATTCATCTGTCGATGGACATCTTGGCTCTTTCAACAGTTTGGCTATTGTGGACAATGCTGCTATAAACAATGGGCTGCACGTACCGCTTCGGGTCCCTACATTTGTATCTTCGGGGTAAATACCCAGAAGTGCAATTGCTGGATCAGATGGTAGCTCTAATTTCAACTATTTGAGGAACCTCCATCCTGTTTTCCAGAGGGTTTGCACCAGCTTGCATTCCCACCACCAGTGTAGGAGGGTTCCCCTTTCTCCACATCCCCGCCAACCTCTGTCGTTCCCTGACTTGTTCATTTGAGCCATTCTGACGGGTGTGAGGGGGTATCTCATTGAGGTTTTGATGTGGATTTCCCTGATGCCGAGCCGTGTTGAGCACTTTTTCCTGTGCCTGTTGGCCATTTGAATGTCTTCTTTGGAAAAATGTCTGTTCATGTCTTCTGCCTATTTTTTGATTGGATTATTTGTTCTTTGCGTGTTGAGTTTGATACGTTTTTATACATATTGGATAGTAGCCCTTTATCTGATACGTCATTCGTAAATAATTTCTCCCATTCTGTCGGTTGTCTTTTGGTTTTGTGGACTGTTTCTTTTGCTGCGCCAAAGGTTTTTATCTTGATGAAATCCCAATAGTTCATTTTTGCCCTGGCTTCCCGTGCCTTTGGTGATGTTTCTAGGAAGAAGTTGCTGCGGCTGAGGTCGAAGAGCTTGCTACCTGTGTTCTCCTTTCGGATTTTGATGGAGTCCTGTCTCACATTGATGTCTTTCAAACATTTGGAGTCTATTTTTGTGTGTGGTGTCAGGAAATGGTCCAGTGTCATTCTTCTGCATGGGGCTGTCCAATTTCCACAACTCCAGTTGTTGAAGAGACTCTCTTTTTGCCATTGGACATTCTTTCCTGCTCTGTCAAAGATAAGTTGACCATAGAGTTGAGGGTCCATTTCTGGGCTCTCGATTCTGTTCCATGGATCTATGAGTCTGTTTTTGTGCCAGTACCATACTGTCTTGATGATGACAGCTTTGTGATAGAGCTGGAAGTCTAGAATTGTGATGCCGCCAGCTTTGCTTTTCTTTCTCAATATTCCTCTGGCTATTCGTGGTCTCTTCTGGTTCCATTCAAATCTTAGGATTATTTGTTCCATTTCCTGGAAAAAATTGGATGGTATTTTGATGGGGATTGCATTGAATGTGTAGATTGCTCTAGGTAGCATTGACCTCTTCACAATGTTGGTTCTCCCAGTCCATGAGCATGGAACGTTTTTCCGTTTCTTTGTGTCTTCTTCAATTTCTTTCCTGAGTATTTGGTAGTTTTATGAGTACAGATCCTTTGCCTCTTGGGTTCTATTTATTCCTAGGTCTCTTCTGGTTTTGGGTGCAGTTGTGAATGGGATCGACTCCTTGATTTGTCTCTCTTCTGTCTTGTTGTTGGTGTATAGGATTGCCACTGATTTCTGTGCATTGATTTTATAGCCTGCTACTTGACGGAATTGCTGTGTGAGTTCTAGCAGTTTTGGGGTGGAGTATTTTGGGTTTTCCACATAAAGTATCATATCATCTGCAAAGAGTGAGAGTTTGACTTCCTCTCTGCCGATTTGGATGCCTTTGATTTCTTTTTGTTGTCTGATTGCTGTGGCTAGGACTTCTAATACTATGTTGAATAGCAGTGGTGAGAGTGGCTATCCCTGCCGCGTTCTTGACCTTAGGGGAAAAGATCTCAGCTTTTCCCCATTGAGAATGATATTCGCTGTAGGTTGTTCGTAGATGGCTTTTATGATATTGAGGTATGTACCCGCTGTCCCTATACTCTGAAGAGTTTTGATCCAGAAAGTGTGCTTTACTTTGTCAAATGGTTTTTCTGCATCTATTGAGAGGATCATATGATTCTTGTTCTTTCTTTTGTTAATGTGTTTTATCACGTTGATTGATTTGCGGATGTTGAACCAGCCTTGCAGCCCCGGGATAAATCCCACTTGGTCATGGTGAATACTCCTTTTCATGTACTGTTGGATCCTCTTGGCTAGTATTTTGGTGAGAATTTTTGCATCGATGTTCATCAAGGATATTGGTCTCTAATACTCCTTTTTGATGGGATCTTTGTCTGGTTTTGGGATCAAGGTAATGGTGGCCTCCTAAAATGAGTTTGGAAATTTTCCTTCCATTTCTATTGTTTGGAACAGTTTCAGGAGAATAGGTATTAATTCTTCTTGAAATGTCGGATAGAATTCCCCTGGGAATCCATCTGGCCCTGGGCTTTGGTTTCTTGGGAGGTTTTTGATGACTACTTCAATTGCCTTCGTGGTTATAGGACTGTTCAGGTTTTCTCTTTCTTCCTGGGTCAGTTTTGGTAGTTGACACATCTCTAGGAATGCACCCATTTCTTCCAGGTTATGGAATATGCTGCCGTAGGGTTGCACAGATTACGTTCTTATAATCGTTTGTATTTCTTTGGTGTTGGTTGTGATCTCTCCTCTTTCATTCATGATTTTGTTGATTTGGGTCATTTCTCTTTTCTTTTTGATCAGCCTGGACAGGGGTGTATCAATCTTGTGAATTCTTTCAAAGAACCAGCTCCTAGTTCCGTTGATCTGTTCTACTGTTCTTTTGGGTTCTATTTCATTGATTTCTGCTCTGATCTGCATGATTTCTCTTCTCCTGCTGGGTTTAGGCTTTATTGGCCGTTCTTTCTCCAGCTCCTTTAGGTGTAGGGTTAGGGTGTGTATTTGAGACCTTTCATGTTTCTTGAGAAAGGCTTGTATTGCTATACACTTTCCTCGCAGGACTGCCTTGGCTGTATCCCAAAGATTTTGGACAGTTGTGTTTTCATTTTCATTGGTTTCCATGAATTTTTAAATTCTTCTTTAATTTCCTGGTTGACCCATTCATTCTTTCGTAGGATGCTCTTTAGCCTCCATGTATTTGAGTTCTTTCCGACTTTCCTCTTGTGATTGAGTTCTAGTTTCAAAGCATTGTGGTCTGAAAATGTGCAGGGAATGATCCCAATCTTTGGGTACCGGTTGAGACCTGATTTGTGACCTAGGATGTGATCCATTCTGGAGAACGTTCCATGGGCCCTAGAGAAGAATGTGTATTCCGTTGCTTCGGGATGGAACGTTCTGAATATGTCTGTGAAGTCCATTTGGTCCAGTGTGTCATTTAAAGTCTTTATTTCCTTGTTGATCTTTTGCTTAGATGATCTGGCCATTTCAGTCAGGGGGGTGTTAAAGTCCCCCACTATGATTGTATGGTTTTCAATGTCTTTCTTTGCTTTTCTTCTAAATTGCCTTATACAATTGGATGCTCCCAAGTTCGGGGCATAGACATTTACAATTGTTAGATCTTCTTGTTGGATAGACACTTTAAGTAGGATATAGTGTCCTTCTTCATCTCTTATTACAGTCTTTGTTTTTTATTGCTTTGTTAATCACCATGTACTACATCATTTGTTTTGGTGTAGTGTCCCATGATTCATTGTTTGTTCCGAACACACAGTGCTCCATGCAGAATGTGCCCTCTTTAATACCCATCACCAGGCTAACCAATCCCCCGACCCACCTCCCCTCTAGAAACCTCGGATTTTTTTTCAGAATCCATCATCTCTCCTGGTCTGTCTCCCCCTCTCACTAACTCCCCTTCATTCTTCCTCTTCTGCTATCTCCTTCTTTTCCTTTATTCTTAAAATATGTTGCGTTATTTGTTGCAGAAGTAGAGATCTGTGATTCAACAGTCTTACACAATTCACAGCGCTCACCGTAGCTCATACCCTCCCCAATGTCTATCACCCAGCCAGCCTATCCCTCCCACCCCCGACCACTCCAGCAAGCCTCACTCTGTTCCTGAGATTAAGAATTCCTCATATCAGTGAGGTCATATGATACATGTCTTTCTCTGATTGACTTATTTCACTAATCATCGGACCCTCCAGTTCCATCCACGTCGTTGTCCATGGCAACATCTCATTCCTTTTGATGGCTGCGTAATATTCCATTGTGTATATATATATACCACCTCTTCTTTATCCATTCATCTGTCGATGGACATCTTGGCTCTTTCAACAGTTTGGCTATTGTGGACATTGCTGCTATAAGCAATGGGGTGCACGTACCGCTTCGGGTCCCTACATTTGTATCTTTGGGGTAAATACCCAGGAATGCAATTGCTGGATCGGATGGTAGCTCTAATTTCAACTATTTGAGGAACCTCCATCCTGTTTTCCAGAGGGGTTGCACCAGCTTGCATTCCCAACACCAGTGTAGGAGGGTTCCCCTTTCTCCACATCCCCGCCAACCTCTGTCGTTCCCTGACTTGTTCATTTGAGCCATTCTGACGGGTGTGAGGGGGTATCTCATTGAGGTTTTGATGTGGATTTCCCTGATGCCGAGCCGTGTTGAGCACTTTTTCATGTGCCTGTTGGCCATTTGGATGTCTTCTTTGGAAAAATGTCTGTTCATGTCTTCTGCCTATTTTTTGATTGGATTATTTGTTCTTTGGGTGTTGAGTTTGATACGTTTTTATACATATTGGATAGTAGCCCTTTCTGATGATCATTCGTAAATAATTTCTCCCATTCTGTCGGTTGTCTTTTGGTTTTGTGGACTGTTTCTTTTGCTGTGCCAAAGGTTTCTATCTTGATGAAATCCCAATAGTTAGTTCATTTTTGCCCTGGCTTCCCGTGCCTTTGGTGATGTTTGTAGGAAGAAGTTGCTGCGGCTGAGGTCGAAGAGCTTGCTACCTGTGTTCTCCTTTCGGATTTTGATGGAGTCCTGTCTCACATTGAGGTCTTTCAAACATTTGGAGTCTATTTTTGTGTGTGGTGTCAGGAAATGGTCCAGTGTCATTCTTCTGCATGGGGCTGTCCAATTTCCACAACTCCAGTTGTTGAAGAGACTCTCTTTTTGACATTGGACATTCTTTCCTGCTCTGTCAAAGATAAGTTGACCATAGAGTTGAGGGTCCTTTTCTGGGCTCTCGATTCTGTTCCATGGATCTATGTGTCTGTTTTTGTGCCAGTACCATACTGTCTTGATGATGACAGCTTTGTCATAGAGCTGGAAGTCCAGAATTGTGATGCCGCCAGCTTTGCTTTTCTTTCTCAATATTCCTCTGGCTATTCGTGGTCTCTTCTCGTTCCATTCAAATCTTAGGATTATTTGTTCCATTTCTTGGAAAAAAGTGGATGGTACTTTGATGGGGATTGCATTGAATGTGTAGATTGCTCTAGGTAGCATTGACCTCTTCACAATGATGGTTGTCCCAGTCCATGAGCATGGAACGTTTTTTCCGTTTCTTTGTGTCTTCTTCAATTTCTTTCCTGAGTATTTTGTAGTTTTCTGAGTACAGATCCTTTGCCTCTTGGGTTCAATTTATTCCTAGGTCTCTTCTGGTTTTGGGTGCAGTTGTGAATGGGATCGACTCCTTGATTTGTCTCTCTTCTGTCTTGTTGTTGGTGTATAGGAATGCCACTGATTTCTGTGCATTGATTTTATAGCCTGCTACTTGACGGAATTGCTGTGTGAGTTCTAGCAGTTTTGGGGTGGAGTCTTTTGGGTTTTCCACATAAAGTATCATATCATCTGCAAAGAGTGAGAGTTTGACTTCCTCTCTGCCGATTTGGATGCCTTTGATTTCTTTTTGTTGTCTGATTGCTGTGGCTAGGACTTCTAATACTATGTTGAATAGCAGTGGTGAGAGTGGCTATCCCTGCCGCGTTCCTGACCTTAGGGGAAAAGATCTCAGCTTTTCCCCATTGAGAATGATATTCGCTGTAGGTTGTTCGTAGATGGCTTTTATGATATTGAGGTATGTACCCGCTGTCCCTGTACTCTGAAGAGTTTTGATCCAGAAAGTGTGCTTTACTTTGTCAAATGGTTTTTCTGCATCTATTGATAGGATCATATGATTCTTGTTCTTTCTTTGGTTAATGTGTTTTATCACGTTGATTGATTTTCGGATGTTGAACCAGCCTTGCATCCCAGGGATAAATCCCACTTGGTCATGGTGAATACTCCTTTTCATGTACTGTTGGATCCTCTTGGCTAGTATTTTGGTGAGAATTTTTGCATCGATGTTCATCAAGGATATTGGTCTCTAATACTCCTTTTTGATGGAATCTTTGTCTGGTTTTGGGATCAAGGTAATGGTGGCCTCATAAAATGAGTTTGGAAGTTTTCCTTCCATTTCTATTGTTTGGAACAGTTTCAGGAGAAGAGGTATTAATTCTTCTTTAAATGTCTGATAGAATTCCCCTGGGAATCCATCTGGCCCTGGGCTTTGGTTTCTTGGGAGGTTTTTGATGACTACTTCAATTGCCTTCGTGGTTATAGGACTGTTCAGGTTTTCTCTTTCTTCCTGGGTCAGTTTTGGTAGTTGACACATCGCTAGGAATGCACCCATTTCTTCCAGGTTATGGAATATGCTGCCATAGGGTTGCTCAGATTACGTTCTTATAATCGTTTGTATTTCTTTGGTGTTGGTTGTGATCTCTCCTCTTTCATTCATGATTTTGTTGATTTGGGTCATTTCTCTTTTCTTTTTGATCAGCCTGGACAGGGGTGTATCAATCTTGTGAATTCTTTCAAAGAACCAGCTCCTAGTTCCGTTGATCTGTTCTACTGTTCTTTTGGCTTCTATTTCATTGATTTCTGCTCTGATCTGCATGATTTCTCTTCTCCTGCTGGGTTTAGGCTTTATTGGCCGTTCTTTCTCCAGCTCCTTTAGGTGTAGGGTTAGGGTGTGTATTTGAGACCTTTCATGTTTCTTGAGAAAGGCTTGTATTGCTATATACTTTCCTCGCAGGACTGCCTTGGCTGTATCCCAAAGATTTTGGACAGTTGTGTTTTCATTTTCATTGGTTTCCATGAATTTTTAAGTTCTTCTTTAATTTCCTGGTTGACCCATTCATTCTTTCGTAGGATGCTATTTAGCCTCCATGTATTTGTGTTCTTTCCGACTTTCCTCTTGTGATTGAGTTCTAGTTTCAAAGCATTGTGGTCTGAAAATGTGCAGGGAATGATCCCAAACTTTGGGTACCGGTTGAGACCTGATTTGTGACCTAGGATGTGATCCATTCTGGAGAACGTTCCATGGGCCCTAGAGAAGAATGTATATTCCGTTGCTTCGGGATGGAACGTTCTGAATATGTCTGTGAAGTCCATTTGGTCCAGTGTGTCATTTAAAGTCTTTATTTCCTTGTTGATCTTTTGCTTAGATGATCTGGCCATTTCAGTCAGGGGGGTGTTAAAGTCCCCCACTATGATTGTATGGTGTCAATGTCTTTCTTTGCTTTTCTTCTAAATTGCCTTATATAATTGGATGTTCCCAAGTTCGGGGCATAGACATTTACAATTGTTAGATCTTCTTCTTGGATAGACCCTTTAAGTAGGATATAGTGTCCTTCTTCATCTCTTATTACAGTCTTTGTTTTTTATTGCTTTGTTAATCACCATGTACTACATCATTTGTTTTGGTGTAGTGTCCCATGATTCATTGTTTGTTCCGAACACACAGTGCTCCATGCAGAATGTGCCCTCTTTAATACCCATCACCAGGCTAACCAATCCCCCGACCCACCTCCCCTCTAGAAACCTCGGATTTTTTTTCAGAATCCATCATCTCTCCTGTTCTGTCTCCCCCTCTCACTAACTCCCCTTCATTCTTCCTCTCCTGCTATCTCCTTCTTTTCCTTTATTCTTAAAATATGTTGCGTTATTTGTTGCAGAAGTAGAGATCTGTGATTCAACAGTCTTACACAATTCACAGCGCTCACCGTAGCTCATACCCTCCCCAATGTCTATCACCCAGCCAGCCCATCCCTCCCACCCCCGACCACTCCAGCAAGCCTCACTCTGTTCCTGAGATTAAGAATTCCTCATATCAGTGAGGTCATATGATACATGTCTTTCTCTGATTGACGTATTTCACTAATCATCGGACCCTCCAGGTCCATCCACGTCGTTGTCCATGGCAACATCTCATTCCTTTTGATGGCTGCGTAATATTCCATTGTGTATAGATATACCACCTCTTCTTTATCCACTCATCTGTCGATGGACATCTTGGCTCTTTCAACAGTTTGGCTATTGTGGACATTGCTGCTATAAACAATGGGGTGCTCGTACCGCTTCGGGTCCCTACATTTGTATCTTTGGGGTAAATACCCAGGAGTGCAATTGCTGGATCGGATGGTAGCTCTAATTTCAACTATTTGAGGAACCTCCATCCTGTTTTCCAGAGGGGTTGCAGCAGCTTGCATTCCCACCACCAGTGTAGGAGGGTTCCCCTTTCTCCACAACCCCGCCAACCTCTGTCGTTCCCTGACTTGTTCATTTGAGCCATTCTGACGGATGTGAGGGGGTATCTCATTGAGGTTTTGATGTGGATTTCCCTGATGTCGAGCCGTGTTGAGCACTTTTTCATGTGCCTGTTGGCCATTTGGATGTCTTCTTTGGAAAAATGTCTGTTCATGTCTTCTGCCTATTTTTTGATTGGATTATTTTTTCTTTGGGTGTTGAGTTTGATACGTTTTTATACATATTGGATAGTAGCCCTTTATCTGATATGTCATTCGTAAATAATTTCTCCCATTCTGTCGGTTGTCTTTTGGTTTTGTGGACTGTTTCTTTTGCTGTGCCAATGGTTTTTATCTTGATGAAATCCCAATAGTTCATTTTTGCCCAGGCTTCCCGTGCCTTTGGTGATGTTTCTAGGAAGAAGTTGCTGCGGCTGAGGTCGAAGAGCTTGCTACCTGTGTTCTCCTTTAGGATTTTGATGGAGTCCTGTCTCACATTGAGGTCTTTCAAACATTTGGAGTCTATTTTTGTGTGTGGTGTCAGGAAATGGTCCAGTGTCATTCTTCTGCATGGGGCTGTCCAATTTCCACAGCTCCAGTTGTTGAAGAGACTCTCTTTTTGCCATTGGACATTCTTTCCTGCTCTGTCAAAGATAAGTTGACCATAGAGTTGAGGGTCCATTTCTGGGCTCTCGATTCTGTTCCATGGATCTATGTGTCTGTTTTTGTGCCAGTACCATACTGTCTTGATGATGACAGCTTTGTCATAGAGCTGGAAGTCCAGAATTGTGATGCCGCCAGCTTTGCTTTTCTTTCTCAATATTCCTCTGGCTATTCGTGGTCTCTTCTGGTTCCATTCAAATCTTAGGATTATTTGTTCCATTTCTTGGAAAAAAGTGGATGGTATTTTGATGGGGATTGCATTGAATGTGTAGATTGCTCTAGGTAGCATTGACCTCTTCACAATGTTGGTTCTCCCAGTCCATGATCATGGAACGTTTTTCCGTTTCTTTGTGTCTTCTTCAATTACTTTCCTGAGTATTTGGTAGTTTTCTGAGTACAGATCCTTTGCCTCTTGGGTTCAATTTATTCCTAGGTCTCTTCTGGTTTTGGGTGCAGTTGTGAATGGGATCGACTCCTTGATTTGTCTCTCTTCTGTCTTGTTGTTGGTGTATACGAATGCCACTGATTTCTGTGCATTGATTTTATAGCCTGCTACTTGACGGAATTGCTGTGTGAGTTCTAGCAGGTTTGGGGTGGAGTATTTTGGGTTTTCCACATAAAGTATCATATCATCTGCAAAGAGTGAGAGTTTGACTTCCTCTCTGCCGATTTGGATGCCTTTGATTTCTTTTTGTTGTCTGATTGCTGTGGCTAGGACTTCTAATACTACGTTGAATAGCAGTGGTGAGAGTGGCTATCCCTGCCGCGTTCCTGACCTTAGGGGAAAAGATCTCAGCTTTTCCCCATTGAGAATGATATTCGCTGTAGGTTGTTCGTAGATGGCTTTTATGATATTGAGGTATGTACCCGCTGTCCCTATACTCTGAAGAGTTTTGACCCAGAAAGTGTGCTTTACTTTGTCAAATGGTTTTTCTGCATCTATTGAGAGGATCATATGATTCTTGTTCTTTCTTTTGTTAATGTGTTTTATCACGTTGATTGATTTGCGGATGTTGAACCAGCCTTGCAGCCCCGGGATAAATCCCACTTGGTCATGGTGAATACTCCTTTTCATGTACTGTTGGATCCTCTTGGCTAGTATTTTGGTGAGAATTTTTGCATCGATGTTCATCAAGGATATTGGTCTCTAGTACTCCGTTTTGATGGGATCTTTGTCTGGTTTTGGGATCAAGGTAATGGTGGCCTCATAAAATGAGTTTGGAAGTTTTCCTTCCATTTCTATTGTTTGGAACAGTTTCAGGAGAATAGGTATTAATTCTTCTTTAAATGTCGGATAGAATTCCCCTGGGAATCCATCTGGCCCTGGGCTTTGGTTTCTTGGGAGGTTTTTGATGACTACTTCAATTGCCTTCGTGGTTATAGGACTGTTCAGGTTTTCTCTTTCTTCCTGGGTCAGTTTTGGTAGTTGACACATCTCTAGGAATGCACCCATTTCTTCCAGGTTATGGAATATGCTGCCATAGGGTTGCTCAGATTACGTTCTTATAATCGTTTGTATTTCTTTGGTGTTGGTTGTGATCTCTCCTCTTTCATTCATGATTTTGTTGATTTGGGTCATTTCTCTTTTCTTTTTGATCAGCCTGGACAGGGGTGTATCAATCTTGTGAATTCTTTCAAAGAACCAACTCCTAGTTCCGTTGATCTGTTCTACTGTTCTTTTGGGTTCTATTTCATTGATTTCTGCTCTGATCTCCATGATTTCTCTTCTCCTGCTGGGTTTAGGCTTTATTGGCCGTTCTTTCTCCAGCTCCTTTAGGTGTAGGGTTAGGGTGTGTATTTGAGACCTTTCATGTTTCTTGAGAAAGGCTTGTATTGCTATATACTTTCCTCGCAGGACTGCCTTGGCTGTATCCCAAAGATTTTGGACAGTTGTGTTTTCATTTTCATTGGTTTCCATGAATTTTTAAATTCATCTTTAATTTCCTGGTTGACCCATTCATTCTTTCGTAGGATGCTCTTTAGCCTCCATGTATTTGAGTTCTTTCCGACTTTCCTCTTGTGATTGAGTTCTAGGTTCAAAGCATTGTGGTCTGAAAATGTGCAGGGAATGATCCCAATCTTTGGGTACCGGTTGAGACCTGATTTGTGACCTAGGATGTGATCCATTCTGGAGAACGTTCCATGGGCCCTAGAGAAGAATGTGTATTCCGATGCTTCGGGATGGAACGTTCTGAATATGTCTGTGAAGTCCATTTGGTCCAGTGTGTCATTTAAAGTCTTTATTTCCTTGTTGATCTTTTGCTTAGATGATCTGGCCATCTCAGTCAGGGGGGAGTTAAAGTCCCCCACTATGATTGTATGGTTGTCAATGTCTTTCTTTGCTTTTCTTCTAAATTGCCTTATACAATTGGATGCTCCCATGTTCGGGGCATAGACATTTACAAATGTTAGATCTTCTTTTTGGATAGACCCTTTAAGTAGGATATAGTGTCCTTCTTCATCTCTTATTACAGTCTTTGTTTTTTATTGCTTTGTTAATCACCATGTACTACATCATTTGTTTTGGTGTAGTGTCCCATGATTCATTGTTTGTTCCGAACACACAGTGCTCCATGCAGAATGTGCCCTCTTTAATACCCATCACCGGGCTAACCAATCCCCCGACCCACCTCCCCTCTAGAAACCTCGGATTTTTTTTCAGAATCCATCATCTCTCCTGGTCTGTCTCCCCCTCTCACTAACTCCCCTTCATTCTTCCTCTCCTGCTATCTCCTTCTTTTCCTTTATTCTTAAAATATGTTGCGTTATTTGTTTCAGAAGTAGAGATCTGTGATTCAACAGTCTTACACAATTCACAGCGCTCACCGTAGCTCATACCCTCCCCAATGTCTATCACCCAGCCAGCCCATCCCTCCCACCCCCGACCACTCCAGCAAGCCTCACTCTGTTCCTGAGATTAAGAATTCCTCATATCAGTGAGGTCATATGATATATGTCTTTCTCTGATTGACTTATTTCACTAATCATCGGACCCTCCAGTTCCATCCACGTCGTTGTCCATGGCAACATCTCATTCCTTTTGATGGCTGCGTAATATTCCATTGTGTATATATATACCACCTCTTCTTTATCCACTCATCTGTCGATGGACATCTTGGCTCTTTCAACAGTTTGGCTACTGTGGACATTGCTGCTATAAACAATGGGGTGCACGTACCGCTTCGGGTCCCTACATTTGTATCTTTGTGGTAAATACCCAGGAGTGCAATTGCTGGATCGGATGGTAGCTCTAATTTCAACTATTTGAGGAACCTCCATCCTGTTTTCCAGAGGGGTTGCACCAGCTTGCATTCCCACCACCAGTGTAGGAGGGTTCCCCTTTCTCCACATCCCCGCCCACCTCTGTCGTTCCCTGACTTGTTCATTTGAGCCATTCTGACGGGTGTGAAGGGGTATCTCATTGAGGTTTTGAAGTGGATTTCCCTGATGCCGAGCCGTGTTGAGCACTTTTTCCTGTGCCTGTTGGCCATTTGGATGTCTTCTTTGGAAAAATGTCTGTTCATGCCTTCTGCCTATTTTTTGATTGGATTATTTGTTCTTTGGGTGTTGAGTTTGATACGTTTTTATACATATTGGATAGTAGCCCTTTATCTGATATGTCATTCGTAAATAATTTCTCCCATTCTGTCGGTTGTCTTTTGGTTTTGTGGACTGTTTCTTTTGCTGTGCCAAAGGTTTTTATCTTGATGAAATCCCAATAGTTCCTTTTTGCCCTGCTTCCCGTGCCTTTGGTGATGTTTGTAGGAAGAAGTTGCTGCGGCTGAGGTCGAAGAGCTTGCTACCTGTGTTCTCCTTTCGGATTTTGATGGAGTCCTGTCTCACATTGAGGTCTTTCAAACATTTGGAGTCTATTTTTGTGTGTGGTGTCAGGAAATGGTCCAGTGTCATTCTTCTGCATGGGGCTGTCCAATTTCCACAACTCCAGTTGTTGAAGAGACTCTCTTTTTGCCATTGGACATTCTTTCCTGCTCTGTCAATGATAAGTTGACCATAGAGTTGAGGGTCCACTTCTGGGCTCTCGATTCTGTTCCATGGATCTATGTGTCTGTTTCTGTGCCAGTACCATACTGTCTTGATGATGACAGCTTTGTCATAGAGCAGGAAGTCCAGAATTGTGATGCCGCCAGCTTTGCTTTTCTTTCTCAATATTCCTCTGGCTATTCGTGGTCTCTTCTGGTTCCATTCAAATCTTAGGATTATTTGTTCCATTTCTTGGAAAAAAGTGGATGGTATTTTGATAGGGATTGCATTGCATGTGTAGATTGCTCTAGGTAGCTTTGACCTCTTCACAATGTTGTTTCTCCCAGTCCATGAGCATGGAACGTTTTTCCGTTTCTTTGTGTCTTCTTCAATTTCTTTCCTGAGTATTTGGTAGTTTTCTGAGTACAGATCCTTTGCCTCTTGGGTTCAATTTATTCCTAGGTCTCTTCTGGTTTTGGGTGCAGTTGTGAATGGGATCGACTCCTTGATTTGTCTCTCTTCTGTCTTGTTGTTGGTGTATAGGAATGCCACTGATTTCTGTGCATTGATTTTATAGCCTGCTACTTGACGGAATTGCTGTGTGAGTTCTAGCAGTTTTGGGGTGGAGTCTTTTGGGTTTTCCACATAAAGTATCATATCATCTGCAAAGAGTGAGAGTTTGACTTCCTCTCTGCCGATTTGGATGCCTTTGATTTCTTTTTGTTGTCTGATTGCTGTGGCTAGGACTTCTAATACTATGTTGAATAGCAGTGGTGAGAGTGGCTATCCCTGCCGCGTTCCTGACCTTAGGGGAAAAGATCTCAGCTTTTCCCCATTGAGAATGATATTCGCTGTAGGTTGTTCGTAGATGGCTTTTATGATATTGAGGTATGTACCCGCTGTCCCTGTACTCTGAAGAGTTTTGATCCAGAAAGTGTGCTTTACTTTGTCAAATGGTTTTTCTGCATCTATTGATAGGATCATATGATTCTTGTTCTTTCTTTGGTTAATGTGTTTTATCACGTTGATTGATTTTCGGATGTTGAACCAGCCTTGCATCCCAGGGATAAATCCCACTTGGTCATGGTGAATACTCCTTTTCATGTACTGTTGGATCCTCTTGGCTAGTATTTTGGTGAGAATTTTTGCATCGATGTTCATCAAGGATATTGGTCTCTAATACTCCTTTTTGATGGAATCTTTGTCTGGTTTTGGGATCAAGGTAATGGTGGCCTCATAAAATGAGTTTGGAAGTTTTCCTTCCATTTCTATTGTTTGGAACAGTTTCAGGAGAAGAGGTATTAATTCTTCTTTAAATGTCTGATAGAATTCCCCTGGGAATCCATCTGGCCCTGGGCTTTGGTTTCTTGGGAGGTTTTTGATGACTACTTCAATTGCCTTCGTGGTTATAGGACTGTTCAGGTTTTCTCTTTCTTCCTGGGTCAGTTTTGGTAGTTGACACATCGCTAGGAATGCACCCATTTCTTCCAGGTTATGGAATATGCTGCCATAGGGTTGCTCAGATTACGTTCTTATAATCGTTTGTATTTCTTTGGTGTTGGTTGTGATCTCTCCTCTTTCATTCATGATTTTGTTGATTTGGGTCATTTCTCTTTTCTTTTTGATCAGCCTGGACAGGGGTGTATCAATCTTGTGAATTCTTTCAAAGAACCAGCTCCTAGTTCCGTTGATCTGTTCTACTGTTCTTTTGGCTTCTATTTCATTGATTTCTGCTCTGATCTGCATGATTTCTCTTCTCCTGCTGGGTTTAGGCTTTATTGGCCGTTCTTTCTCCAGCTCCTTTAGGTGTAGGGTTAGGGTGTGTATTTGAGACCTTTCATGTTTCTTGAGAAAGGCTTGTATTGCTATATACTTTCCTCGCAGGACTGCCTTGGCTGTATCCCAAAGATTTTGGACAGTTGTGTTTTCATTTTCATTGGTTTCCATGAATTTTTAAGTTCTTCTTTAATTTCCTGGTTGACCCATTCATTCTTTCGTAGGATGCTATTTAGCCTCCATGTATTTGAGTTCTTTCCGACTTTCCTCTTGTGATTGAGTTCTAGTTTCAAAGCATTGTGGTCTGAAAATGTGCAGGGAATGATCCCAAACTTTGGGTACCGGTTGAGACCTGATTTGTGACCTAGGATGTGATCCATTCTGGAGAACGTTCCATGGGCCCTAGAGAAGAATGTATATTCCGTTGCTTCGGGATGGAACGTTCTGAATATGTCTGTGAAGTCCATTTGGTCCAGTGTGTCATTTAAAGTCTTTATTTCCTTGTTGATCTTTTGCTTAGATGATCTGGCCATTTCAGTCAGGGGGGTGTTAAAGTCCCCCACTATGATTGTATGGTGTCAATGTCTTTCTTTGCTTTTCTTCTAAATTGCCTTATATAATTGGATGTTCCCAAGTTCGGGGCATAGACATTTACAATTGTTAGATCTTCTTCTTGGATAGACCCTTTAAGTAGGATATAGTGTCCTTCTTCATCTCTTATTACAGTCTTTGTTTTTTATTGCTTTGTTAATCACCATGTACTACATCATTTGTTTTGGTGTAGTGTCCCATGATTCATTGTTTGTTCCGAACACACAGTGCTCCATGCAGAATGTGCCCTCTTTAATACCCATCACCAGGCTAACCAATCCCCCGACCCACCTCCCCTCTAGAAACCTCGGATTTTTTTTCAGAATCCATCATCTCTCCTGTTCTGTCTCCCCCTCTCACTAACTCCCCTTCATTCTTCCTCTCCTGCTATCTCCTTCTTTTCCTTTATTCTTAAAATATGTTGCGTTATTTGTTGCAGAAGTAGAGATCTGTGATTCAACAGTCTTACACAATTCACAGCGCTCACCGTAGCTCATACCCTCCCCAATGTCTATCACCCAGCCAGCCCATCCCTCCCACCCCCGACCACTCCAGCAAGCCTCACTCTGTTCCTGAGATTAAGAATTCCTCATATCAGTGAGGTCATATGATACATGTCTTTCTCTGATTGACGTATTTCACTAATCATCGGACCCTCCAGGTCCATCCACGTCGTTGTCCATGGCAACATCTCATTCCTTTTGATGGCTGCGTAATATTCCATTGTGTATAGATATACCACCTCTTCTTTATCCACTCATCTGTCGATGGACATCTTGGCTCTTTCAACAGTTTGGCTATTGTGGACATTGCTGCTATAAACAATGGGGTGCTCGTACCGCTTCGGGTCCCTACATTTGTATCTTTGGGGTAAATACCCAGGAGTGCAATTGCTGGATCGGATGGTAGCTCTAATTTCAACTATTTGAGGAACCTCCATCCTGTTTTCCAGAGGGGTTGCAGCAGCTTGCATTCCCACCACCAGTGTAGGAGGGTTCCCCTTTCTCCACAACCCCGCCAACCTCTGTCGTTCCCTGACTTGTTCATTTGAGCCATTCTGACGGATGTGAGGGGGTATCTCATTGAGGTTTTGATGTGGATTTCCCTGATGTCGAGCCGTGTTGAGCACTTTTTCATGTGCCTGTTGGCCATTTGGATGTCTTCTTTGGAAAAATGTCTGTTCATGTCTTCTGCCTATTTTTTGATTGGATTATTTTTTCTTTGGGTGTTGAGTTTGATACGTTTTTATACATATTGGATAGTAGCCCTTTATCTGATATGTCATTCGTAAATAATTTCTCCCATTCTGTCGGTTGTCTTTTGGTTTTGTGGACTGTTTCTTTTGCTGTGCCAAAGGTTTTTATCTTGATGAAATCCCAATAGTTCATTTTTGCCCAGGCTTCCCGTGCCTTTGGTGATGTTTCTAGGAAGAAGTTGCTGCGGCTGAGGTCGAAGAGCTTGCTACCTGTGTTCTCCTTTAGGATTTTGATGGAGTCCTGTCTCACATTGAGGTCTTTCAAACATTTGGAGTCTATTTTTGTGTGTGGTGTCAGGAAATGGTCCAGTGTCATTCTTCTGCATGGGGCTGTCCAATTTCCACAGCTCCAGTTGTTGAAGAGACTCTCTTTTTGCCATTGGACATTCTTTCCTGCTCTGTCAAAGATAAGTTGACCATAGAGTTGAGGGTCCATTTCTGGGCTCTCGATTCTGTTCCATGGATCTATGTGTCTGTTTTTGTGCCAGTACCATACTGTCTTGATGATGACAGCTTTGTCATAGAGCTGGAAGTCCAGAATTGTGATGCCGCCAGCTTTGCTTTTCTTTCTCAATATTCCTCTGGCTATTCGTGGTCTCTTCTGGTTCCATTCAAATCTTAGGATTATTTGTTCCATTTCTTGGAAAAAAGTGGATGGTATTTTGATGGGGATTGCATTGAATGTGTAGATTGCTCTAGGTAGCATTGACCTCTTCACAATGTTGGTTCTCCCAGTCCATGATCATGGAACGTTTTTCCGTTTCTTTGTGTCTTCTTCAATTACTTTCCTGAGTATTTGGTAGTTTTCTGAGTACAGATCCTTTGCCTCTTGGGTTCAATTTATTCCTAGGTCTCTTCTGGTTTTGGGTGCAGTTGTGAATGGGATCGACTCCTTGATTTGTCTCTCTTCTGTCTTGTTGTTGGTGTATACGAATGCCACTGATTTCTGTGCATTGATTTTATAGCCTGCTACTTGACGGAATTGCTGTGTGAGTTCTAGCAGGTTTGGGGTGGAGTATTTTGGGTTTTCCACATAAAGTATCATATCATCTGCAAAGAGTGAGAGTTTGACTTCCTCTCTGCCGATTTGGATGCCTTTGATTTCTTTTTGTTGTCTGATTGCTGTGGCTAGGACTTCTAATACTACGTTGAATAGCAGTGGTGAGAGTGGCTATCCCTGCCGCGTTCCTGACCTTAGGGGAAAAGATCTCAGCTTTTCCCCATTGAGAATGATATTCGCTGTAGGTTGTTCGTAGATGGCTTTTATGATATTGAGGTATGTACCCGCTGTCCCTATACTCTGAAGAGTTTTGACCCAGAAAGTGTGCTTTACTTTGTCAAATGGTTTTTCTGCATCTATTGAGAGGATCATATGATTCTTGTTCTTTCTTTTGTTAATGTGTTTTATCACGTTGATTGATTTGCGGATGTTGAACCAGCCTTGCAGCCCCGGGATAAATCCCACTTGGTCATGGTGAATACTCCTTTTCATGTACTGTTGGATCCTCTTGGCTAGTATTTTGGTGAGAATTTTTGCATCGATGTTCATCAAGGATATTGGTCTCTAGTACTCCGTTTTGATGGGATCTTTGTCTGGTTTTGGGATCAAGGTAATGGTGGCCTCATAAAATGAGTTTGGAAGTTTTCCTTCCATTTCTATTGTTTGGAACAGTTTCAGGAGAATAGGTATTAATTCTTCTTTAAATGTCGGATAGAATTCCCCTGGGAATCCATCTGGCCCTGGGCTTTGGTTTCTTGGGAGGTTTTTGATGACTACTTCAATTGCCTTCGTGGTTATAGGACTGTTCAGGTTTTCTCTTTCTTCCTGGGTCAGTTTTGGTAGTTGACACATCTCTAGGAATGCACCCATTTCTTCCAGGTTATGGAATATGCTGCCATAGGGTTGCTCAGATTACGTTCTTATAATCGTTTGTATTTCTTTGGTGTTGGTTGTGATCTCTCCTCTTTCATTCATGATTTTGTTGATTTGGGTCATTTCTCTTTTCTTTTTGATCAGCCTGGACAGGGGTGTATCAATCTTGTGAATTCTTTCAAAGAACCAACTCCTAGTTCCGTTGATCTGTTCTACTGTTCTTTTGGGTTCTATTTCATTGATTTCTGCTCTGATCTCCATGATTTCTCTTCTCCTGCTGGGTTTAGGCTTTATTGGCCGTTCTTTCTCCAGCTCCTTTAGGTGTAGGGTTAGGGTGTGTATTTGAGACCTTTCATGTTTCTTGAGAAAGGCTTGTATTGCTATATACTTTCCTCGCAGGACTGCCTTGGCTGTATCCCAAAGATTTTGGACAGTTGTGTTTTCATTTTCATTGGTTTCCATGAATTTTTAAATTCATCTTTAATTTCCTGGTTGACCCATTCATTCTTTCGTAGGATGCTCTTTAGCCTCCATGTATTTGAGTTCTTTCCGACTTTCCTCTTGTGATTGAGTTCTAGGTTCAAAGCATTGTGGTCTGAAAATGTGCAGGGAATGATCCCAATCTTTGGGTACCGGTTGAGACCTGATTTGTGACCTAGGATGTGATCCATTCTGGAGAACGTTCCATGGGCCCTAGAGAAGAATGTGTATTCCGATGCTTCGGGATGGAACGTTCTGAATATGTCTGTGAAGTCCATTTGGTCCAGTGTGTCATTTAAAGTCTTTATTTCCTTGTTGATCTTTTGCTTAGATGATCTGGCCATCTCAGTCAGGGGGGAGTTAAAGTCCCCCACTATGATTGTATGGTTGTCAATGTCTTTCTTTGCTTTTCTTCTAAATTGCCTTATACAATTGGATGCTCCCATGTTCGGGGCATAGACATTTACAAATGTTAGATCTTCTTTTTGGATAGACCCTTTAAGTAGGATATAGTGTCCTTCTTCATCTCTTATTACAGTCTTTGTTTTTTATTGCTTTGTTAATCACCATGTACTACATCATTTGTTTTGGTGTAGTGTCCCATGATTCATTGTTTGTTCCGAACACACAGTGCTCCATGCAGAATGTGCCCTCTTTAATACCCATCACCGGGCTAACCAATCCCCCGACCCACCTCCCCTCTAGAAACCTCGGATTTTTTTTCAGAATCCATCATCTCTCCTGGTCTGTCTCCCCCTCTCACTAACTCCCCTTCATTCTTCCTCTCCTGCTATCTCCTTCTTTTCCTTTATTCTTAAAATATGTTGCGTTATTTGTTTCAGAAGTAGAGATCTGTGATTCAACAGTCTTACACAATTCACAGCGCTCACCGTAGCTCATACCCTCCCCAATGTCTATCACCCAGCCAGCCCATCCCTCCCACCCCCGACCACTCCAGCAAGCCTCACTCTGTTCCTGAGATTAAGAATTCCTCATATCAGTGAGGTCATATGATATATGTCTTTCTCTGATTGACTTATTTCACTAATCATCGGACCCTCCAGTTCCATCCACGTCGTTGTCCATGGCAACATCTCATTCCTTTTGATGGCTGCGTAATATTCCATTGTGTATATATATACCACCTCTTCTTTATCCACTCATCTGTCGATGGACATCTTGGCTCTTTCAACAGTTTGGCTATTGTGGACATTGCTGCTATAAACAATGGGGTGCACGTACCGCTTCGGGTCCCTACATTTGTATCTTTGTGGTAAATACCCAGGAGTGCAATTGCTGGATCGGATGGTAGCTCTAATTTCAACTATTTGAGGAACCTCCATCCTGTTTTCCAGAGGGGTTGCACCAGCTTGCATTCCCACCACCAGTGTAGGAGGGTTCCCCTTTCTCCACATCCCCGCCCACCTCTGTCGTTCCCTGACTTGTTCATTTGAGCCATTCTGACGGGTGTGAAGGGGTATCTCATTGAGGTTTTGAAGTGGATTTCCCTGATGCCGAGCCGTGTTGAGCACTTTTTCCTGTGCCTGTTGGCCATTTGGATGTCTTCTTTGGAAAAATGTCTGTTCATGCCTTCTGCCTATTTTTTGATTGGATTATTTGTTCTTTGGGTGTTGAGTTTGATACGTTTTTATACATATTGGATAGTAGCCCTTTATCTGATATGTCATTCGTAAATAATTTCTCCCATTCTGTCGGTTGTCTTTTGGTTTTGTGGACTGTTTCTTTTGCTGTGCCAAAGGTTTTTATCTTGATGAAATCCCAATAGTTCATTTTTGCCCTGGCTTCCCGTGCCTTTGGTGATGTTTGTAGGAAGAAGTTGCTGCGGCTGAGGTCGAAGAGCTTGCTACCTGTGTTCTCCTTTCGGATTTTGATGGAGTCCTGTCTCACATTGAGGTCTTTCAAACATTTGGAGTCTATTTTTGTGTGTGGTGTCAGGAAATGGTCCAGTGTCATTCTTCTGCATGGGGCTGTCCAATTTCCACAACTCCAGTTGTTGAAGAGACTCTCTTTTTGCCATTGGACATTCTTTCCTGCTCTGTCAATGATAAGTTGACCATAGAGTTGAGGGTCCACTTCTGGGCTCTCGATTCTGTTCCATGGATCTATGTGTCTGTTTTTGTGCCAGTACCATACTGTCTTGATGATGACAGCTTTGTCATAGAGCAGGAAGTCCAGAATTGTGATGCCGCCAGCTTTGCTTTTCTTTCTCAATATTCCTCTGGCTATTCGTGGTCTCTTCTGGTTCCATTCAAATCTTAGGATTATTTGTTCCATTTCTTGGAAAAAAGTGGATGGTATTTTGATAGGGATTGCATTGCATGTGTAGATTGCTCTAGGTAGCTTTGACCTCTTCACAATGTTGTTTCTCCCAGTCCATGAGCATGGAAAGTTTTTCCGTTTCTTTGTGTCTTCTTCAATTTCTTTCCTGAGTATTTGGTAGTTTTCTGAGTACAGATCCTTTGCCTCTTGGGTTCAATTTATTCCTAGGTCTCTTCTGGTTTTGGGTGCAGTTGTGAATGGGATCGACTCCTTGATTTGTCTCTCTTCTGTCTTGTTGTTGGTGTATAGGAATGCCACTGATTTCTGTGCATTGATTTTATAGCCTGCTACTTGACGGAATTGCTGTGTGAGTTCTAGCAGTTTTGGGGTGGAGTCTTTTGGGTTTTCCACATAAAGTATCATATCATCTGCAAAGAGTGAGAGTTTGACTTCCTCTCTGCCGATTTGGATGCCTTTGATTTCTTTTTGTTGTCTGATTGCTGTGGCTAGGACTTCTAATACTATGTTGAATAGCAGTGGTGAGAGTGGCTATCCCTGCCGCGTTCCTGACCTTAGGGGAAAAGATCTCAGCTTTTCCCCATTGAGAATGATATTCGCTGTAGGTTGTTCGTAGATGGCTTTTATGATATTGAGGTATGTACCCGCTGTCCCTGTACTCTGAAGAGTTTTGATCCAGAAAGTGTGCTTTACTTTGTCAAATGGTTTTTCTGCATCTATTGATAGGATCATATGATTCTTGTTCTTTCTTTGGTTAATGTGTTTTATCACGTTGATTGATTTTCGGATGTTGAACCAGCCTTGCATCCCAGGGATAAATCCCACTTGGTCATGGTGAATACTCCTTTTCATGTACTGTTGGATCCTCTTGGCTAGTATTTTGGTGAGAATTTTTGCATCGATGTTCATCAAGGATATTGGTCTCTAATACTCCTTTTTGATGGAATCTTTGTCTGGTTTTGGGATCAAGGTAATGGTGGCCTCATAAAATGAGTTTGGAAGTTTTCCTTCCATTTCTATTGTTTGGAACAGTTTCAGGAGAAGAGGTATTAATTCTTCTTTAAATGTCTGATAGAATTCCCCTGGGAATCCATCTGGCCCTGGGCTTTGGTTTCTTGGGAGGTTTTTGATGACTACTTCAATTGCCTTCGTGGTTATAGGACTGTTCAGGTTTTCTCTTTCTTCCTGGGTCAGTTTTGGTAGTTGACACATCGCTAGGAATGCACCCATTTCTTCCAGGTTATGGAATATGCTGCCATAGGGTTGCTCAGATTACGTTCTTATAATCGTTTGTATTTCTTTGGTGTTGGTTGTGATCTCTCCTCTTTCATTCATGATTTTGTTGATTTGGGTCATTTCTCTTTTCTTTTTGATCAGCCTGGACAGGGGTGTATCAATCTTGTGAATTCTTTCAAAGAACCAGCTCCTAGTTCCGTTGATCTGTTCTACTGTTCTTTTGGCTTCTATTTCATTGATTTCTGCTCTGATCTGCATGATTTCTCTTCTCCTGCTGGGTTTAGGCTTTATTGGCCGTTCTTTCTCCAGCTCCTTTAGGTGTAGGGTTAGGGTGTGTATTTGAGACCTTTCATGTTTCTTGAGAAAGGCTTGTATTGCTATATACTTTCCTCGCAGGACTGCCTTGGCTGTATCCCAAAGATTTTGGACAGTTGTGTTTTCATTTTCATTGGTTTCCATGAATTTTTAAGTTCTTCTTTAATTTCCTGGTTGACCCATTCATTCTTTCGTAGGATGCTATTTAGCCTCCATGTATTTGAGTTCTTTCCGACTTTCCTCTTGTGATTGAGTTCTAGTTTCAAAGCATTGTGGTCTGAAAATGTGCAGGGAATGATCCCAAACTTTGGGTACCGGTTGAGACCTGATTTGTGACCTAGGATGTGATCCATTCTGGAGAACGTTCCATGGGCCCTAGAGAAGAATGTATATTCCGTTGCTTCGGGATGGAACGTTCTGAATATGTCTGTGAAGTCCATTTGGTCCAGTGTGTCATTTAAAGTCTTTATTTCCTTGTTGATCTTTTGCTTAGATGATCTGGCCATTTCAGTCAGGGGGGTGTTAAAGTCCCCCACTATGATTGTATGGTGTCAATGTCTTTCTTTGCTTTTCTTCTAAATTGCCTTATATAATTGGATGTTCCCAAGTTCGGGGCATAGACATTTACAATTGTTAGATCTTCTTCTTGGATAGACCCTTTAAGTAGGATATAGTGTCCTTCTTCATCTCTTATTACAGTCTTTGTTTTTTATTGCTTTGTTAATCACCATGTACTACATCATTTGTTTTGGTGTAGTGTCCCATGATTCATTGTTTGTTCCGAACACACAGTGCTCCATGCAGAATGTGCCCTCTTTAATACCCATCACCAGGCTAACCAATCCCCCGACCCACCTCCCCTCTAGAAACCTCGGATTTTTTTTCAGAATCCATCATCTCTCCTGTTCTGTCTCCCCCTCTCACTAACTCCCCTTCATTCTTCCTCTCCTGCTATCTCCTTCTTTTCCTTTATTCTTAAAATATGTTGCGTTATTTGTTGCAGAAGTAGAGATCTGTGATTCAACAGTCTTACACAATTCACAGCGCTCACCGTAGCTCATACCCTCCCCAATGTCTATCACCCAGCCAGCCCATCCCTCCCACCCCCGACCACTCCAGCAAGCCTCACTCTGTTCCTGAGATTAAGAATTCCTCATATCAGTGAGGTCATATGATACATGTCTTTCTCTGATTGACGTATTTCACTAATCATCGGACCCTCCAGGTCCATCCACGTCGTTGTCCATGGCAACATCTCATTCCTTTTGATGGCTGCGTAATATTCCATTGTGTATAGATATACCACCTCTTCTTTATCCACTCATCTGTCGATGGACATCTTGGCTCTTTCAACAGTTTGGCTATTGTGGACATTGCTGCTATAAACAATGGGGTGCTCGTACCGCTTCGGGTCCCTACATTTGTATCTTTGGGGTAAATACCCAGGAGTGCAATTGCTGGATCGGATGGTAGCTCTAATTTCAACTATTTGAGGAACCTCCATCCTGTTTTCCAGAGGGGTTGCAGCAGCTTGCATTCCCACCACCAGTGTAGGAGGGTTCCCCTTTCTCCACAACCCCGCCAACCTCTGTCGTTCCCTGACTTGTTCATTTGAGCCATTCTGACGGATGTGAGGGGGTATCTCATTGAGGTTTTGATGTGGATTTCCCTGATGTCGAGCCGTGTTGAGCACTTTTTCATGTGCCTGTTGGCCATTTGGATGTCTTCTTTGGAAAAATGTCTGTTCATGTCTTCTGCCTATTTTTTGATTGGATTATTTTTTCTTTGGGTGTTGAGTTTGATACGTTTTTATTCATATTGGATAGTAGCCCTTTATCTGATATGTCATTCGTAAATAATTTCTCCCATTCTGTCGGTTGTCTTTTGGTTTTGTGGACTGTTTCTTTTGCTGTGCCAAAGGTTTTTATCTTGATGAAATCCCAATAGTTCATTTTTGCCCAGGCTTCCCGTGCCTTTGGTGATGTTTCTAGGAAGAAGTTGCTGCGGCTGAGGTCGAAGAGCTTGCTACCTGTGTTCTCCTTTAGGATTTTGATGGAGTCCTGTCTCACATTGAGGTCTTTCAAACATTTGGAGTCTATTTTTGTGTGTGGTGTCAGGAAATGGTCCAGTGTCATTCTTCTGCATGGGGCTGTCCAATTTCCACAGCTCCAGTTGTTGAAGAGACTCTCTTTTTGCCATTGGACATTCTTTCCTGCTCTGTCAAAGATAAGTTGACCATAGAGTTGAGGGTCCATTTCTGGGCTCTCGATTCTGTTCCATGGATCTATGTGTCTGTTTTTGTGCCAGTACCATACTGTCTTGATGATGACAGCTTTGTCATAGAGCTGGAAGTCCAGAATTGTGATGCCGCCAGCTTTGCTTTTCTTTCTCAATATTCCTCTGGCTATTCGTGGTCTCTTCTGGTTCCATTCAAATCTTAGGATTATTTGTTCCATTTCTTGGAAAAAAGTGGATGGTATTTTGATGGGGATTGCATTGAATGTGTAGATTGCTCTAGGTAGCATTGACCTCTTCACAATGTTGGTTCTCCCAGTCCATGATCATGGAACGTTTTTCCGTTTCTTTGTGTCTTCTTCAATTACTTTCCTGAGTATTTGGTAGTTTTCTGAGTACAGATCCTTTGCCTCTTGGGTTCAATTTATTCCTAGGTCTCTTCTGGTTTTGGGTGCAGTTGTGAATGGGATCGACTCCTTGATTTGTCTCTCTTCTGTCTTGTTGTTGGTGTATACGAATGCCACTGATTTCTGTGCATTGATTTTATAGCCTGCTACTTGACGGAATTGCTGTGTGAGTTCTAGCAGGTTTGGGGTGGAGTATTTTGGGTTTTCCACATAAAGTATCATATCATCTGCAAAGAGTGAGAGTTTGACTTCCTCTCTGCCGATTTGGATGCCTTTGATTTCTTTTTGTTGTCTGATTGCTGTGGCTAGGACTTCTAATACTACGTTGAATAGCAGTGGTGAGAGTGGCTATCCCTGCCGCGTTCCTGACCTTAGGGGAAAAGATCTCAGCTTTTCCCCATTGAGAATGATATTCGCTGTAGGTTGTTCGTAGATGGCTTTTATGATATTGAGGTATGTACCCGCTGTCCCTATACTCTGAAGAGTTTTGACCCAGAAAGTGTGCTTTACTTTGTCAAATGGTTTTTCTGCATCTATTGAGAGGATCATATGATTCTTGTTCTTTCTTTTGTTAATGTGTTTTATCACGTTGATTGATTTGCGGATGTTGAACCAGCCTTGCAGCCCCGGGATAAATCCCACTTGGTCATGGTGAATACTCCTTTTCATGTACTGTTGGATCCTCTTGGCTAGTATTTTGGTGAGAATTTTTGCATCGATGTTCATCAAGGATATTGGTCTCTAGTACTCCGTTTTGATGGGATCTTTGTCTGGTTTTGGGATCAAGGTAATGGTGGCCTCATAAAATGAGTTTGGAAGTTTTCCTTCCATTTCTATTGTTTGGAACAGTTTCAGGAGAATAGGTATTAATTCTTCTTTAAATGTCGGATAGAATTCCCCTGGGAATCCATCTGGCCCTGGGCTTTGTTTTCTTGGGAGGTTTTTGATGACTACTTCAATTGCCTTCGTGGTTATAGGACTGTTCAGGTTTTCTCTTTCTTCCTGGGTCAGTTTTGGTAGTTGACACATCTCTAGGAATGCACCCATTTCTTCCAGGTTATGGAATATGCTGCCATAGGGTTGCTCAGATTACGTTCTTATAATCGTTTGTATTTCTTTGGTGTTGGTTGTGATCTCTCCTCTTTCATTCATGATTTTGTTGATTTGGGTCATTTCTCTTTTCTTTTTGATCAGCCTGGACAGGGGTGTATCAATCTTGTGAATTCTTTCAAAGAACCAACTCCTAGTTCCGTTGATCTGTTCTACTGTTCTTTTGGGTTCTATTTCATTGATTTCTGCTCTGATCTCCATGATTTCTCTTCTCCTGCTGGGTTTAGGCTTTATTGGCCGTTCTTTCTCCAGCTCCTTTAGGTGTAGGGTTAGGGTGTGTATTTGAGACCTTTCATGTTTCTTGAGAAAGGCTTGTATTGCTATATACTTTCCTCGCAGGACTGCCTTGGCTGTATCCCAAAGATTTTGGACAGTTGTGTTTTCATTTTCATTGGTTTCCATGAATTTTTAAATTCATCTTTAATTTCCTGGTTGACCCATTCATTCTTTCGTAGGATGCTCTTTAGCCTCCATGTATTTGAGTTCTTTCCGACTTTCCTCTTTTGATTGAGGTCTAGGTTCAAAGCATTGTGGTCTGAAAATGTGCAGGGAATGATCCCAATCTTTGGGTACCGGTTGAGACCTGATTTGTGACCTAGGATGTGATCCATTCTGGAGAACGTTCCATGGGCCCTAGAGAAGAATGTGTATTCCGATGCTTCGGGATGGAACGTTCTGAATATGTCTGTGAAGTCCATTTGGTCCAGTGTGTCATTTAAAGTCTTTATTTCCTTGTTGATCTTTTGCTTAGATGATCTGGCCATCTCAGTCAGGGGGGAGTTAAAGTCCCCCACTATGATTGTATGGTTGTCAATGTCTTTCTTTGCTTTTCTTCTAAATTGCCTTATACAATTGGATGCTCCCATGTTCGGGGCATAGACATTTACAAATGTTAGATCTTCTTTTTGGATAGACCCTTTAAGTAGGATATAGTGTCCTTCTTCATCTCTTATTACAGTCTTTGTTTTTTATTGCTTTGTTAATCACCATGTACTACATCATTTGTTTTGGTGTAGTGTCCCATGATTCATTGTTTGTTCCGAACACACAGTGCTCCATGCAGAATGTGCCCTCTTTAATACCCATCACCGGGCTAACCAATCCCCCGACCCACCTCCCCTCTAGAAACCTCGGATTTTTTTTCAGAATCCATCATCTCTCCTGGTCTGTCTCCCCCTCTCACTAACTCCCCTTCATTCTTCCTCTCCTGCTATCTCCTTCTTTTCCTTTATTCTTAAAATATGTTGCGTTATTTGTTTCAGAAGTAGAGATCTGTGATTCAACAGTCTTACACAATTCACAGCGCTCACCGTAGCTCATACCCTCCCCAATGTCTATCACCCAGCCAGCCCATCCCTCCCACCCCCGACCACTCCAGCAAGCCTCACTCTGTTCCTGAGATTAAGAATTCCTCATATCAGTGAGGTCATATGATATATGTCTTTCTCTGATTGACTTATTTCACTAATCATCGGACCCTCCAGTTCCATCCACGTCGTTGTCCATGGCAACATCTCATTCCTTTTGATGGCTGCGTAATATTCCATTGTGTATATATATACCACCTCTTCTTTATCCACTCATCTGTCGATGGACATCTTGGCTCTTTCAACAGTTTGGCTATTGTGGACATTGCTGCTATAAACAATGGGGTGCACGTACCGCTTCGGGTCCCTACATTTGTATCTTTGTGGTAAATACCCAGGAGTGCAATTGCTGGATCGGATGGTAGCTCTAATTTCAACTATTTGAGGAACCTCCATCCTGTTTTCCAGAGGGGTTGCACCAGCTTGCATTCCCACCACCAGTGTAGGAGGGTTCCCCTTTCTCCACATCCCCGCCCACCTCTGTCGTTCCCTGACTTGTTCATTTGAGCCATTCTGACGGGTGTGAAGGGGTATCTCATTGAGGTTTTGAAGTGGATTTCCCTGATGCCGAGCCGTGTTGAGCACTTTTTCCTGTGCCTGTTGGCCATTTGGATGTCTTCTTTGGAAAAATGTCTGTTCATGCCTTCTGCCTATTTTTTGATTGGATTATTTGTTCTTTGGGTGTTGAGTTTGATACGTTTTTTTACATATTGGATAGTAGCCCTTTATCTGATATGTCATTCGTAAATAATTTCTCCCATTCTGTCGGTTGTCTTTTGGTTTTGTGGACTGTTTCTTTTGCTGTGCCAAAGGTTTTTATCTTGATGAAATCCCAATAGTTCCTTTTTGCCCTGCTTCCCGTGCCTTTGGTGATGTTTGTAGGAAGAAGTTGCTGCAGCTGAGGTCGAAGAGCTTGCTACCTGTGTTCTCCTTTAGGATTTTGATGGAGTCCTGTCTCACATTGAGGTCTTTCAAACATTTGGAGTCTATTTTTGTGTGTGGTGTCAGGAAATGGTCCAGTGTCATTCTTCTGCATGGGGCTGTCCAATTTCCACAACTCCAGTTGTTGAAGAGACTCTCTTTTTGCCATTGGACATTCTTTCCTGCTCTGTCAATGATAAGTTGACCATAGAGTTGAGGGTCCACTTCTGGGCTCTCGATTCTGTTCCATGGATCTATGTGTCTGTTTTTGTGCCAGTACCATACTGTCTTGATGATGACAGCTTTGTCATAGAGCAGGAAGTCCAGAATTGTGATGCCGCCAGCTTTGCTTTTCTTTCTCAATATTCCTCTGGCTATTCGTGGTCTCTTCTGGTTCCATTCAAATCTTAGGATTATTTGTTCCATTTCTTGGAAAAAAGTGGATGGTATTTTGATAGGGATTGCATTGCATGTGTAGATTGCTCTAGGTAGCTTTGACCTCTTCACAATGTTGTTTCTCCCAGTCCATGAGCATGGAACGTTTTTCCGTTTCTTTGTGTCTTCTTCAATTTCTTTCCTGAGTATTTGGTAGTTTTCTGAGTACAGATCCTTTGCCTCTTGGGTTCAATTTATTCCTAGGTCTCTTCTGGTTTTGGGTGCAGTTGTGAATGGGATCGACTCCTTGATTTGTCTCTCTTCTGTCTTGTTGTTGGTGTATAGGAATGCCACTGATTTCTGTGCATTGATTTTATAGCCTGCTACTTGACGGAATTGCTGTGTGAGTTCTAGCAGTTTTGGGGTGGAGTCTTTTGGGTTTTCCACATAAAGTATCATATCATCTGCAAAGAGTGAGAGTTTGACTTCCTCTCTGCCGATTTGGATGCCTTTGATTTCTTTTTGTTGTCTGATTGCTGTGGCTAGGACTTCTAATACTATGTTGAATAGCAGTGGTGAGAGTGGCTATCCCTGCCGCGTTCCTGACCTTAGGGGAAAAGATCTCAGCTTTTCCCCATTGAGAATGATATTCGCTGTAGGTTGTTCGTAGATGGCTTTTATGATATTGCGGTATGTACCCGCTGTCCCTGTACTCTGAAGAGTTTTGATCCAGAAAGTGTGCTTTACTTTGTCAAATGGTTTTTCTGCATCTATTGATAGGATCATATGATTCTTGTTCTTTCTTTGGTTAATGTGTTTTATCACGTTGATTGATTTTCGGATGTTGAACCAGCCTTGCATCCCAGGGATAAATCCCACTTGGTCATGGTGAATACTCCTTTTCATGTACTGTTGGATCCTCTTGGCTAGTATTTTGGTGAGAATTTTTGCATCGATGTTCATCAAGGATATTGGTCTCTAATACTCCTTTTTGATGGAATCTTTGTCTGGTTTTGGGATCAAGGTAATGGTGGCCTCATAAAATGAGTTTGGAAGTTTTCCTTCCATTTCTATTGTTTGGAACAGTTTCAGGAGAAGAGGTATTAATTCTTCTTTAAATGTCTGATAGAATTCCCCTGGGAATCCATCTGGCCCTGGGCTTTGGTTTCTTGGGAGGTTTTTGATGACTACTTCAATTGCCTTCGTGGTTATAGGACTGTTCAGGTTTTCTCTTTCTTCCTGGGTCAGTTTTGGTAGTTGACACATCGCTAGGAATGCACCCATTTCTTCCAGGTTATGGAATATGCTGCCATAGGGTTGCTCAGATTACGTTCTTATAATCGTTTGTATTTCTTTGGTGTTGGTTGTGATCTCTCCTCTTTCATTCATGATTTTGTTGATTTGGGTCATTTCTCTTTTCTTTTTGATCAGCCTGGACAGGGGTGTATCAATCTTGTGAATTCTTTCAAAGAACCAGCTCCTAGTTCCGTTGATCTGTTCTACTGTTCTTTTGGCTTCTATTTCATTGATTTCTGCTCTGATCTGCATGATTTCTCTTCTCCTGCTGGGTTTAGGCTTTATTGGCCGTTCTTTCTCCAGCTCCTTTAGGTGTAGGGTTAGGGTGTGTATTTGAGACCTTTCATGTTTCTTGAGAAAGGCTTGTATTGCTATATACTTTCCTCGCAGGACTGCCTTGGCTGTATCCCAAAGATTTTGGACAGTTGTGTTTTCATTTTCATTGGTTTCCATGAATTTTTAAGTTCTTCTTTAATTTCCTGGTTGACCCATTCATTCTTTCGTAGGATGCTATTTAGCCTCCATGTATTTGAGTTCTTTCCGACTTTCCTCTTGTGATTGAGTTCTAGTTTCAAAGCATTGTGGTCTGAAAATGTGCAGGGAATGATCCCAAACTTTGGGTACCGGTTGAGACCTGATTTGTGACCTAGGATGTGATCCATTCTGGAGAACGTTCCATGGGCCCTAGAGAAGAATGTATATTCCGTTGCTTCGGGATGGAACGTTCTGAATATGTCTGTGAAGTCCATTTGGTCCAGTGTGTCATTTAAAGTCTTTATTTCCTTGTTGATCTTTTGCTTAGATGATCTGGCCATTTCAGTCAGGGGGGTGTTAAAGTCCCCCACTATGATTGTATGGTGTCAATGTCTTTCTTTGCTTTTCTTCTAAATTGCCTTATATAATTGGATGTTCCCAAGTTCGGGGCATAGACATTTACAATTGTTAGATCTTCTTCTTGGATAGACCCTTTAAGTAGGATATAGTGTCCTTCTTCATCTCTTATTACAGTCTTTGTTTTTTATTGCTTTGTTAATCACCATGTACTACATCATTTGTTTTGGTGTAGTGTCCCATGATTCATTGTTTGTTCCGAACACACAGTGCTCCATGCAGAATGTGCCCTCTTTAATACCCATCACCAGGCTAACCAATCCCCCGACCCACCTCCCCTCTAGAAACCTCGGATTTTTTTTCAGAATCCATCATCTCTCCTGTTCTGTCTCCCCCTCTCACTAACTCCCCTTCATTCTTCCTCTCCTGCTATCTCCTTCTTTTCCTTTATTCTTAAAATATGTTGCGTTATTTGTTGCAGAAGTAGAGATCTGTGATTCAACAGTCTTACACAATTCACAGCGCTCACCGTAGCTCATACCCTCCCCAATGTCTATCACCCAGCCAGCCCATCCCTCCCACCCCCGACCACTCCAGCAAGCCTCACTCTGTTCCTGAGATTAAGAATTCCTCATATCAGTGAGGTCATATGATACATGTCTTTCTCTGATTGACGTATTTCACTAATCATCGGACCCTCCAGGTCCATCCACGTCGTTGTCCATGGCAACATCTCATTCCTTTTGATGGCTGCGTAATATTCCATTGTGTATAGATATACCACCTCTTCTTTATCCACTCATCTGTCGATGGACATCTTGGCTCTTTCAACAGTTTGGCTATTGTGGACATTGCTGCTATAAACAATGGGGTGCTCGTACCGCTTCGGGTCCCTACATTTGTATCTTTGGGGTAAATACCCAGGAGTGCAATTGCTGGATCGGATGGTAGCTCTAATTTCAACTATTTGAGGAACCTCCATCCTGTTTTCCAGAGGGGTTGCAGCAGCTTGCATTCCCACCACCAGTGTAGGAGGGTTCCCCTTTCTCCACAACCCCGCCAACCTCTGTCGTTCCCTGACTTGTTCATTTGAGCCATTCTGACGGATGTGAGGGGGTATCTCATTGAGGTTTTGATGTGGATTTCCCTGATGTCGAGCCGTGTTGAGCACTTTTTCATGTGCCTGTTGGCCATTTGGATGTCTTCTTTGGAAAAATGTCTGTTCATGTCTTCTGCCTATTTTTTGATTGGATTATTTTTTCTTTGGGTGTTGAGTTTGATACGTTTTTATTCATATTGGATAGTAGCCCTTTATCTGATATGTCATTCGTAAATAATTTCTCCCATTCTGTCGGTTGTCTTTTGGTTTTGTGGACTGTTTCTTTTGCTGTGCCAAAGGTTTTTATCTTGATGAAATCCCAATAGTTCATTTTTGCCCAGGCTTCCCGTGCCTTTGGTGATGTTTCTAGGAAGAAGTTGCTGCGGCTGAGGTCGAAGAGCTTGCTACCTGTGTTCTCCTTTAGGATTTTGATGGAGTCCTGTCTCACATTGAGGTCTTTCAAACATTTGGAGTCTATTTTTGTGTGTGGTGTCAGGAAATGGTCCAGTGTCATTCTTCTGCATGGGGCTGTCCAATTTCCACAGCTCCAGTTGTTGAAGAGACTCTCTTTTTGCCATTGGACATTCTTTCCTGCTCTGTCAAAGATAAGTTGACCATAGAGTTGAGGGTCCATTTCTGGGCTCTCGATTCTGTTCCATGGATCTATGTGTCTGTTTTTGTGCCAGTACCATACTGTCTTGATGATGACAGCTTTGTCATAGAGCTGGAAGTCCAGAATTGTGATGCCGCCAGCTTTGCTTTTCTTTCTCAATATTCCTCTGGCTATTCGTGGTCTCTTCTGGTTCCATTCAAATCTTAGGATTATTTGTTCCATTTCTTGGAAAAAAGTGGATGGTATTTTGATGGGGATTGCATTGAATGTGTAGATTGCTCTAGGTAGCATTGACCTCTTCACAATGTTGGTTCTCCCAGTCCATGATCATGGAACGTTTTTCCGTTTCTTTGTGTCTTCTTCAATTACTTTCCTGAGTATTTGGTAGTTTTCTGAGTACAGATCCTTTGCCTCTTGGGTTCAATTTATTCCTAGGTCTCTTCTGGTTTTGGGTGCAGTTGTGAATGGGATCGACTCCTTGATTTGTCTCTCTTCTGTCTTGTTGTTGGTGTATACGAATGCCACTGATTTCTGTGCATTGATTTTATAGCCTGCTACTTGACGGAATTGCTGTGTGAGTTCTAGCAGGTTTGGGGTGGAGTATTTTGGGTTTTCCACATAAAGTATCATATCATCTGCAAAGAGTGAGAGTTTGACTTCCTCTCTGCCGATTTGGATGCCTTTGATTTCTTTTTGTTGTCTGATTGCTGTGGCTAGGACTTCTAATACTACGTTGAATAGCAGTGGTGAGAGTGGCTATCCCTGCCGCGTTCCTGACCTTAGGGGAAAAGATCTCAGCTTTTCCCCATTGAGAATGATATTCGCTGTAGGTTGTTCGTAGATGGCTTTTATGATATTGAGGTATGTACCCGCTGTCCCTATACTCTGAAGAGTTTTGACCCAGAAAGTGTGCTTTACTTTGTCAAATGGTTTTTCTGCATCTATTGAGAGGATCATATGATTCTTGTTCTTTCTTTTGTTAATGTGTTTTATCACGTTGATTGATTTGCGGATGTTGAACCAGCCTTGCAGCCCCGGGATAAATCCCACTTGGTCATGGTGAATACTCCTTTTCATGTACTGTTGGATCCTCTTGGCTAGTATTTTGGTGAGAATTTTTGCATCGATGTTCATCAAGGATATTGGTCTCTAGTACTCCGTTTTGATGGGATCTTTGTCTGGTTTTGGGATCAAGGTAATGGTGGCCTCATAAAATGAGTTTGGAAGTTTTCCTTCCATTTCTATTGTTTGGAACAGTTTCAGGAGAATAGGTATTAATTCTTCTTTAAATGTCGGATAGAATTCCCCTGGGAATCCATCTGGCCCTGGGCTTTGTTTTCTTGGGAGGTTTTTGATGACTACTTCAATTGCCTTCGTGGTTATAGGACTGTTCAGGTTTTCTCTTTCTTCCTGGGTCAGTTTTGGTAGTTGACACATCTCTAGGAATGCACCCATTTCTTCCAGGTTATGGAATATGCTGCCATAGGGTTGCTCAGATTACGTTCTTATAATCGTTTGTATTTCTTTGGTGTTGGTTGTGATCTCTCCTCTTTCATTCATGATTTTGTTGATTTGGGTCATTTCTCTTTTCTTTTTGATCAGCCTGGACAGGGGTGTATCAATCTTGTGAATTCTTTCAAAGAACCAACTCCTAGTTCCGTTGATCTGTTCTACTGTTCTTTTGGGTTCTATTTCATTGATTTCTGCTCTGATCTCCATGATTTCTCTTCTCCTGCTGGGTTTAGGCTTTATTGGCCGTTCTTTCTCCAGCTCCTTTAGGTGTAGGGTTAGGGTGTGTATTTGAGACCTTTCATGTTTCTTGAGAAAGGCTTGTATTGCTATATACTTTCCTCGCAGGACTGCCTTGGCTGTATCCCAAAGATTTTGGACAGTTGTGTTTTCATTTTCATTGGTTTCCATGAATTTTTAAATTCATCTTTAATTTCCTGGTTGACCCATTCATTCTTTCGTAGGATGCTCTTTAGCCTCCATGTATTTGAGTTCTTTCCGACTTTCCTCTTTTGATTGAGGTCTAGGTTCAAAGCATTGTGGTCTGAAAATGTGCAGGGAATGATCCCAATCTTTGGGTACCGGTTGAGACCTGATTTGTGACCTAGGATGTGATCCATTCTGGAGAACGTTCCATGGGCCCTAGAGAAGAATGTGTATTCCGATGCTTCGGGATGGAACGTTCTGAATATGTCTGTGAAGTCCATTTGGTCCAGTGTGTCATTTAAAGTCTTTATTTCCTTGTTGATCTTTTGCTTAGATGATCTGGCCATCTCAGTCAGGGGGGAGTTAAAGTCCCCCACTATGATTGTATGGTTGTCAATGTCTTTCTTTGCTTTTCTTCTAAATTGCCTTATACAATTGGATGCTCCCATGTTCGGGGCATAGACATTTACAAATGTTAGATCTTCTTTTTGGATAGACCCTTTAAGTAGGATATAGTGTCCTTCTTCATCTCTTATTACAGTCTTTGTTTTTTATTGCTTTGTTAATCACCATGTACTACATCATTTGTTTTGGTGTAGTGTCCCATGATTCATTGTTTGTTCCGAACACACAGTGCTCCATGCAGAATGTGCCCTCTTTAATACCCATCACCGGGCTAACCAATCCCCCGACCCACCTCCCCTCTAGAAACCTCGGATTTTTTTTCAGAATCCATCATCTCTCCTGGTCTGTCTCCCCCTCTCACTAACTCCCCTTCATTCTTCCTCTCCTGCTATCTCCTTCTTTTCCTTTATTCTTAAAATATGTTGCGTTATTTGTTTCAGAAGTAGAGATCTGTGATTCAACAGTCTTACACAATTCACAGCGCTCACCGTAGCTCATACCCTCCCCAATGTCTATCACCCAGCCAGCCCATCCCTCCCACCCCCGACCACTCCAGCAAGCCTCACTCTGTTCCTGAGATTAAGAATTCCTCATATCAGTGAGGTCATATGATATATGTCTTTCTCTGATTGACTTATTTCACTAATCATCGGACCCTCCAGTTCCATCCACGTCGTTGTCCATGGCAACATCTCATTCCTTTTGATGGCTGCGTAATATTCCATTGTGTATATATATACCACCTCTTCTTTATCCACTCATCTGTCGATGGACATCTTGGCTCTTTCAACAGTTTGGCTATTGTGGACATTGCTGCTATAAACAATGGGGTGCACGTACCGCTTCGGGTCCCTACATTTGTATCTTTGTGGTAAATACCCAGGAGTGCAATTGCTGGATCGGATGGTAGCTCTAATTTCAACTATTTGAGGAACCTCCATCCTGTTTTCCAGAGGGGTTGCACCAGCTTGCATTCCCACCACCAGTGTAGGAGGGTTCCCCTTTCTCCACATCCCCGCCCACCTCTGTCGTTCCCTGACTTGTTCATTTGAGCCATTCTGACGGGTGTGAAGGGGTATCTCATTGAGGTTTTGAAGTGGATTTCCCTGATGCCGAGCCGTGTTGAGCACTTTTTCCTGTGCCTGTTGGCCATTTGGATGTCTTCTTTGGAAAAATGTCTGTTCATGCCTTCTGCCTATTTTTTGATTGGATTATTTGTTCTTTGGGTGTTGAGTTTGATACGTTTTTTTACATATTGGATAGTAGCCCTTTATCTGATATGTCATTCGTAAATAATTTCTCCCATTCTGTCGGTTGTCTTTTGGTTTTGTGGACTGTTTCTTTTGCTGTGCCAAAGGTTTTTATCTTGATGAAATCCCAATAGTTCCTTTTTGCCCTGCTTCCCGTGCCTTTGGTGATGTTTGTAGGAAGAAGTTGCTGCAGCTGAGGTCGAAGAGCTTGCTACCTGTGTTCTCCTTTAGGATTTTGATGGAGTCCTGTCTCACATTGAGGTCTTTCAAACATTTGGAGTCTATTTTTGTGTGTGGTGTCAGGAAATGGTCCAGTGTCATTCTTCTGCATGGGGCTGTCCAATTTCCACAACTCCAGTTGTTGAAGAGACTCTCTTTTTGCCATTGGACATTCTTTCCTGCTCTGTCAATGATAAGTTGACCATAGAGTTGAGGGTCCACTTCTGGGCTCTCGATTCTGTTCCATGGATCTATGTGTCTGTTTTTGTGCCAGTACCATACTGTCTTGATGATGACAGCTTTGTCATAGAGCAGGAAGTCCAGAATTGTGATGCCGCCAGCTTTGCTTTTCTTTCTCAATATTCCTCTGGCTATTCGTGGTCTCTTCTGGTTCCATTCAAATCTTAGGATTATTTGTTCCATTTCTTGGAAAAAAGTGGATGGTATTTTGATAGGGATTGCATTGCATGTGTAGATTGCTCTAGGTAGCTTTGACCTCTTCACAATGTTGTTTCTCCCAGTCCATGAGCATGGAACGTTTTTCCGTTTCTTTGTGTCTTCTTCAATTTCTTTCCTGAGTATTTGGTAGTTTTCTGAGTACAGATCCTTTGCCTCTTGGGTTCAATTTATTCCTAGGTCTCTTCTGGTTTTGGGTGCAGTTGTGAATGGGATCGACTCCTTGATTTGTCTCTCTTCTGTCTTGTTGTTGGTGTATAGGAATGCCACTGATTTCTGTGCATTGATTTTATAGCCTGCTACTTGACGGAATTGCTGTGTGAGTTCTAGCAGTTTTGGGGTGGAGTCTTTTGGGTTTTCCACATAAAGTATCATATCATCTGCAAAGAGTGAGAGTTTGACTTCCTCTCTGCCGATTTGGATGCCTTTGATTTCTTTTTGTTGTCTGATTGCTGTGGCTAGGACTTCTAATACTATGTTGAATAGCAGTGGTGAGAGTGGCTATCCCTGCCGCGTTCCTGACCTTAGGGGAAAAGATCTCAGCTTTTCCCCATTGAGAATGATATTCGCTGTAGGTTGTTCGTAGATGGCTTTTATGATATTGCGGTATGTACCCGCTGTCCCTGTACTCTGAAGAGTTTTGATCCAGAAAGTGTGCTTTACTTTGTCAAATGGTTTTTCTGCATCTATTGATAGGATCATATGATTCTTGTTCTTTCTTTGGTTAATGTGTTTTATCACGTTGATTGATTTTCGGATGTTGAACCAGCCTTGCATCCCAGGGATAAATCCCACTTGGTCATGGTGAATACTCCTTTTCATGTACTGTTGGATCCTCTTGGCTAGTATTTTGGTGAGAATTTTTGCATCGATGTTCATCAAGGATATTGGTCTCTAATACTCCTTTTTGATGGAATCTTTGTCTGGTTTTGGGATCAAGGTAATGGTGGCCTCATAAAATGAGTTTGGAAGTTTTCCTTCCATTTCTATTGTTTGGAACAGTTTCAGGAGAAGAGGTATTAATTCTTCTTTAAATGTCTGATAGAATTCCCCTGGGAATCCATCTGGCCCTGGGCTTTGGTTTCTTGGGAGGTTTTTGATGACTACTTCAATTGCCTTCGTGGTTATAGGACTGTTCAGGTTTTCTCTTTCTTCCTGGGTCAGTTTTGGTAGTTGACACATCGCTAGGAATGCACCCATTTCTTCCAGGTTATGGAATATGCTGCCATAGGGTTGCTCAGATTACGTTCTTATAATCGTTTGTATTTCTTTGGTGTTGGTTGTGATCTCTCCTCTTTCATTCATGATTTTGTTGATTTGGGTCATTTCTCTTTTCTTTTTGATCAGCCTGGACAGGGGTGTATCAATCTTGTGAATTCTTTCAAAGAACCAGCTCCTAGTTCCGTTGATCTGTTCTACTGTTCTTTTGGCTTCTATTTCATTGATTTCTGCTCTGATCTGCATGATTTCTCTTCTCCTGCTGGGTTTAGGCTTTATTGGCCGTTCTTTCTCCAGCTCCTTTAGGTGTAGGGTTAGGGTGTGTATTTGAGACCTTTCATGTTTCTTGAGAAAGGCTTGTATTGCTATATACTTTCCTCGCAGGACTGCCTTGGCTGTATCCCAAAGATTTTGGACAGTTGTGTTTTCATTTTCATTGGTTTCCATGAATTTTTAAGTTCTTCTTTAATTTCCTGGTTGACCCATTCATTCTTTCGTAGGATGCTATTTAGCCTCCATGTATTTGTGTTCTTTCCGACTTTCCTCTTGTGATTGAGTTCTAGTTTCAAAGCATTGTGGTCTGAAAATGTGCAGGGAATGATCCCAAACTTTGGGTACCGGTTGAGACCTGATTTGTGACCTAGGATGTGATCCATTCTGGAGAACGTTCCATGGGCCCTAGAGAAGAATGTATATTCCGTTGCTTCGGGATGGAACGTTCTGAATATGTCTGTGAAGTCCATTTGGTCCAGTGTGTCATTTAAAGTCTTTATTTCCTTGTTGATCTTTTGCTTAGATGATCTGGCCATTTCAGTCAGGGGGGTGTTAAAGTCCCCCACTATGATTGTATGGTGTCAATGTCTTTCTTTGCTTTTCTTCTAAATTGCCTTATATAATTGGATGTTCCCAAGTTCGGGGCATAGACATTTACAATTGTTAGATCTTCTTCTTGGATAGACCCTTTAAGTAGGATATAGTGTCCTTCTTCATCTCTTATTACAGTCTTTGTTTTTTATTGCTTTGTTAATCACCATGTACTACATCATTTGTTTTGGTGTAGTGTCCCATGATTCATTGTTTGTTCCGAACACACAGTGCTCCATGCAGAATGTGCCCTCTTTAATACCCATCACCAGGCTAACCAATCCCCCGACCCACCTCCCCTCTAGAAACCTCGGATTTTTTTTCAGAATCCATCATCTCTCCTGTTCTGTCTCCCCCTCTCACTAACTCCCCTTCATTCTTCCTCTCCTGCTATCTCCTTCTTTTCCTTTATTCTTAAAATATGTTGCGTTATTTGTTGCAGAAGTAGAGATCTGTGATTCAACAGTCTTACACAATTCACAGCGCTCACCGTAGCTCATACCCTCCCCAATGTCTATCACCCAGCCAGCCCATCCCTCCCACCCCCGACCACTCCAGCAAGCCTCACTCTGTTCCTGAGATTAAGAATTCCTCATATCAGTGAGGTCATATGATACATGTCTTTCTCTGATTGACGTATTTCACTAATCATCGGACCCTCCAGGTCCATCCACGTCGTTGTCCATGGCAACATCTCATTCCTTTTGATGGCTGCGTAATATTCCATTGTGTATAGATATACCACCTCTTCTTTATCCACTCATCTGTCGATGGACATCTTGGCTCTTTCAACAGTTTGGCTATTGTGGACATTGCTGCTATAAACAATGGGGTGCTCGTACCGCTTCGGGTCCCTACATTTGTATCTTTGGGGTAAATACCCAGGAGTGCAATTGCTGGATCGGATGGTAGCTCTAATTTCAACTATTTGAGGAACCTCCATCCTGTTTTCCAGAGGGGTTGCAGCAGCTTGCATTCCCACCACCAGTGTAGGAGGGTTCCCCTTTCTCCACAACCCCGCCAACCTCTGTCGTTCCCTGACTTGTTCATTTGAGCCATTCTGACGGATGTGAGGGGGTATCTCATTGAGGTTTTGATGTGGATTTCCCTGATGTCGAGCCGTGTTGAGCACTTTTTCATGTGCCTGTTGGCCATTTGGATGTCTTCTTTGGAAAAATGTCTGTTCATGTCTTCTGCCTATTTTTTGATTGGATTATTTTTTCTTTGGGTGTTGAGTTTGATACGTTTTTATACATATTGGATAGTAGCCCTTTATCTGATATGTCATTCGTAAATAATTTCTCCCATTCTGTCGGTTGTCTTTTGGTTTTGTGGACTGTTTCTTTTGCTGTGCCAATGGTTTTTATCTTGATGAAATCCCAATAGTTCATTTTTGCCCAGGCTTCCCGTGCCTTTGGTGATGTTTCTAGGAAGAAGTTGCTGCGGCTGAGGTCGAAGAGCTTGCTACCTGTGTTCTCCTTTAGGATTTTGATGGAGTCCTGTCTCACATTGAGGTCTTTCAAACATTTGGAGTCTATTTTTGTGTGTGGTGTCAGGAAATGGTCCAGTGTCATTCTTCTGCATGGGGCTGTCCAATTTCCACAGCTCCAGTTGTTGAAGAGACTCTCTTTTTGCCATTGGACATTCTTTCCTGCTCTGTCAAAGATAAGTTGACCATAGAGTTGAGGGTCCATTTCTGGGCTCTCGATTCTGTTCCATGGATCTATGTGTCTGTTTTTGTGCCAGTACCATACTGTCTTGATGATGACAGCTTTGTCATAGAGCTGGAAGTCCAGAATTGTGATGCCGCCAGCTTTGCTTTTCTTTCTCAATATTCCTCTGGCTATTCGTGGTCTCTTCTGGTTCCATTCAAATCTTAGGATTATTTGTTCCATTTCTTGGAAAAAAGTGGATGGTATTTTGATGGGGATTGCATTGAATGTGTAGATTGCTCTAGGTAGCATTGACCTCTTCACAATGTTGGTTCTCCCAGTCCATGATCATGGAACGTTTTTCCGTTTCTTTGTGTCTTCTTCAATTACTTTCCTGAGTATTTGGTAGTTTTCTGAGTACAGATCCTTTGCCTCTTGGGTTCAATTTATTCCTAGGTCTCTTCTGGTTTTGGGTGCAGTTGTGAATGGGATCGACTCCTTGATTTGTCTCTCTTCTGTCTTGTTGTTGGTGTATACGAATGCCACTGATTTCTGTGCATTGATTTTATAGCCTGCTACTTGACGGAATTGCTGTGTGAGTTCTAGCAGGTTTGGGGTGGAGTATTTTGGGTTTTCCACATAAAGTATCATATCATCTGCAAAGAGTGAGAGTTTGACTTCCTCTCTGCCGATTTGGATGCCTTTGATTTCTTTTTGTTGTCTGATTGCTCTGGCTAGGACTTCTAATACTACGTTGAATAGCAGTGGTGAGAGTGGCTATCCCTGCCGCGTTCCTGACCTTAGGGGAAAAGATCTCAGCTTTTCCCCATTGAGAATGATATTCGCTGTAGGTTGTTCGTAGATGGCTTTTATGATATTGAGGTATGTACCCGCTGTCCCTATACTCTGAAGAGTTTTGACCCAGAAAGTGTGCTTTACTTTGTCAAATGGTTTTTCTGCATCTATTGAGAGGATCATATGATTCTTATTCTTTCTTTGGTTAATGTGTTTTATCACGTTGATTGATTTGCGGATGTTGAACCAGCCTTGCAGCCCCGGGATAAATCCCACTTGGTCATGGTGAATACTCCTTTTCATGTACTGTTGGATCCTCTTGGCTAGTATTTTGGTGAGAATTTTTGCATCGATGTTCATCAAGGATATTGGTCTCTAGTACTCCGTTTTGATGGGATCTTTGTCTGGTTTTGGGATCAAGGTAATGGTGGCCTCATAAAATGAGTTTGGAAGTTTTCCTTCCATTTCTATTGTTTGGAACAGTTTCAGGAGAATAGGTATTAATTCTTCTTTAAATGTCGGATAGAATTCCCCTGGGAATCCATCTGGCCCTGGGCTTTGGTTTCTTGGGAGGTTTTTGATGACTACTTCAATTGCCTTCGTGGTTATAGGACTGTTCAGGTTTTCTCTTTCTTCCTGGGTCAGTTTTGGTAGTTGACACATCTCTAGGAATGCACCCATTTCTTCCAGGTTATGGAATATGCTGCCATAGGGTTGCTCAGATTACGTTCTTATAATCGTTTGTATTTCTTTGGTGTTGGTTGTGATCTCTCCTCTTTCATTCATGATTTTGTTGATTTGGGTCATTTCTCTTTTCTTTTTGATCAGCCTGGACAGGGGTGTATCAATCTTGTGAATTCTTTCAAAGAACCAACTCCTAGTTCCGTTGATCTGTTCTACTGTTCTTTTGGGTTCTATTTCATTGATTTCTGCTCTGATCTCCATGATTTCTCTTCTCCTGCTGGGTTTAGGCTTTATTGGCCGTTCTTTCTCCAGCTCCTTTAGGTGTAGGGTTAGGGTGTGTATTTGAGACCTTTCATGTTTCTTGAGAAAGGCTTGTATTGCTATATACTTTCCTCGCAGGACTGCCTTGGCTGTATCCCAAAGATTTTGGACAGTTGTGTTTTCATTTTCATTGGTTTCCATGAATTTTTAAATTCATCTTTAATTTCCTGGTTGACCCATTCATTCTTTCGTAGGATGCTCTTTAGCCTCCATGTATTTGAGTTCTTTCCGACTTTCCTCTTGTGATTGAGTTCTAGGTTCAAAGCATTGTGGTCTGAAAATGTGCAGGGAATGATCCCAATCTTTGGGTACCGGTTGAGACCTGATTTGTGACCTAGGATGTGATCCATTCTGGAGAACGTTCCATGGGCCCTAGAGAAGAATGTGTATTTCGATGCTTCGGGATGGAACGTTCTGAATATGTCTGTGAAGTCCATTTGGTCCAGTGTGTCATTTAAAGTCTTTATTTCCTTGTTGATCTTTTGCTTAGATGATCTGGCCATCTCAGTCAGGGGGGAGTTAAAGTCCCCCACTATGATTGTATGGTTGTCAATGTCTTTCTTTGCTTTTCTTCTAAATTGCCTTATACAATTGGATGCTCCCATGTTCGGGGCATAGACATTTACAAATGTTAGATCTTCTTTTTGGATAGACCCTTTAAGTAGGATATAGTGTCCTTCTTCATCTCTTATTACAGTCTTTGTTTTTTATTGCTTTGTTAATCACCATGTACTACATCATTTGTTTTGGTGTAGTGTCCCATGATTCATTGTTTGTTCCGAACACACAGTGTTCCATGCAGAATGTGCCCTCTTTAATACCCATCACCGGGCTAACCAATCCCCCGACCCACCTCCCCTCTAGAAACCTCGGATTTTTTTTCAGAATCCATCATCTCTCCTGGTCTGTCTCCCCCTCTCACTAACTCCCCTTCATTCTTCCTCTCCTGCTATCTCCTTCTTTTCCTTTATTCTTAAAATATGTTGCGTTATTTGTTTCAGAAGTAGAGATCTGTGATTCAACAGTCTTACACAATTCACAGCGCTCACCGTAGCTCATACCCTCCCCAATGTCTATCACCCAGCCAGCCCATCCCTCCCACCCCCGACCACTCCAGCAAGCCTCACTCTGTTCCTGAGATTAAGAATTCCTCATATCAGTGAGGTCATATGATATATGTCTTTCTCTGATTGACTTATTTCACTAATCATCGGACCCTCCAGTTCCATCCACGTCGTTGTCCATGGCAACATCTCATTTCTTTTGATGGCTGCGTAATATTCCATTGTGTATATATATACCACCTCTTCTTTATCCACTCATCTGTCGATGGACATCTTGGCTCTTTCAACAGTTTGGCTATTGTGGACATTGCTGCTATAAACAATGGGGTGCACGTACCGCTTCGGGTCCCTACATTTGTATCTTTGTGGTAAATACCCAGGAGTGCAATTGCTGGATCGGATGGTAGCTCTAATTTCAACTATTTGAGGAACCTCCATCCTGTTTTCCAGAGGGGTTGCACCAGCTTGCATTCCCACCACCAGTGTAGGAGGGTTCCCCTTTCTCCACATCCCCGCCCACCTCTGTCGTTCCCTGACTTGTTCATTTGAGCCATTCTGACGGGTGTGAAGGGGTATCTCATTGAGGTTTTGAAGTGGATTTCCCTGATGCCGAGCCGTGTTGAGCACTTTTTCCTGTGCCTGTTGGCCATTTGGATGTCTTCTTTGGAAAAATGTCTGTTCATGCCTTCTGCCTATTTTTTGATTGGATTATTTGTTCTTTGGGTGTTGAGTTTGATACGTTTTTATACATATTGGATAGTAGCCCTTTATCTGATATGTCATTCGTAAATAATTTCTCCCATTCTGTCGGTTGTCTTTTGGTTTTGTGGACTGTTTCTTTTGCTGTGCCAAAGGTTTTTATCTTGATGAAATCCCAATAGTTCCTTTTTGCCCTGCTTCCCGTGCCTTTGGTGATGTTTGTAGGAAGAAGTTGCTGCAGCTGAGGTCGAAGAGCTTGCTACCTGTGTTCTCCTTTAGGATTTTGATGGAGTCCTGTCTCACATTGAGGTCTTTCAAACATTTGGAGTCTATTTTTGTGTGTGGTGTCAGGAAATGGTCCAGTGTCATTCTTCTGCATGGGGCTGTCCAATTTCCACAACTCCAGTTGTTGAAGAGACTCTCTTTTTGCCATTGGACATTCTTTCCTGCTCTGTCAATGATAAGTTGACCATAGAGTTGAGGGTCCACTTCTGGGCTCTCGATTCTGTTCCATGGATCTATGTGTCTGTTTTTGTGCCAGTACCATACTGTCTTGATGATGACAGCTTTGTCATAGAGCAGGAAGTCCAGAATTGTGATGCCGCCAGCTTTGCTTTTCTTTCTCAATATTCCTCTGGCTATTCGTGGTCTCTTCTGGTTCCATTCAAATCTTAGGATTATTTGTTCCATTTCTTGGAAAAAAGTGGATGGTATTTTGATAGGGATTGCATTGCATGTGTAGATTGCTCTAGGTAGCTTTGACCTCTTCACAATGTTGTTTCTCCCAGTCCATGAGCATGGAACGTTTTTCCGTTTCTTTGTGTCTTCTTCAATTTCTTTCCTGAGTATTTGGTAGTTTTCTGAGTACAGATCCTTTGCCTCTTGGGTTCAATTTATTCCTAGGTCTCTTCTGGTTTTGGGTGCAGTTGTGAATGGGATCGACTCCTTGATTTGTCTCTCTTCTGTCTTGTTGTTGGTGTATAGGAATGCCACTGATTTCTGTGCATTGATTTTATAGCCTGCTACTTGACGGAATTGCTGTGTGAGTTCTAGCAGTTTTGGGGTGGAGTCTTTTGGGTTTTCCACATAAAGTATCATATCATCTGCAAAGAGTGAGAGTTTGACTTCCTCTCTGCCGATTTGGATGCCTTTGATTTCTTTTTGTTGTCTGATTGCTGTGGCTAGGACTTCTAATACTATGTTGAATAGCAGTGGTGAGAGTGGCTATCCCTGCCGCGTTCCTGACCTTAGGGGAAAAGATCTCAGCTTTTCCCCATTGAGAATGATATTCGCTGTAGGTTGTTCGTAGATGGCTTTTATGATATTGCGGTATGTACCCGCTGTCCCTGTACTCTGAAGAGTTTTGATCCAGAAAGTGTGCTTTACTTTGTCAAATGGTTTTTCTGCATCTATTGATAGGATCATATGATTCTTGTTCTTTCTTTGGTTAATGTGTTTTATCACGTTGATTGATTTTCGGATGTTGAACCAGCCTTGCATCCCAGGGATAAATCCCACTTGGTCATGGTGAATACTCCTTTTCATGTACTGTTGGATCCTCTTGGCTAGTATTTTGGTGAGAATTTTTGCATCGATGTTCATCAAGGATATTGGTCTCTAATACTCCTTTTTGATGGAATCTTTGTCTGGTTTTGGGATCAAGGTAATGGTGGCCTCATAAAATGAGTTTGGAAGTTTTCCTTCCATTTCTATTGTTTGGAACAGTTTCAGGAGAAGAGGTATTAATTCTTCTTTAAATGTCTGATAGAATTCCCCTGGGAATCCATCTGGCCCTGGGCTTTGGTTTCTTGGGAGGTTTTTGATGACTACTTCAATTGCCTTCGTGGTTATAGGACTGTTCAGGTTTTCTCTTTCTTCCTGGGTCAGTTTTGGTAGTTGACACATCGCTAGGAATGCACCCATTTCTTCCAGGTTATGGAATATGCTGCCATAGGGTTGCTCAGATTACGTTCTTATAATCGTTTGTATTTCTTTGGTGTTGGTTGTGATCTCTCCTCTTTCATTCATGATTTTGTTGATTTGGGTCATTTCTCTTTTCTTTTTGATCAGCCTGGACAGGGGTGTATCAATCTTGTGAATTCTTTCAAAGAACCAGCTCCTAGTTCCGTTGATCTGTTCTACTGTTCTTTTGGCTTCTATTTCATTGATTTCTGCTCTGATCTGCATGATTTCTCTTCTCCTGCTGGGTTTAGGCTTTATTGGCCGTTCTTTCTCCAGCTCCTTTAGGTGTAGGGTTAGGGTGTGTATTTGAGACCTTTCATGTTTCTTGAGAAAGGCTTGTATTGCTATATACTTTCCTCGCAGGACTGCCTTGGCTGTATCCCAAAGATTTTGGACAGTTGTGTTTTCATTTTCATTGGTTTCCATGAATTTTTAAGTTCTTCTTTAATTTCCTGGTTGACCCATTCATTCTTTCGTAGGATGCTATTTAGCCTCCATGTATTTGTGTTCTTTCCGACTTTCCTCTTGTGATTGAGTTCTAGTTTCAAAGCATTGTGGTCTGAAAATGTGCAGGGAATGATCCCAAACTTTGGGTACCGGTTGAGACCTGATTTGTGACCTAGGATGTGATCCATTCTGGAGAACGTTCCATGGGCCCTAGAGAAGAATGTATATTCCGTTGCTTCGGGATGGAACGTTCTGAATATGTCTGTGAAGTCCATTTGGTCCAGTGTGTCATTTAAAGTCTTTATTTCCTTGTTGATCTTTTGCTTAGATGATCTGGCCATTTCAGTCAGGGGGGTGTTAAAGTCCCCCACTATGATTGTATGGTGTCAATGTCTTTCTTTGCTTTTCTTCTAAATTGCCTTATATAATTGGATGTTCCCAAGTTCGGGGCATAGACATTTACAATTGTTAGATCTTCTTCTTGGATAGACCCTTTAAGTAGGATATAGTGTCCTTCTTCATCTCTTATTACAGTCTTTGTTTTTTATTGCTTTGTTAATCACCATGTACTACATCATTTGTTTTGGTGTAGTGTCCCATGATTCATTGTTTGTTCCGAACACACAGTGCTCCATGCAGAATGTGCCCTCTTTAATACCCATCACCAGGCTAACCAATCCCCCGACCCACCTCCCCTCTAGAAACCTCGGATTTTTTTTCAGAATCCATCATCTCTCCTGTTCTGTCTCCCCCTCTCACTAACTCCCCTTCATTCTTCCTCTCCTGCTATCTCCTTCTTTTCCTTTATTCTTAAAATATGTTGCGTTATTTGTTGCAGAAGTAGAGATCTGTGATTCAACAGTCTTACACAATTCACAGCGCTCACCGTAGCTCATACCCTCCCCAATGTCTATCACCCAGCCAGCCCATCCCTCCCACCCCCGACCACTCCAGCAAGCCTCACTCTGTTCCTGAGATTAAGAATTCCTCATATCAGTGAGGTCATATGATACATGTCTTTCTCTGATTGACGTATTTCACTAATCATCGGACCCTCCAGGTCCATCCACGTCGTTGTCCATGGCAACATCTCATTCCTTTTGATGGCTGCGTAATATTCCATTGTGTATAGATATACCACCTCTTCTTTATCCACTCATCTGTCGATGGACATCTTGGCTCTTTCAACAGTTTGGCTATTGTGGACATTGCTGCTATAAACAATGGGGTGCTCGTACCGCTTCGGGTCCCTACATTTGTATCTTTGGGGTAAATACCCAGGAGTGCAATTGCTGGATCGGATGGTAGCTCTAATTTCAACTATTTGAGGAACCTCCATCCTGTTTTCCAGAGGGGTTGCAGCAGCTTGCATTCCCACCACCAGTGTAGGAGGGTTCCCCTTTCTCCACAACCCCGCCAACCTCTGTCGTTCCCTGACTTGTTCATTTGAGCCATTCTGACGGATGTGAGGGGGTATCTCATTGAGGTTTTGATGTGGATTTCCCTGATGTCGAGCCGTGTTGAGCACTTTTTCATGTGCCTGTTGGCCATTTGGATGTCTTCTTTGGAAAAATGTCTGTTCATGTCTTCTGCCTATTTTTTGATTGGATTATTTTTTCTTTGGGTGTTGAGTTTGATACGTTTTTATACATATTGGATAGTAGCCCTTTATCTGATATGTCATTCGTAAATAATTTCTCCCATTCTGTCGGTTGTCTTTTGGTTTTGTGGACTGTTTCTTTTGCTGTGCCAATGGTTTTTATCTTGATGAAATCCCAATAGTTCATTTTTGCCCAGGCTTCCCGTGCCTTTGGTGATGTTTCTAGGAAGAAGTTGCTGCGGCTGAGGTCGAAGAGCTTGCTACCTGTGTTCTCCTTTAGGATTTTGATGGAGTCCTGTCTCACATTGAGGTCTTTCAAACATTTGGAGTCTATTTTTGTGTGTGGTGTCAGGAAATGGTCCAGTGTCATTCTTCTGCATGGGGCTGTCCAATTTCCACAGCTCCAGTTGTTGAAGAGACTCTCTTTTTGCCATTGGACATTCTTTCCTGCTCTGTCAAAGATAAGTTGACCATAGAGTTGAGGGTCCATTTCTGGGCTCTCGATTCTGTTCCATGGATCTATGTGTCTGTTTTTGTGCCAGTACCATACTGTCTTGATGATGACAGCTTTGTCATAGAGCTGGAAGTCCAGAATTGTGATGCCGCCAGCTTTGCTTTTCTTTCTCAATATTCCTCTGGCTATTCGTGGTCTCTTCTGGTTCCATTCAAATCTTAGGATTATTTGTTCCATTTCTTGGAAAAAAGTGGATGGTATTTTGATGGGGATTGCATTGAATGTGTAGATTGCTCTAGGTAGCATTGACCTCTTCACAATGTTGGTTCTCCCAGTCCATGATCATGGAACGTTTTTCCGTTTCTTTGTGTCTTCTTCAATTACTTTCCTGAGTATTTGGTAGTTTTCTGAGTACAGATCCTTTGCCTCTTGGGTTCAATTTATTCCTAGGTCTCTTCTGGTTTTGGGTGCAGTTGTGAATGGGATCGACTCCTTGATTTGTCTCTCTTCTGTCTTGTTGTTGGTGTATACGAATGCCACTGATTTCTGTGCATTGATTTTATAGCCTGCTACTTGACGGAATTGCTGTGTGAGTTCTAGCAGGTTTGGGGTGGAGTATTTTGGGTTTTCCACATAAAGTATCATATCATCTGCAAAGAGTGAGAGTTTGACTTCCTCTCTGCCGATTTGGATGCCTTTGATTTCTTTTTGTTGTCTGATTGCTCTGGCTAGGACTTCTAATACTACGTTGAATAGCAGTGGTGAGAGTGGCTATCCCTGCCGCGTTCCTGACCTTAGGGGAAAAGATCTCAGCTTTTCCCCATTGAGAATGATATTCGCTGTAGGTTGTTCGTAGATGGCTTTTATGATATTGAGGTATGTACCCGCTGTCCCTATACTCTGAAGAGTTTTGACCCAGAAAGTGTGCTTTACTTTGTCAAATGGTTTTTCTGCATCTATTGAGAGGATCATATGATTCTTGTTCTTTCTTTTGTTAATGTGTTTTATCACGTTGATTGATTTGCGGATGTTGAACCAGCCTTGCAGCCCCGGGATAAATCCCACTTGGTCATGGTGAATACTCCTTTTCATGTACTGTTGGATCCTCTTGGCTAGTATTTTGGTGAGAATTTTTGCATCGATGTTCATCAAGGATATTGGTCTCTAGTACTCCGTTTTGATGGGATCTTTGTCTGGTTTTGGGATCAAGGTAATGGTGGCCTCATAAAATGAGTTTGGAAGTTTTCCTTCCATTTCTATTGTTTGGAACAGTTTCAGGAGAATAGGTATTAATTCTTCTTTAAATGTCGGATAGAATTCCCCTGGGAATCCATCTGGCCCTGGGCTTTGGTTTCTTGGGAGGTTTTTGATGACTACTTCAATTGCCTTCGTGGTTATAGGACTGTTCAGGTTTTCTCTTTCTTCCTGGGTCAGTTTTGGTAGTTGACACATCTCTAGGAATGCACCCATTTCTTCCAGGTTATGGAATATGCTGCCATAGGGTTGCTCAGATTACGTTCTTATAATCGTTTGTATTTCTTTGGTGTTGGTTGTGATCTCTCCTCTTTCATTCATGATTTTGTTGATTTGGGTCATTTCTCTTTTCTTTTTGATCAGCCTGGACAGGGGTGTATCAATCTTGTGAATTCTTTCAAAGAACCAACTCCTAGTTCCGTTGATCTGTTCTACTGTTCTTTTGGGTTCTATTTCATTGATTTCTGCTCTGATCTCCATGATTTCTCTTCTCCTGCTGGGTTTAGGCTTTATTGGCCGTTCTTTCTCCAGCTCCTTTAGGTGTAGGGTTAGGGTGTGTATTTGAGACCTTTCATGTTTCTTGAGAAAGGCTTGTATTGCTATATACTTTCCTCGCAGGACTGCCTTGGCTGTATCCCAAAGATTTTGGACAGTTGTGTTTTCATTTTCATTGGTTTCCATGAATTTTTAAATTCATCTTTAATTTCCTGGTTGACCCATTCATTCTTTCGTAGGATGCTCTTTAGCCTCCATGTATTTGAGTTCTTTCCGACTTTCCTCTTGTGATTGAGTTCTAGGTTCAAAGCATTGTGGTCTGAAAATGTGCAGGGAATGATCCCAATCTTTGGGTACCGGTTGAGACCTGATTTGTGACCTAGGATGTGATCCATTCTGGAGAACGTTCCATGGGCCCTAGAGAAGAATGTGTATTTCGATGCTTCGGGATGGAACGTTCTGAATATGTCTGTGAAGTCCATTTGGTCCAGTGTGTCATTTAAAGTCTTTATTTCCTTGTTGATCTTTTGCTTAGATGATCTGGCCATCTCAGTCAGGGGGGAGTTAAAGTCCCCCACTATGATTGTATGGTTGTCAATGTCTTTCTTTGCTTTTCTTCTAAATTGCCTTATACAATTGGATGCTCCCATGTTCGGGGCATAGACATTTACAAATGTTAGATCTTCTTTTTGGATAGACCCTTTAAGTAGGATATAGTGTCCTTCTTCATCTCTTATTACAGTCTTTGTTTTTTATTGCTTTGTTAATCACCATGTACTACATCATTTGTTTTGGTGTAGTGTCCCATGATTCATTGTTTGTTCCGAACACACAGTGTTCCATGCAGAATGTGCCCTCTTTAATACCCATCACCGGGCTAACCAATCCCCCGACCCACCTCCCCTCTAGAAACCTCGGATTTTTTTTCAGAATCCATCATCTCTCCTGGTCTGTCTCCCCCTCTCACTAACTCCCCTTCATTCTTCCTCTCCTGCTATCTCCTTCTTTTCCTTTATTCTTAAAATATGTTGCGTTATTTGTTTCAGAAGTAGAGATCTGTGATTCAACAGTCTTACACAATTCACAGCGCTCACCGTAGCTCATACCCTCCCCAATGTCTATCACCCAGCCAGCCCATCCCTCCCACCCCCGACCACTCCAGCAAGCCTCACTCTGTTCCTGAGATTAAGAATTCCTCATATCAGTGAGGTCATATGATATATGTCTTTCTCTGATTGACTTATTTCACTAATCATCGGACCCTCCAGTTCCATCCACGTCGTTGTCCATGGCAACATCTCATTTCTTTTGATGGCTGCGTAATATTCCATTGTGTATATATATACCACCTCTTCTTTATCCACTCATCTGTCGATGGACATCTTGGCTCTTTCAACAGTTTGGCTATTGTGGACATTGCTGCTATAAACAATGGGGTGCACGTACCGCTTCGGGTCCCTACATTTGTATCTTTGTGGTAAATACCCAGGAGTGCAATTGCTGGATCGGATGGTAGCTCTAATTTCAACTATTTGAGGAACCTCCATCCTGTTTTCCAGAGGGGTTGCACCAGCTTGCATTCCCACCACCAGTGTAGGAGGGTTCCCCTTTCTCCACATCCCCGCCCACCTCTGTCGTTCCCTGACTTGTTCATTTGAGCCATTCTGACGGGTGTGAAGGGGTATCTCATTGAGGTTTTGAAGTGGATTTCCCTGATGCCGAGCCGTGTTGAGCACTTTTTCCTGTGCCTGTTGGCCATTTGGATGTCTTCTTTGGAAAAATGTCTGTTCATGCCTTCTGCCTATTTTTTGATTGGATTATTTGTTCTTTGGGTGTTGAGTTTGATACGTTTTTATACATATTGGATAGTAGCCCTTTATCTGATATGTCATTCGTAAATAATTTCTCCCATTCTGTCGGTTGTCTTTTGGTTTTGTGGACTGTTTCTTTTGCTGTGCCAAAGGTTTTTATCTTGATGAAATCCCAATAGTTCCTTTTTGCCCTGCTTCCCGTGCCTTTGGTGATGTTTGTAGGAAGAAGTTGCTGCGGCTGAGGTCGAAGAGCTTGCTACCTGTGTTCTCCTTTCGGATTTTGATGGAGTCCTGTCTCACATTGAGGTCTTTCAAACATTTGGAGTCTATTTTTGTGTGTGGTGTCAGGAAATGGTCCAGTGTCATTCTTCTGCATGGGGCTGTCCAATTTCCACAACTCCAGTTGTTGAAGAGACTCTCTTTTTGCCATTGGACATTCTTTCCTGCTCTGTCAATGATAAGTTGACCATAGAGTTGAGGGTCCACTTCTGGGCTCTCGATTCTGTTCCATGGATCTATGTGTCTGTTTTTGTGCCAGTACCATACTGTCTTGATGATGACAGCTTTGTCATAGAGCAGGAAGTCCAGAATTGTGATGCCGCCAGCTTTGCTTTTCTTTCTCAATATTCCTCTGGCTATTCGTGGTCTCTTCTGGTTCCATTCAAATCTTAGGATTATTTGTTCCATTTCTTGGAAAAAAGTGGATGGTATTTTGATAGGGATTGCATTGCATGTGTAGATTGCTCTAGGTAGCTTTGACCTCTTCACAATGTTGTTTCTCCCAGTCCATGAGCATGGAACGTTTTTCCGTTTCTTTGTGTCTTCTTCAATTTCTTTCCTGAGTATTTGGTAGTTTTCTGAGTACAGATCCTTTGCCTCTTGGGTTCAATTTATTCCTAGGTCTCTTCTGGTTTTGGGTGCAGTTGTGAATGGGATCGACTCCTTGATTTGTCTCTCTTCTGTCTTGTTGTTGGTGTATAGGAATGCCACTGATTTCTGTGCATTGATTTTATAGCCTGCTACTTGACGGAATTGCTGTGTGAGTTCTAGCAGTTTTGGGGTGGAGTCTTTTGGGTTTTCCACATAAAGTATCATATCATCTGCAAAGAGTGAGAGTTTGACTTCCTCTCTGCCGATTTGGATGCCTTTGATTTCTTTTTGTTGTCTGATTGCTGTGGCTAGGACTTCTAATACTATGTTGAATAGCAGTGGTGAGAGTGGCTATCCCTGCCGCGTTCCTGACCTTAGGGGAAAAGATCTCAGCTTTTCCCCATTGAGAATGATATTCGCTGTAGGTTGTTCGTAGATGGCTTTTATGATATTGAGGTATGTACCCGCTGTCCCTGTACTCTGAAGAGTTTTGATCCAGAAAGTGTGCTTTACTTTGTCAAATGGTTTTTCTGCATCTATTGATAGGATCATATGATTCTTGTTCTTTCTTTGGTTAATGTGTTTTATCACGTTGATTGATTTTCGGATGTTGAACCAGCCTTGCATCCCAGGGATAAATCCCACTTGGTCATGGTGAATACTCCTTTTCATGTACTGTTGGATCCTCTTGGCTAGTATTTTGGTGAGAATTTTTGCATCGATGTTCATCAAGGATATTGGTCTCTAATACTCCTTTTTGATGGAATCTTTGTCTGGTTTTGGGATCAAGGTAATGGTGGCCTCATAAAATGAGTTTGGAAGTTTTCCTTCCATTTCTATTGTTTGGAACAGTTTCAGGAGAAGAGGTATTAATTCTTCTTTAAATGTCTGATAGAATTCCCCTGGGAATCCATCTGGCCCTGGGCTTTGGTTTCTTGGGAGGTTTTTGATGACTACTTCAATTGCCTTCGTGGTTATAGGACTGTTCAGGTTTTCTCTTTCTTCCTGGGTCAGTTTTGGTAGTTGACACATCGCTAGGAATGCACCCATTTCTTCCAGGTTATGGAATATGCTGCCATAGGGTTGCTCAGATTACGTTCTTATAATCGTTTGTATTTCTTTGGTGTTGGTTGTGATCTCTCCTCTTTCATTCATGATTTTGTTGATTTGGGTCATTTCTCTTTTCTTTTTGATCAGCCTGGACAGGGGTGTATCAATCTTGTGAATTCTTTCAAAGAACCAGCTCCTAGTTCCGTTGATCTGTTCTACTGTTCTTTTGGCTTCTATTTCATTGATTTCTGCTCTGATCTGCATGATTTCTCTTCTCCTGCTGGGTTTAGGCTTTATTGGCCGTTCTTTCTCCAGCTCCTTTAGGTGTAGGGTTAGGGTGTGTATTTGAGACCTTTCATGTTTCTTGAGAAAGGCTTGTATTGCTATATACTTTCCTCGCAGGACTGCCTTGGCTGTATCCCAAAGATTTTGGACAGTTGTGTTTTCATTTTCATTGGTTTCCATGAATTTTTAAGTTCTTCTTTAATTTCCTGGTTGACCCATTCATTCTTTCGTAGGATGCTATTTAGCCTCCATGTATTTGAGTTCTTTCCGACTTTCCTCTTGTGATTGAGTTCTAGTTTCAAAGCATTGTGGTCTGAAAATGTGCAGGGAATGATCCCAAACTTTGGGTACCGGTTGAGACCTGATTTGTGACCTAGGATGTGATCCATTCTGGAGAACGTTCCATGGGCCCTAGAGAAGAATGTATATTCCGTTGCTTCGGGATGGAACGTTCTGAATATGTCTGTGAAGTCCATTTGGTCCAGTGTGTCATTTAAAGTCTTTATTTCCTTGTTGATCTTTTGCTTAGATGATCTGGCCATTTCAGTCAGGGGGGTGTTAAAGTCCCCCACTATGATTGTATGGTTGTCAATGTCTTTCTTTGCTTTTCTTCTAAATTGCCTTATACAATTGGATGCTCCCAAGTTCGGGGCATAGACATTTACAAATGTTAGATCTTCTTTTTGGATAGACCCTTTAAGTAGGATATAGTGTCCTTCTTCATCTCTTATTACAGTCTTTGTTTTTTATTGCTTTGTTAATCACCATGTACTACATCATTTGTTTTGGTGTAGTGTCCCATGATTCATTGTTTGTTCCGAACACACAGTGCTCCATGCAGAATGTGCCCTCTTTAATACCCATCACCGGGCTAACCAATCCCCTGACCCACCTCCCCTCTAGAAACCTCGGATTTTTTTTCAGAATCCATCATCTCTCCTGGTCTGTCTCCGCCTCTCACTAACTCCCCTTCATTCTTCCTCTCCTGCTATCTCCTTCTTTTCCTTTATTCTTAAAATATGTTGCGTTATTTGTTTCAGAAGTAGAGATCTGTGATTCAACAGTCTTACACAATTCACAGCGCTCACCGTAGCTCATACCCTCCCCAATGTCTATCACCCAGCCAGCCCATCCCTCCCACCCCCGACCACTCCAGCAAGCCTCACTCTGTTCCTGAGATTAAGAATTCCTCATATCAGTGAGGTCATATGATATATGTCTTTCTCTGATTGACTTATTTCACTAATCATCGGACCCTCCAGTTCCATCCACGTCGTTGTCCATGGCAACATCTCATTCCTTTTGATGGCTGCGTAATATTCCATTGTGTATATATATACCACCTCTTCTTTATCCACTCATCTGTCGATGGACATCTTGGCTCTTTCAACAGTTTGGCTATTGTGGACATTGCTGCTATAAACAATGGGGTGCACGTACCGCTTCGGGTCCCTACATTTGTATCTTTGTGGTAAATACCCAGGAGTGCAATTGCTGGATCGGATGGTAGCTCTATTTTCAACTATTTGAGGAACCTCCATCCTGTTTTCCAGAGGGGTTGCACCAGCTTGCATTCCCACCACCAGTGTAGGAGGGTTCCCCTTTCTCCACATCCCCGCCCACCTCTGTCGTTCCCTGACTTGTTCATTTGAGCCATTCTGACGGGTGTGAAGGGGTATCTCATTGAGGTTTTGAAGTGGATTTCCCTGATGCCGAGCCGTGTTGAGCACTTTTTCCTGTGCCTGTTGGCCATTTGGATGTCTTCTTTGGAAAAATGTCTGTTCATGCCTTCTGCCTATTTTTTGATTGGATTATTTGTTCTTTGGGTGTTGAGTTTGATACGTTTTTTTACATATTGGATAGTAGCCCTTTATCTGATATGTCATTCGTAAATAATTTCTCCCATTCTGTCGGTTGTCTTTTGGTTTTGTGGACTGTTTCTTTTGCTGTGCCAAAGGTTTTTATCTTGATGAAATCCCAATAGTTCCTTTTTGCCCTGCTTCCCGTGCCTTTGGTGATGTTTGTAGGAAGAAGTTGCTGCAGCTGAGGTCGAAGAGCTTGCTACCTGTGTTCTCCTTTCGGATTTTGATGGAGTCCTGTCTCACATTGAGGTCTTTCAAACATTTGGAGTCTATTTTTGTGTGTGGTGTCAGGAAATGGTCCAGTGTCATTCTTCTGCATGGGGCTGTCCAATTTCCACAACTCCAGTTGTTGAAGAGACTCTCTTTTTGCCATTGGACATTCTTTCCTGCTCTGTCAATGATAAGTTGACCATAGAGTTGAGGGTCCACTTCTGGGCTCTCGATTCTGTTCCATGGATCTATGTGTCTGTTTTTGTGCCAGTACCATACTGTCTTGATGATGACAGCTTTGTCATAGAGCAGGAAGTCCAGAATTGTGATGCCGCCAGCTTTGCTTTTCTTTCTCAATATTCCTCTGGCTATTCGTGGTCTCTTCTGGTTCCATTCAAATCTTAGGATTATTTGTTCCATTTCTTGGAAAAAAGTGGATGGTATTTTGATAGGGATTGCATTGCATGTGTAGATTGCTCTAGGTAGCTTTGACCTCTTCACAATGTTGTTTCTCCCAGTCCATGAGCATGGAACGTTTTTCCGTTTCTTTGTGTCTTCTTCAATTTCTTTCCTGAGTATTTGGTAGTTTTCTGAGTACAGATCCTTTGCCTCTTGGGTTCAATTTATTCCTAGGTCTCTTCTGGTTTTGGGTGCAGTTGTGAATGGGATCGACTCCTTGATTTGTCTCTCTTCTGTCTTGTTGTTGGTGTATAGGAATGCCACTGATTTCTGTGCATTGATTTTATAGCCTGCTACTTGACGGAATTGCTGTGTGAGTTCTAGCAGTTTTGGGGTGGAGTCTTTTGGGTTTTCCACATAAAGTATCATATCATCTGCAAAGAGTGAGAGTTTGACTTCCTCTCTGCCGATTTGGATGCCTTTGATTTCTTTTTGTTGTCTGATTGCTGTGGCTAGGACTTCTAATACTATGTTGAATAGCAGTGGTGAGAGTGGCTATCCCTGCCGCGTTCCTGACCTTAGGGGAAAAGATCTCAGCTTTTCCCCATTGAGAATGATATTCGCTGTAGGTTGTTCGTAGATGGCTTTTATGATATTGCGGTATGTACCCGCTGTCCCTGTACTCTGAAGAGTTTTGATCCAGAAAGTGTGCTTTACTTTGTCAAATGGTTTTTCTGCATCTATTGATAGGATCATATGATTCTTGTTCTTTCTTTGGTTAATGTGTTTTATCACGTTGATTGATTTTCGGATGTTGAACCAGCCTTGCATCCCAGGGATAAATCCCACTTGGTCATGGTGAATACTCCTTTTCATGTACTGTTGGATCCTCTTGGCTAGTATTTTGGTGAGAATTTTTGCATCGATGTTCATCAAGGATATTGGTCTCTAATACTCCTTTTTGATGGAATCTTTGTCTGGTTTTGGGATCAAGGTAATGGTGGCCTCATAAAATGAGTTTGGAAGTTTTCCTTCCATTTCTATTGTTTGGAACAGTTTCAGGAGAAGAGGTATTAATTCTTCTTTAAATGTCTGATAGAATTCCCCTGGGAATCCATCTGGCCCTGGGCTTTGGTTTCTTGGGAGGTTTTTGATGACTACTTCAATTGCCTTCGTGGTTATAGGACTGTTCAGGTTTTCTCTTTCTTCCTGGGTCAGTTTTGGTAGTTGACACATCGCTAGGAATGCACCCATTTCTTCCAGGTTATGGAATATGCTGCCATAGGGTTGCTCAGATTACGTTCTTATAATCGTTTGTATTTCTTTGGTGTTGGTTGTGATCTCTCCTCTTTCATTCATGATTTTGTTGATTTGGGTCATTTCTCTTTTCTTTTTGATCAGCCTGGACAGGGGTGTATCAATCTTGTGAATTCTTTCAAAGAACCAGCTCCTAGTTCCGTTGATCTGTTCTACTGTTCTTTTGGCTTCTATTTCATTGATTTCTGCTCTGATCTGCATGATTTCTCTTCTCCTGCTGGGTTTAGGCTTTATTGGCCGTTCTTTCTCCAGCTCCTTTAGGTGTAGGGTTAGGGTGTGTATTTGAGACCTTTCATGTTTCTTGAGAAAGGCTTGTATTGCTATATACTTTCCTCGCAGGACTGCCTTGGCTGTATCCCAAAGATTTTGGACAGTTGTGTTTTCATTTTCATTGGTTTCCATGAATTTTTAAGTTCTTCTTTAATTTCCTGGTTGACCCATTCATTCTTTCGTAGGATGCTATTTAGCCTCCATGTATTTGTGTTCTTTCCGACTTTCCTCTTGTGATTGAGTTCTAGTTTCAAAGCATTGTGGTCTGAAAATGTGCAGGGAATGATCCCAAACTTTGGGTACCGGTTGAGACCTGATTTGTGACCTAGGATGTGATCCATTCTGGAGAACGTTCCATGGGCCCTAGAGAAGAATGTATATTCCGTTGCTTCGGGATGGAACGTTCTGAATATGTCTGTGAAGTCCATTTGGTCCAGTGTGTCATTTAAAGTCTTTATTTCCTTGTTGATCTTTTGCTTAGATGATCTGGCCATTTCAGTCAGGGGGGTGTTAAAGTCCCCCACTATGATTGTATGGTGTCAATGTCTTTCTTTGCTTTTCTTCTAAATTGCCTTATATAATTGGATGTTCCCAAGTTCGGGGCATAGACATTTACAATTGTTAGATCTTCTTCTTGGATAGACCCTTTAAGTAGGATATAGTGTCCTTCTTCATCTCTTATTACAGTCTTTGTTTTTTATTGCTTTGTTAATCACCATGTACTACATCATTTGTTTTGGTGTAGTGTCCCATGATTCATTGTTTGTTCCGAACACACAGTGCTCCATGCAGAATGTGCCCTCTTTAATACCCATCACCAGGCTAACCAATCCCCCGACCCACCTCCCCTCTAGAAACCTCGGATTTTTTTTCAGAATCCATCATCTCTCCTGTTCTGTCTCCCCCTCTCACTAACTCCCCTTCATTCTTCCTCTCCTGCTATCTCCTTCTTTTCCTTTATTCTTAAAATATGTTGCGTTATTTGTTGCAGAAGTAGAGATCTGTGATTCAACAGTCTTACACAATTCACAGCGCTCACCGTAGCTCATACCCTCCCCAATGTCTATCACCCAGCCAGCCCATCCCTCCCACCCCCGACCACTCCAGCAAGCCTCACTCTGTTCCTGAGATTAAGAATTCCTCATATCAGTGAGGTCATATGATACATGTCTTTCTCTGATTGACGTATTTCACTAATCATCGGACCCTCCAGGTCCATCCACGTCGTTGTCCATGGCAACATCTCATTCCTTTTGATGGCTGCGTAATATTCCATTGTGTATAGATATACCACCTCTTCTTTATCCACTCATCTGTCGATGGACATCTTGGCTCTTTCAACAGTTTGGCTATTGTGGACATTGCTGCTATAAACAATGGGGTGCTCGTACCGCTTCGGGTCCCTACATTTGTATCTTTGGGGTAAATACCCAGGAGTGCAATTGCTGGATCGGATGGTAGCTCTAATTTCAACTATTTGAGGAACCTCCATCCTGTTTTCCAGAGGGGTTGCAGCAGCTTGCATTCCCACCACCAGTGTAGGAGGGTTCCCCTTTCTCCACAACCCCGCCAACCTCTGTCGTTCCCTGACTTGTTCATTTGAGCCATTCTGACGGATGTGAGGGGGTATCTCATTGAGGTTTTGATGTGGATTTCCCTGATGTCGAGCCGTGTTGAGCACTTTTTCATGTGCCTGTTGGCCATTTGGATGTCTTCTTTGGAAAAATGTCTGTTCATGTCTTCTGCCTATTTTTTGATTGGATTATTTTTTCTTTGGGTGTTGAGTTTGATACGTTTTTATACATATTGGATAGTAGCCCTTTATCTGATATGTCATTCGTAAATAATTTCTCCCATTCTGTCGGTTGTCTTTTGGTTTTGTGGACTGTTTCTTTTGCTGTGCCAATGGTTTTTATCTTGATGAAATCCCAATAGTTCATTTTTGCCCAGGCTTCCCGTGCCTTTGGTGATGTTTCTAGGAAGAAGTTGCTGCGGCTGAGGTCGAAGAGCTTGCTACCTGTGTTCTCCTTTAGGATTTTGATGGAGTCCTGTCTCACATTGAGGTCTTTCAAACATTTGGAGTCTATTTTTGTGTGTGGTGTCAGGAAATGGTCCAGTGTCATTCTTCTGCATGGGGCTGTCCAATTTCCACAGCTCCAGTTGTTGAAGAGACTCTCTTTTTGCCATTGGACATTCTTTCCTGCTCTGTCAAAGATAAGTTGACCATAGAGTTGAGGGTCCATTTCTGGGCTCTCGATTCTGTTCCATGGATCTATGTGTCTGTTTTTGTGCCAGTACCATACTGTCTTGATGATGACAGCTTTGTCATAGAGCTGGAAGTCCAGAATTGTGATGCCGCCAGCTTTGCTTTTCTTTCTCAATATTCCTCTGGCTATTCGTGGTCTCTTCTGGTTCCATTCAAATCTTAGGATTATTTGTTCCATTTCTTGGAAAAAAGTGGATGGTATTTTGATGGGGATTGCATTGAATGTGTAGATTGCTCTAGGTAGCATTGACCTCTTCACAATGTTGGTTCTCCCAGTCCATGATCATGGAACGTTTTTCCGTTTCTTTGTGTCTTCTTCAATTACTTTCCTGAGTATTTGGTAGTTTTCTGAGTACAGATCCTTTGCCTCTTGGGTTCAATTTATTCCTAGGTCTCTTCTGGTTTTGGGTGCAGTTGTGAATGGGATCGACTCCTTGATTTGTCTCTCTTCTGTCTTGTTGTTGGTGTATACGAATGCCACTGATTTCTGTGCATTGATTTTATAGCCTGCTACTTGACGGAATTGCTGTGTGAGTTCTAGCAGGTTTGGGGTGGAGTATTTTGGGTTTTCCACATAAAGTATCATATCATCTGCAAAGAGTGAGAGTTTGACTTCCTCTCTGCCGATTTGGATGCCTTTGATTTCTTTTTGTTGTCTGATTGCTCTGGCTAGGACTTCTAATACTACGTTGAATAGCAGTGGTGAGAGTGGCTATCCCTGCCGCGTTCCTGACCTTAGGGGAAAAGATCTCAGCTTTTCCCCATTGAGAATGATATTCGCTGTAGGTTGTTCGTAGATGGCTTTTATGATATTGAGGTATGTACCCGCTGTCCCTATACTCTGAAGAGTTTTGACCCAGAAAGTGTGCTTTACTTTGTCAAATGGTTTTTCTGCATCTATTGAGAGGATCATATGATTCTTGTTCTTTCTTTTGTTAATGTGTTTTATCACGTTGATTGATTTGCGGATGTTGAACCAGCCTTGCAGCCCCGGGATAAATCCCACTTGGTCATGGTGAATACTCCTTTTCATGTACTGTTGGATCCTCTTGGCTAGTATTTTGGTGAGAATTTTTGCATCGATGTTCATCAAGGATATTGGTCTCTAGTACTCCGTTTTGATGGGATCTTTGTCTGGTTTTGGGATCAAGGTAATGGTGGCCTCATAAAATGAGTTTGGAAGTTTTCCTTCCATTTCTATTGTTTGGAACAGTTTCAGGAGAATAGGTATTAATTCTTCTTTAAATGTCGGATAGAATTCCCCTGGGAATCCATCTGGCCCTGGGCTTTGGTTTCTTGGGAGGTTTTTGATGACTACTTCAATTGCCTTCGTGGTTATAGGACTGTTCAGGTTTTCTCTTTCTTCCTGGGTCAGTTTTGGTAGTTGACACATCTCTAGGAATGCACCCATTTCTTCCAGGTTATGGAATATGCTGCCATAGGGTTGCTCAGATTACGTTCTTATAATCGTTTGTATTTCTTTGGTGTTGGTTGTGATCTCTCCTCTTTCATTCATGATTTTGTTGATTTGGGTCATTTCTCTTTTCTTTTTGATCAGCCTGGACAGGGGTGTATCAATCTTGTGAATTCTTTCAAAGAACCAACTCCTAGTTCCGTTGATCTGTTCTACTGTTCTTTTGGGTTCTATTTCATTGATTTCTGCTCTGATCTCCATGATTTCTCTTCTCCTGCTGGGTTTAGGCTTTATTGGCCGTTCTTTCTCCAGCTCCTTTAGGTGTAGGGTTAGGGTGTGTATTTGAGACCTTTCATGTTTCTTGAGAAAGGCTTGTATTGCTATATACTTTCCTCGCAGGACTGCCTTGGCTGTATCCCAAAGATTTTGGACAGTTGTGTTTTCATTTTCATTGGTTTCCATGAATTTTTAAATTCATCTTTAATTTCCTGGTTGACCCATTCATTCTTTCGTAGGATGCTCTTTAGCCTCCATGTATTTGAGTTCTTTCCGACTTTCCTCTTGTGATTGAGTTCTAGGTTCAAAGCATTGTGGTCTGAAAATGTGCAGGGAATGATCCCAATCTTTGGGTACCGGTTGAGACCTGATTTGTGACCTAGGATGTGATCCATTCTGGAGAACGTTCCATGGGCCCTAGAGAAGAATGTGTATTTCGATGCTTCGGGATGGAACGTTCTGAATATGTCTGTGAAGTCCATTTGGTCCAGTGTGTCATTTAAAGTCTTTATTTCCTTGTTGATCTTTTGCTTAGATGATCTGGCCATCTCAGTCAGGGGGGAGTTAAAGTCCCCCACTATGATTGTATGGTTGTCAATGTCTTTCTTTGCTTTTCTTCTAAATTGCCTTATACAATTGGATGCTCCCATGTTCGGGGCATAGACATTTACAAATGTTAGATCTTCTTTTTGGATAGACCCTTTAAGTAGGATATAGTGTCCTTCTTCATCTCTTATTACAGTCTTTGTTTTTTATTGCTTTGTTAATCACCATGTACTACATCATTTGTTTTGGTGTAGTGTCCCATGATTCATTGTTTGTTCCGAACACACAGTGTTCCATGCAGAATGTGCCCTCTTTAATACCCATCACCGGGCTAACCAATCCCCCGACCCACCTCCCCTCTAGAAACCTCGGATTTTTTTTCAGAATCCATCATCTCTCCTGGTCTGTCTCCCCCTCTCACTAACTCCCCTTCATTCTTCCTCTCCTGCTATCTCCTTCTTTTCCTTTATTCTTAAAATATGTTGCGTTATTTGTTTCAGAAGTAGAGATCTGTGATTCAACAGTCTTACACAATTCACAGCGCTCACCGTAGCTCATACCCTCCCCAATGTCTATCACCCAGCCAGCCCATCCCTCCCACCCCCGACCACTCCAGCAAGCCTCACTCTGTTCCTGAGATTAAGAATTCCTCATATCAGTGAGGTCATATGATATATGTCTTTCTCTGATTGACTTATTTCACTAATCATCGGACCCTCCAGTTCCATCCACGTCGTTGTCCATGGCAACATCTCATTTCTTTTGATGGCTGCGTAATATTCCATTGTGTATATATATACCACCTCTTCTTTATCCACTCATCTGTCGATGGACATCTTGGCTCTTTCAACAGTTTGGCTATTGTGGACATTGCTGCTATAAACAATGGGGTGCACGTACCGCTTCGGGTCCCTACATTTGTATCTTTGTGGTAAATACCCAGGAGTGCAATTGCTGGATCGGATGGTAGCTCTAATTTCAACTATTTGAGGAACCTCCATCCTGTTTTCCAGAGGGGTTGCACCAGCTTGCATTCCCACCACCAGTGTAGGAGGGTTCCCCTTTCTCCACATCCCCGCCCACCTCTGTCGTTCCCTGACTTGTTCATTTGAGCCATTCTGACGGGTGTGAAGGGGTATCTCATTGAGGTTTTGAAGTGGATTTCCCTGATGCCGAGCCGTGTTGAGCACTTTTTCCTGTGCCTGTTGGCCATTTGGATGTCTTCTTTGGAAAAATGTCTGTTCATGCCTTCTGCCTATTTTTTGATTGGATTATTTGTTCTTTGGGTGTTGAGTTTGATACGTTTTTATACATATTGGATAGTAGCCCTTTATCTGATATGTCATTCGTAAATAATTTCTCCCATTCTGTCGGTTGTCTTTTGGTATTGTGGACTGTTTCTTTTGCTGTGCCAAAGGTTTTTATCTTGATGAAATCCCAATAGTTCCTTTTTGCCCTGCTTCCCGTGCCTTTGGTGATGTTTGTAGGAAGAAGTTGCTGCGGCTGAGGTCGAAGAGCTTGCTACCTGTGTTCTCCTTTCGGATTTTGATGGAGTCCTGTCTCACATTGAGGTCTTTCAAACATTTGGAGTCTATTTTTGTGTGTGGTGTCAGGAAATGGTCCAGTGTCATTCTTCTGCATGGGGCTGTCCAATTTCCACAACTCCAGTTGTTGAAGAGACTCTCTTTTTGCCATTGGACATTCTTTCCTGCTCTGTCAATGATAAGTTGACCATAGAGTTGAGGGTCCACTTCTGGGCTCTCGATTCTGTTCCATGGATCTATGTGTCTGTTTTTGTGCCAGTACCATACTGTCTTGATGATGACAGCTTTGTCATAGAGCAGGAAGTCCAGAATTGTGATGCCGCCAGCTTTGCTTTTCTTTCTCAATATTCCTCTGGCTATTCGTGGTCTCTTCTGGTTCCATTCAAATCTTAGGATTATTTGTTCCATTTCTTGGAAAAAAGTGGATGGTATTTTGATAGGGATTGCATTGCATGTGTAGATTGCTCTAGGTAGCTTTGACCTCTTCACAATGTTGTTTCTCCCAGTCCATGAGCATGGAACGTTTTTCCGTTTCTTTGTGTCTTCTTCAATTTCTTTCCTGAGTATTTGGTAGTTTTCTGAGTACAGATCCTTTGCCTCTTGGGTTCAATTTATTCCTAGGTCTCTTCTGGTTTTGGGTGCAGTTGTGAATGGGATCGACTCCTTGATTTGTCTCTCTTCTGTCTTGTTGTTGGTGTATAGGAATGCCACTGATTTCTGTGCATTGATTTTATAGCCTGCTACTTGACGGAATTGCTGTGTGAGTTCTAGCAGTTTTGGGGTGGAGTCTTTTGGGTTTTCCACATAAAGTATCATATCATCTGCAAAGAGTGAGAGTTTGACTTCCTCTCTGCCGATTTGGATGCCTTTGATTTCTTTTTGTTGTCTGATTGCTGTGGCTAGGACTTCTAATACTATGTTGAATAGCAGTGGTGAGAGTGGCTATCCCTGCCGCGTTCCTGACCTTAGGGGAAAAGATCTCAGCTTTTCCCCATTGAGAATGATATTCGCTGTAGGTTGTTCGTAGATGGCTTTTATGATATTGAGGTATGTACCCGCTGTCCCTGTACTCTGAAGAGTTTTGATCCAGAAAGTGTGCTTTACTTTGTCAAATGGTTTTTCTGCATCTATTGATAGGATCATATGATTCTTGTTCTTTCTTTGGTTAATGTGTTTTATCACGTTGATTGATTTTCGGATGTTGAACCAGCCTTGCATCCCAGGGATAAATCCCACTTGGTCATGGTGAATACTCCTTTTCATGTACTGTTGGATCCTCTTGGCTAGTATTTTGGTGAGAATTTTTGCATCGATGTTCATCAAGGATATTGGTCTCTAATACTCCTTTTTGATGGAATCTTTGTCTGGTTTTGGGATCAAGGTAATGGTGGCCTCATAAAATGAGTTTGGAAGTTTTCCTTCCATTTCTATTGTTTGGAACAGTTTCAGGAGAAGAGGTATTAATTCTTCTTTAAATGTCTGATAGAATTCCCCTGGGAATCCATCTGGCCCTGGGCTTTGGTTTCTTGGGAGGTTTTTGATGACTACTTCAATTGCCTTCGTGGTTATAGGACTGTTCAGGTTTTCTCTTTCTTCCTGGGTCAGTTTTGGTAGTTGACACATCGCTAGGAATGCACCCATTTCTTCCAGGTTATGGAATATGCTGCCATAGGGTTGCTCAGATTACGTTCTTATAATCGTTTGTATTTCTTTGGTGTTGGTTGTGATCTCTCCTCTTTCATTCATGATTTTGTTGATTTGGGTCATTTCTCTTTTCTTTTTGATCAGCCTGGACAGGGGTGTATCAATCTTGTGAATTCTTTCAAAGAACCAGCTCCTAGTTCCGTTGATCTGTTCTACTGTTCTTTTGGCTTCTATTTCATTGATTTCTGCTCTGATCTGCATGATTTCTCTTCTCCTGCTGGGTTTAGGCTTTATTGGCCGTTCTTTCTCCAGCTCCTTTAGGTGTAGGGTTAGGGTGTGTATTTGAGACCTTTCATGTTTCTTGAGAAAGGCTTGTATTGCTATATACTTTCCTCGCAGGACTGCCTTGGCTGTATCCCAAAGATTTTGGACAGTTGTGTTTTCATTTTCATTGGTTTCCATGAATTTTTAAGTTCTTCTTTAATTTCCTGGTTGACCCATTCATTCTTTCGTAGGATGCTATTTAGCCTCCATGTATTTGAGTTCTTTCCGACTTTCCTCTTGTGATTGAGTTCTAGTTTCAAAGCATTGTGGTCTGAAAATGTGCAGGGAATGATCCCAAACTTTGGGTACCGGTTGAGACCTGATTTGTGACCTAGGATGTGATCCATTCTGGAGAACGTTCCATGGGCCCTAGAGAAGAATGTATATTCCGTTGCTTCGGGATGGAACGTTCTGAATATGTCTGTGAAGTCCATTTGGTCCAGTGTGTCATTTAAAGTCTTTATTTCCTTGTTGATCTTTTGCTTAGATGATCTGGCCATTTCAGTCAGGGGGGTGTTAAAGTCCCCCACTATGATTGTATGGTGTCAATGTCTTTCTTTGCTTTTCTTCTAAATTGCCTTATATAATTGGATGTTCCCAAGTTCGGGGCATAGACATTTACAATTGTTAGATCTTCTTCTTGGATAGACCCTTTAAGTAGGATATAGTGTCCTTCTTCATCTCTTATTACAGTCTTTGTTTTTTATTGCTTTGTTAATCACCATGTACTACATCATTTGTTTTGGTGTAGTGTCCCATGATTCATTGTTTGTTCCGAACACACAGTGCTCCATGCAGAATGTGCCCTCTTTAATACCCATCACCAGGCTAACCAATCCCCCGACCCACCTCCCCTCTAGAAACCTCGGATTTTTTTTCAGAATCCATCATCTCTCCTGTTCTGTCTCCCCCTCTCACTAACTCCCCTTCATTCTTCCTCTCCTGCTATCTCCTTCTTTTCCTTTATTCTTAAAATATGTTGCGTTATTTGTTGCAGAAGTAGAGATCTGTGATTCAACAGTCTTACACAATTCACAGCGCTCACCGTAGCTCATACCCTCCCCAATGTCTATCACCCAGCCAGCCCATCCCTCCCACCCCCGACCACTCCAGCAAGCCTCACTCTGTTCCTGAGATTAAGAATTCCTCATATCAGTGAGGTCATATGATACATGTCTTTCTCTGATTGACGTATTTCACTAATCATCGGACCCTCCAGGTCCATCCACGTCGTTGTCCATGGCAACATCTCATTCCTTTTGATGGCTGCGTAATATTCCATTGTGTATAGATATACCACCTCTTCTTTATCCACTCATCTGTCGATGGACATCTTGGCTCTTTCAACAGTTTGGCTATTGTGGACATTGCTGCTATAAACAATGGGGTGCTCGTACCGCTTCGGGTCCCTACATTTGTATCTTTGGGGTAAATACCCAGGAGTGCAATTGCTGGATCGGATGGTAGCTCTAATTTCAACTATTTGAGGAACCTCCATCCTGTTTTCCAGAGGGGTTGCAGCAGCTTGCATTCCCTCCACCAGTGTAGGAGGGTTCCCCTTTCTCCACAACCCCGCCAACCTCTGTCGTTCCCTGACTTGTTCATTTGAGCCATTCTGACGGATGTGAGGGGGTATCTCATTGAGGTTTTGATGTGGATTTCCCTGATGTCGAGCCGTGTTGAGCACTTTTTCATGTGCCTGTTGGCCATTTGGATGTCTTCTTTGGAAAAATGTCTGTTCATGTCTTCTGCCTATTTTTTGATTGGATTATTTTTTCTTTGGGTGTTGAGTTTGATACGTTTTTATACATATTGGATAGTAGCCCTTTATCTGATATGTCATTCGTAAATAATTTCTCCCATTCTGTCGGTTGTCTTTTGGTTTTGTGGACTGTTTCTTTTGCTGTGCCAAAGGTTTTTATCTTGATGAAATCCCAATAGTTCATTTTTGCCCAGGCTTCCCGTGCCTTTGGTGATGTTTCTAGGAAGAAGTTGCTGCGGCTGAGGTCGAAGAGCTTGCTACCTGTGTTCTCCTTTAGGATTTTGATGGAGTCCTGTCTCACATTGAGGTCTTTCAAACATTTGGAGTCTATTTTTGTGTGTGGTGTCAGGAAATGGTCCAGTGTCATTCTTCTGCATGGGGCTGTCCAATTTCCACAGCTCCAGTTGTTGAAGAGACTCTCTTTTTGCCATTGGACATTCTTTCCTGCTCTGTCAAAGATAAGTTGACCATAGAGTTGAGGGTCCATTTCTGGGCTCTCGATTCTGTTCCATGGATCTATGTGTCTGTTTTTGTGCCAGTACCATACTGTCTTGATGATGACAGCTTTGTCATAGAGCTGGAAGTCCAGAATTGTGATGCCGCCAGCTTTGCTTTTCTTTCTCAATATTCCTCTGGCTATTCGTGGTCTCTTCTGGTTCCATTCAAATCTTAGGATTATTTGTTCCATTTCTTGGAAAAAAGTGGATGGTATTTTGATGGGGATTGCATTGAATGTGTAGATTGCTCTAGGTAGCATTGACCTCTTCACAATGTTGGTTCTCCCAGTCCATGATCATGGAACGTTTTTCCGTTTCTTTGTGTCTTCTTCAATTACTTTCCTGAGTATTTGGTAGTTTTCTGAGTACAGATCCTTTGCCTCTTGGGTTCAATTTATTCCTAGGTCTCTTCTGGTTTTGGGTGCAGTTGTGAATGGGATCGACTCCTTGATTTGTCTCTCTTCTGTCTTGTTGTTGGTGTATACGAATGCCACTGATTTCTGTGCATTGATTTTATAGCCTGCTACTTGACGGAATTGCTGTGTGAGTTTTAGCAGGTTTGGGGTGGAGTATTTTGGGTTTTCCACATAAAGTATCATATCATCTGCAAAGAGTGAGAGTTTGACTTCCTCTCTGCCGATTTGGATGCCTTTGATTTCTTTTTGTTGTCTGATTGCTGTGGCTAGGACTTCTAATACTACGTTGAATAGCAGTGGTGAGAGTGGCTATCCCTGCCGCGTTCCTGACCTTAGGGGAAAAGATCTCAGCTTTTCCCCATTGAGAATGATATTCGCTGTAGGTTGTTCGTAGATGGCTTTTATGATATTGAGGTATGTACCCGCTGTCCCTATACTCTGAAGAGTTTTGACCCAGAAAGTGTGCTTTACTTTGTCAAATGGTTTTTCTGCATCTATTGAGAGGATCATATGATTCTTGTTCTTTCTTTTGTTAATGTGTTTTATCACGTTGATTGATTTGCGGATGTTGAACCAGCCTTGCAGCCCCGGGATAAATCCCACTTGGTCATGGTGAATACTCCTTTTCATGTACTGTTGGATCCTCTTGGCTAGTATTTTGGTGAGAATTTTTGCATCGATGTTCATCAAGGATATTGGTCTCTAGTACTCCGTTTTGATGGGATCTTTGTCTGGTTTTGGGATCAAGGTAATGGTGGCCTCATAAAATGAGTTTGGAAGTTTTCCTTCCATTTCTATTGTTTGGAACAGTTTCAGGAGAATAGGTATTAATTCTTCTTTAAATGTCGGATAGAATTCCCCTGGGAATCCATCTGGCCCTGGGCTTTGGTTTCTTGGGAGGTTTTTGATGACTACTTCAATTGCCTTCGTGGTTATAGGACTGTTCAGGTTTTCTCTTTCTTCCTGGGTCAGTTTTGGTAGTTGACACATCTCTAGGAATGCACCCATTTCTTCCAGGTTATGGAATATGCTGCCATAGGGTTGCTCAGATTACGTTCTTATAATCGTTTGTATTTCTTTGGTGTTGGTTGTGATCTCTCCTCTTTCATTCATGATTTTGTTGATTTGGGTCATTTCTCTTTTCTTTTTGATCAGCCTGGACAGGGGTGTATCAATCTTGTGAATTCTTTCAAAGAACCAACTCCTAGTTCCGTTGATCTGTTCTACTGTTCTTTTGGGTTCTATTTCATTGATTTCTGCTCTGATCTCCATGATTTCTCTTCTCCTGCTGGGTTTAGGCTTTATTGGCCGTTCTTTCTCCAGCTCCTTTAGGTGTAGGGTTAGGGTGTGTATTTGAGACCTTTCATGTTTCTTGAGAAAGGCTTGTATTGCTATATACTTTCCTCGCAGGACTGCCTTGGCTGTATCCCAAAGATTTTGGACAGTTGTGTTTTCATTTTCATTGGTTTCCATGAATTTTTAAATTCATCTTTAATTTCCTGGTTGACCCATTCATTCTTTCGTAGGATGCTCTTTAGCCTCCATGTATTTGAGTTCTTTCCGACTTTCCTCTTGTGATTGAGTTCTAGGTTCAAAGCATTGTGGTCTGAAAATGTGCAGGGAATGATCCCAATCTTTGGGTACCGGTTGAGACCTGATTTGTGACCTAGGATGTGATCCATTCTGGAGAACGTTCCATGGGCCCTAGAGAAGAATGTGTATTCCGATGCTTCGGGATGGAACGTTCTGAATATGTCTGTGAAGTCCATTTGGTCCAGTGTGTCATTTAAAGTCTTTATTTCCTTGTTGATCTTTTGCTTAGATGATCTGGCCATCTCAGTCAGGGGGGAGTTAAAGTCCCCCACTATGATTGTATGGTTGTCAATGTCTTTCTTTGCTTTTCTTCTAAATTGCCTTATACAATTGGATGCTCCCATGTTCGGGGCATAGACATTTACAAATGTTAGATCTTCTTTTTGGATAGACCCTTTAAGTAGGATATAGTGTCCTTCTTCATCTCTTATTACAGTCTTTGTTTTTTATTGCTTTGTTAATCACCATGTACTACATCATTTGTTTTGGTGTAGTGTCCCATGATTCATTGTTTGTTCCGAACACACAGTGCTCCATGCAGAATGTGCCCTCTTTAATACCCATCACCGGGCTAACCAATCCCCCGACCCACCTCCCCTCTAGAAACCTCGGATTTTTTTTCAGAATCCATCATCTCTCCTGGTCTGTCTCCCCCTCTCACTAACTCCCCTTCATTCTTCCTCTCCTGCTATCTCCTTCTTTTCCTTTATTCTTAAAATATGTTGCGTTATTTGTTTCAGAAGTAGAGATCTGTGATTCAACAGTCTTACACAATTCACAGCGCTCACCGTAGCTCATACCCTCCCCAATGTCTATCACCCAGCCAGCCCATCCCTCCCACCCCCGACCACTCCAGCAAGCCTCACTCTGTTCCTGAGATTAAGAATTCCTCATATCAGTGAGGTCATATGATATATGTCTTTCTCTGATTGACTTATTTCACTAATCATCGGACCCTCCAGTTCCATCCACGTCGTTGTCCATGGCAACATCTCATTCCTTTTGATGGCTGCGTAATATTCCATTGTGTATATATATACCACCTCTTCTTTATCCACTCATCTGTCGATGGACATCTTGGCTCTTTCAACAGTTTGGCTATTGTGGACATTGCTGCTATAAACAATGGGGTGCACGTACCGCTTCGGGTCCCTACATTTGTATCTTTGTGGTAAATACCCAGGAGTGCAATTGCTGGATCGGATGGTAGCTCTAATTTCAACTATTTGAGGAACCTCCATCCTGTTTTCCAGAGGGGTTGCACCAGCTTGCATTCCCACCACCAGTGTAGGAGGGTTCCCCTTTCTCCACATCCCCGCCCACCTCTGTCGTTCCCTGACTTGTTCATTTGAGCCATTCTGACGGGTGTGAAGGGGTATCTCATTGAGGTTTTGAAGTGGATTTCCCTGATGCCGAGCCGTGTTGAGCACTTTTTCCTGTGCCTGTTGGCCATTTGGATGTCTTCTTTGGAAAAATGTCTGTTCATGCCTTCTGCCTATTTTTTGATTGGATTATTTGTTCTTTGGGTGTTGAGTTTGATACGTTTTTATACATATTGGATAGTAGCCCTTTATCTGATATGTCATTCGTAAATAATTTCTCCCATTCTGTCGGTTGTCTTTTGGTTTTGTGGACTGTTTCTTTTGCTGTGCCAAAGGTTTTTATCTTGATGAAATCCCAATAGTTCATTTTTGCCCTGGCTTCCCGTGCCTTTGGTGATGTTTGTAGGAAGAAGTTGCTGCGGCTGAGGTCGAAGAGCTTGCTACCTGTGTTCTCCTTTCGGATTTTGATGGAGTCCTGTCTCACATTGAGGTCTTTCAAACATTTGGAGTCTATTTTTGTGTGTGGTGTCAGGAAATGGTCCAGTGTCATTCTTCTGCATGGGGCTGTCCAATTTCCACAACTCCAGTTGTTGAAGAGACTCTCTTTTTGCCATTGGACATTCTTTCCTGCTCTGTCAATGATAAGTTGACCATAGAGTTGAGGGTCCACTTCTGGGCTCTCGATTCTGTTCCATGGATCTATGTGTCTGTTTTTGTGCCAGTACCATACTGTCTTGATGATGACAGCTTTGTCATAGAGCAGGAAGTCCAGAATTGTGATGCCGCCAGCTTTGCTTTTCTTTCTCAATATTCCTCTGGCTATTCGTGGTCTCTTCTGGTTCCATTCAAATCTTAGGATTATTTGTTCCATTTCTTGGAAAAAAGTGGATGGTATTTTGATAGGGATTGCATTGCATGTGTAGATTGCTCTAGGTAGCTTTGACCTCTTCACAATGTTGTTTCTCCCAGTCCATGAGCATGGAACGTTTTTCCGTTTCTTTGTGTCTTCTTCAATTTCTTTCCTGAGTATTTGGTAGTTTTCTGAGTACAGATCCTTTGCCTCTTGGGTTCAATTTATTCCTAGGTCTCTTCTGGTTTTGGGTGCAGTTGTGAATGGGATCGACTCCTTGATTTGTCTCTCTTCTGTCTTGTTGTTGGTGTATAGGAATGCCACTGATTTCTGTGCATTGATTTTATAGCCTGCTACTTGACGGAATTGCTGTGTGAGTTCTAGCAGTTTTGGGGTGGAGTCTTTTGGGTTTTCCACATAAAGTATCATATCATCTGCAAAGAGTGAGAGTTTGACTTCCTCTCTGCCGATTTGGATGCCTTTGATTTCTTTTTGTTGTCTGATTGCTGTGGCTAGGACTTCTAATACTATGTTGAATAGCAGTGGTGAGAGTGGCTATCCCTGCCGCGTTCCTGACCTTAGGGGAAAAGATCTCAGCTTTTCCCCATTGAGAATGATATTCGCTGTAGGTTGTTCGTAGATGGCTTTTATGATATTGAGGTATGTACCCGCTGTCCCTGTACTCTGAAGAGTTTTGATCCAGAAAGTGTGCTTTACTTTGTCAAATGGTTTTTCTGCATCTATTGATAGGATCATATGATTCTTGTTCTTTCTTTGGTTAATGTGTTTTATCACGTTGATTGATTTTCGGATGTTGAACCAGCCTTGCATCCCAGGGATAAATCCCACTTGGTCATGGTGAATACTCCTTTTCATGTACTGTTGGATCCTCTTGGCTAGTATTTTGGTGAGAATTTTTGCATCGATGTTCATCAAGGATATTGGTCTCTAATACTCCTTTTTGATGGAATCTTTGTCTGGTTTTGGGATCAAGGTAATGGTGGCCTCATAAAATGAGTTTGGAAGTTTTCCTTCCATTTCTATTGTTTGGAACAGTTTCAGGAGAAGAGGTATTAATTCTTCTTTAAATGTCTGATAGAATTCCCCTGGGAATCCATCTGGCCCTGGGCTTTGGTTTCTTGGGAGGTTTTTGATGACTACTTCAATTGCCTTCGTGGTTATAGGACTGTTCAGGTTTTCTCTTTCTTCCTGGGTCAGTTTTGGTAGTTGACACATCGCTAGGAATGCACCCATTTCTTCCAGGTTATGGAATATGCTGCCATAGGGTTGCTCAGATTACGTTCTTATAATCGTTTGTATTTCTTTGGTGTTGGTTGTGATCTCTCCTCTTTCATTCATGATTTTGTTGATTTGGGTCATTTCTCTTTTCTTTTTGATCAGCCTGGACAGGGGTGTATCAATCTTGTGAATTCTTTCAAAGAACCAGCTCCTAGTTCCGTTGATCTGTTCTACTGTTCTTTTGGCTTCTATTTCATTGATTTCTGCTCTGATCTGCATGATTTCTCTTCTCCTGCTGGGTTTAGGCTTTATTGGCCGTTCTTTCTCCAGCTCCTTTAGGTGTAGGGTTAGGGTGTGTATTTGAGACCTTTCATGTTTCTTGAGAAAGGCTTGTATTGCTATATACTTTCCTCGCAGGACTGCCTTGGCTGTATCCCAAAGATTTTGGACAGTTGTGTTTTCATTTTCATTGGTTTCCATGAATTTTTAAGTTCTTCTTTAATTTCCTGGTTGACCCATTCATTCTTTCGTAGGATGCTATTTAGCCTCCATGTATTTGAGTTCTTTCCGACTTTCCTCTTGTGATTGAGTTCTAGTTTCAAAGCATTGTGGTCTGAAAATGTGCAGGGAATGATCCCAAACTTTGGGTACCGGTTGAGACCTGATTTGTGACCTAGGATGTGATCCATTCTGGAGAACGTTCCATGGGCCCTAGAGAAGAATGTATATTCCGTTGCTTCGGGATGGAACGTTCTGAATATGTCTGTGAAGTCCATTTGGTCCAGTGTGTCATTTAAAGTCTTTATTTCCTTGTTGATCTTTTGCTTAGATGATCTGGCCATTTCAGTCAGGGGGGTGTTAAAGTCCCCCACTATGATTGTATGGTGTCAATGTCTTTCTTTGCTTTTCTTCTAAATTGCCTTATATAATTGGATATTCCCAAGTTCGGGGCATAGACATTTACAATTGTTAGATCTTCTTCTTGGATAGACCCTTTAAGTAGGATATAGTGTCCTTCTTCATCTCTTATTACAGTCTTTGTTTTTTATTGCTTTGTTAATCACCATGTACTACATCATTTGTTTTGGTGTAGTGTCCCATGATTCATTGTTTGTTCCGAACACACAGTGCTCCATGCAGAATGTGCCCTCTTTAATACCCATCACCAGGCTAACCAATCCCCCGACCCACCTCCCCTCTAGAAACCTCGGATTTTTTTTCAGAATCCATCATCTCTCCTGTTCTGTCTCCCCCTCTCACTAACTCCCCTTCATTCTTCCTCTCCTGCTATCTCCTTCTTTTCCTTTATTCTTAAAATATGTTGCGTTATTTGTTGCAGAAGTAGAGATCTGTGATTCAACAGTCTTACACAATTCACAGCGCTCACCGTAGCTCATACCCTCCCCAATGTCTATCACCCAGCCAGCCCATCCCTCCCACCCCCGACCACTCCAGCAAGCCTCACTCTGTTCCTGAGATTAAGAATTCCTCATATCAGTGAGGTCATATGATACATGTCTTTCTCTGATTGACGTATTTCACTAATCATCGGACCCTCCAGGTCCATCCACGTCGTTGTCCATGGCAACATCTCATTCCTTTTGATGGCTGCGTAATATTCCATTGTGTATAGATATACCACCTCTTCTTTATCCACTCATCTGTCGATGGACATCTTGGCTCTTTCAACAGTTTGGCTATTGTGGACATTGCTGCTATAAACAATGGGGTGCTCGTACCGCTTCGGGTCCCTACATTTGTATCTTTGGGGTAAATACCCAGGAGTGCAATTGCTGGATCGGATGGTAGCTCTAATTTCAACTATTTGAGGAACCTCCATCCTGTTTTCCAGAGGGGTTGCAGCAGCTTGCATTCCCACCACCAGTGTAGGAGGGTTCCCCTTTCTCCACAACCCCGCCAACCTCTGTCGTTCCCTGACTTGTTCATTTGAGCCATTCTGACGGATGTGAGGGGGTATCTCATTGAGGTTTTGATGTGGATTTCCCTGATGTCGAGCCGTGTTGAGCACTTTTTCATGTGCCTGTTGGCCATTTGGATGTCTTCTTTGGAAAAATGTCTGTTCATGTCTTCTGCCTATTTTTTGATTGGATTATTTTTTCTTTGGGTGTTGAGTTTGATACGTTTTTATACATATTGGATAGTAGCCCTTTATCTGATATGTCATTCGTAAATAATTTCTCCCATTCTGTCGGTTGTCTTTTGGTTTTGTGGACTGTTTCTTTTGCTGTGCCAAAGGTTTTTATCTTGATGAAATCCCAATAGTTCATTTTTGCCCAGGCTTCCCGTGCCTTTGGTGATGTTTCTAGGAAGAAGTTGCTGCGGCTGAGGTCGAAGAGCTTGCTACCTGTGTTCTCCTTTAGGATTTTGATGGAGTCCTGTCTCACATTGAGGTCTTTCAAACATTTGGAGTCTATTTTTGTGTGTGGTGTCAGGAAATGGTCCAGTGTCATTCTTCTGCATGGGGCTGTCCAATTTCCACAGCTCCAGTTGTTGAAGAGACTCTCTTTTTGCCATTGGACATTCTTTCCTGCTCTGTCAAAGATAAGTTGACCATAGAGTTGAGGGTCCATTTCTGGGCTCTCGATTCTGTTCCATGGATCTATGTGTCTGTTTTTGTGCCAGTACCATACTGTCTTGATGATGACAGCTTTGTCATAGAGCTGGAAGTCCAGAATTGTGATGCCGCCAGCTTTGCTTTTCTTTCTCAATATTCCTCTGGCTATTCGTGGTCTCTTCTGGTTCCATTCAAATCTTAGGATTATTTGTTCCATTTCTTGGAAAAAAGTGGATGGTATTTTGATGGGGATTGCATTGAATGTGTAGATTGCTCTAGGTAGCATTGACCTCTTCACAATGTTGGTTCTCCCAGTCCATGATCATGGAACGTTTTTCCGTTTCTTTGTGTCTTCTTCAATTACTTTCCTGAGTATTTGGTAGTTTTCTGAGTACAGATCCTTTGCCTCTTGGGTTCAATTTATTCCTAGGTCTCTTCTGGTTTTGGGTGCAGTTGTGAATGGGATCGACTCCTTGATTTGTCTCTCTTCTGTCTTGTTGTTGGTGTATACGAATGCCACTGATTTCTGTGCATTGATTTTATAGCCTGCTACTTGACGGAATTGCTGTGTGAGTTCTAGCAGGTTTGGGGTGGAGTATTTTGGGTTTTCCACATAAAGTATCATATCATCTGCAAAGAGTGAGAGTTTGACTTCCTCTCTGCCGATTTGGATGCCTTTGATTTCTTTTTGTTGTCTGATTGCTGTGGCTAGGACTTCTAATACTACGTTGAATAGCAGTGGTGAGAGTGGCTATCCCTGCCGCGTTCCTGACCTTAGGGGAAAAGATCTCAGCTTTTCCCCATTGAGAATGATATTCGCTGTAGGTTGTTCGTAGATGGCTTTTATGATATTGAGGTATGTACCCGCTGTCCCTATACTCTGAAGAGTTTTGACCCAGAAAGTGTGCTTTACTTTGTCAAATGGTTTTTCCGCATCTATTGAGAGGATCATATGAATCTTGTTCTTTCTTTTGTTAATGTGTTTTATCACGTTGATTGATTTGCGGATGTTGAACCAGCCTTGCAGCCCCGGGATAAATCCCACTTGGTCATGGTGAATACTCCTTTTCATGTACTGTTGGATCCTCTTGGCTAGTATTTTGGTGAGAATTTTTGCATCGATGTTCATCAAGGATATTGGTCTCTAGTACTCCGTTTTGATGGGATCTTTGTCTGGTTTTGGGATCAAGGTAATGGTGGCCTCATAAAATGAGTTTGGAAGTTTTCCTTCCATTTCTATTGTTTGGAACAGTTTCAGGAGAATAGGTATTAATTCTTCTTTAAATGTCGGATAGAATTCCCCTGGGAATCCATCTGGCCCTGGGCTTTGGTTTCTTGGGAGGTTTTTGATGACTACTTCAATTGCCTTCGTGGTTATAGGACTGTTCAGGTTTTCTCTTTCTTCCTGGGTCAGTTTTGGTAGTTGACACATCTCTAGGAATGCACCCATTTCTTCCAGGTTATGGAATATGCTGCCATAGGGTTGCTCAGATTACGTTCTTATAATCGTTTGTATTTCTTTGGTGTTGGTTGTGATCTCTCCTCTTTCATTCATGATTTTGTTGATTTGGGTCATTTCTCTTTTCTTTTTGATCAGCCTGGACAGGGGTGTATCAATCTTGTGAATTCTTTCAAAGAACCAACTCCTAGTTCCGTTGATCTGTTCTACTGTTCTTTTGGGTTCTATTTCATTGATTTCTGCTCTGATCTCCATGATTTCTCTTCTCCTGCTGGGTTTAGGCTTTATTGGCCGTTCTTTCTCCAGCTCCTTTAGGTGTAGGGTTAGGGTGTGTATTTGAGACCTTTCATGTTTCTTGAGAAAGGCTTGTATTGCTATATACTTTCCTCGCAGGACTGCCTTGGCTGTATCCCAAAGATTTTGGACAGTTGTGTTTTCATTTTCATTGGTTTCCATGAATTTTTAAATTCATCTTTAATTTCCTGGTTGACCCATTCATTCTTTCGTAGGATGCTCTTTAGCCTCCATGTATTTGAGTTCTTTCCGACTTTCCTCTTGTGATTGAGTTCTAGGTTCAAAGCATTGTGGTCTGAAAATGTGCAGGGAATGATCCCAATCTTTGGGTACCGGTTGAGACCTGATTTGTGACCTAGGATGTGATCCATTCTGGAGAACGTTCCATGGGCCCTAGAGAAGAATGTGTATTCCGATGCTTCGGGATGGAACGTTCTGAATATGTCTGTGAAGTCCATTTGGTCCAGTGTGTCATTTAAAGTCTTTATTTCCTTGTTGATCTTTTGCTTAGATGATCTGGCCATCTCAGTCAGGGGGGAGTTAAAGTCCCCCACTATGATTGTATGGTTGTCAATGTCTTTCTTTGCTTTTCTTCTAAATTGCCTTATACAATTGGATGCTCCCATGTTCGGGGCATAGACATTTACAAATGTTAGATCTTCTTTTTGGATAGACCCTTTAAGTAGGATATAGTGTCCTTCTTCATCTCTTATTACAGTCTTTGTTTTTTATTGCTTTGTTAATCACCATGTACTACATCATTTGTTTTGGTGTAGTGTCCCATGATTCATTGTTTGTTCCGGCCACACAGTGCTCCATGCAGAATGTGCCCTCTTTAATACCCATCACCAGGCTAACCAATCCCCCGACCCACCTCCCCTCTAGAAACCTCGGATTTTTTTTCAGAATCCATCATCTCTCCTGGTCTGTCTCCCCCTCTCACTAACTCCCCTTCATTCTTCCTCTCCTGCTATCTCCTTCTTTTCCTTTATTCTTAAAATATGTTGCGTTATTTGTTGCAGAAGTAGAGATCTGTGATTCAACAGTCTTACACAATTCACAGCGCTCACCGTAGCTCATACCCTCCCCAATGTCTATCACCCAGCCAGCCCATCCCTCCCATCCCCGACCACTCCAGCAAGCCTCAATCTGTTCCTGAGATTAAGAATCCCTCATATCAGTGAGGTCATATGATACATGTCTTTCTCTGATTGACGTATTTCACTAATCATCGGACCCTCCAGTTCCATCCACGTCGTTGTCCATGGCAACATCTCATTCCTTTTGATGGCTGCTTAATATTCCATTGTGTATATATATATATATATATATATATATATATACCACCTCTTCTTTATCCATTCATCTGTCGATGGACATCTTGGCTCTTTCAACAGTTTGGCTATTGTGGACATTGCTGCTATAAACAATGGGGTGCACGTACCGCTTCGGGTCCCTACATTTGTATCTTTGGGGTAAATACCCAGGAGTGCAATTGCTGGATCGGATGGTAGCTCTAATTTCAACTATTTGAGGAACCTCCATCCTGTTTTCCAGAGGGGTTGCACCAGCTTGCATTCCCACCACCAGTGTAGGAGGGTTCCCCTTTCTCCACATCCCCGCCCACCTCTGTCGTTCCCTGACTTGTTCATTTGAGCCATTCTGACGGGTGTGAGGGGGTATCTCATTGAGGTTTTGATGTGGATTTCCCTGATGCCGAGCCGTGTTGAGCAATTTTTCCTGTGCCTGTTGGCCATTTGGATGTCTTCTTTGGAAAAATGTCTGTTCATGTCTTCTGCCTATTTTTTGATTGGATTATTTGTTCTTTGGGTGTTGAGTTTGATACGTTTTTATACATATTGGATAGTAGCCCTTTATCTGATATGTCATTCGTAAATAATTTCTCCCATTCTGTCGGTTGTCTTTTGGTTTTGTGGACTGTTTCTTTTGCTGTGCCAAAGGTTTTTATCTTGATGAAATCCCAATTGTTCCTTTTTGCCCTGGCTTCCCGTGCCTTTGGTGATGTTTCTAGGAAGAAGTTGCTGCGGCTGAGGTCGAAGAGCTTGCTACCTGTGTTCTCCTTTAGGATTTTGATGGAGCCCTGTCTCACATTGAGGTCTTTCAAACATTTGGAGTCTATTTTTGTGTGTGGTGTCAGGAAATGGTCCAGTGTCATTCTTCTGCATGGGGCTGTCCAATTTCCACAACTCCAGTTGTTGAAGAGACTCTCTTTTTGCCATTGGACATTCTTTCCTGCTCTGTCAAAGATAAGTTGACCATAGAGTTGAGGGTCCATTTCTGGGCTCTCGATTCTGTTCCATGGATCTATGTGTCTGTTTTTGTGCCAGTACCATACTGTCTTGATGATGACAGCTTTGTCATAGAGCTGGAAGTCCAGAATTGTGATGCCGCCAGCTTTGCTTTTCTTTCTCAATATTCCTCTGGCTATTCGTGGTCTCTTCTGGTTCCATTCAAATCTTAGGATTATTTGTTCCATTTCTTGGAAAAAAGTGGATTGAATTTTGACGGGGATTGCATTGAATGTGTAGATCGCTCTAGGTAGCATTGACCTCTTCACAATGTTGGTTCTCCCAGTCCATGAGCATGGAACGTTTTTCCGTTTCTTTGTGTCTTCTTCAATTTCTTTCCTGAGTATTTGGTAGATTTCTGAGTACAGATCCTTTGCCTCTTGGGTTCAATTTATTCCTAGGTCTCTTCTGGTTTTGGGTGCAGTTGTGAATGGGATCGACTCCTTGATTTGTCTCTCTTCTGTCTTGTTGTTGGTGTATAGGGATGCCACTGATTTCTGTGCATTGATTTTATAGCCTGCTACTTGACGGAATTGCTGTGTGAGTTCTAGCAGTTTTGGGGTGGAGTCTTTTGGGTTTTCCACATAAAGTATCATATCATCTGCAAAGAGTGAGAGTTTGACTTCCTCTCTGCCGATTTGGATGCCTTTGATTTCTTTTTGTTGTCTGATTGCTGTGGCTAGGACTTTTAATACTATGTTGAATAGCAGTGGTGAGAGTGGCTATCCCTGCCGCGTTCCTGACCTTAGGGGAAAAGATCTCAGCTTTTCCCCATTGAGAATGATATTCGCTGTAGGTTGTTCGTAGATGGCTTTTATGATATTGAGGTATGTACCCGCTGTCCCTATACTCTGAAGAGTTTTGATCCAGAAAGTGTGTTTTACTTTGTCAAATGGTTTTTCTGCATCTATTGAGAGGATCATATGATTCTTATTCTTTCTTTTGTTAATGTGTTTTATCACGTTGCTTGATTTGCGGATGTTGAACCAGCCTTGCAGCCCAGGGATAAATCCCACTTGGTCATGGTGAATACTCCTTTTCATGTACTGTTGGATCCTCTTGGCTAGTATTTTGGTGAGAATTTTTGCATCGATGTTCATCAAGGATATTGGTCTCTAATACTCCTTTTTGATGGGATCTTTGTCTGGTTTTGGGATCAAGGTAATGGTGGCCTCATAAAATGAGTTTGGAAGTTTTCCTTCCATTTCTATTGTTTGGAACAGTTTCAGGAGAATAGGTATTAATTCTTCTTTAAATGTCGGATAGAATTCCCCTGGGAATCCATCTGGCCCTGGGCTTTGGTTTCTTGGGAGGTTTTTGATGACTACTTCAATTGCCTTCGTGGTTATAGGACTGTTCAGGTTTTCTCTTTCTTCCTGGGTCAGTTTTGGTAGTTGACACATCTCTAGGAATGCACCCATTTCTTCCAGGTTATGGAATATGCTGCCCTAGGGTTGCTCAGATTACGTTCTTATAATCGTTTGTATTTCTTTGGTGTTGGTTGTGATCTCTCCTCTTTCTTTCATGATTTTGTTGATTTGGGTCATTTCTCTTTTCTTTTTGATCAGCCTGGACAGGGGTGTATCAATCTTTTTAATTCTTTCAAAGAACCAGCTCCTAGTTCCGTTGATCTGTTCTACTGTTCTTTTGGCTTCTATTTCATTGATTTCTGCTCTGATCTGCATGATTTCTCTTCTCCTGCTGGGTTTAGCCTTTATTGGCCGTTCTTTCTCCAGCTCCTTTAGGTGTAGGGTTAGGGTGTGTATTTGAGACCTTTCATGTTTCTTGAGAAAGGCTTGTATTGCTATATACTTTCCTCGCAGGACTGCCTTGGCTGTATCCCAAAGATTTTGGACAGTTGTGTTTTCATTTTCATTGGTTTCCATGAATTTTTAAATTCATCTTTAATTTCCTGGTTGACCCATTCATTCTTTCGTAGGATGCTCTTTAGCCTCCATGTATTTGAGTTCTTTCCGACTTTCCTCTTGTGATTGAGTTCTAGTTTCAAAGCATTGTGGTCTGAAAATGTGCAGGGAATGATCCCAATCTTTGGGTACCGGTTGAGACCTGATTTGTGACCTAGGATGTGATCCATTCTGGAGAACGTTCCATGGGCCCTAGAGAAGAATGTGTATTCCGTTGCTTCGGGATGGAACGTTCTGAATATGTCTGTGAAGTCCATTTGGTCCAGTGTGTCATTTAAAGTCTTTATTTCCTTGTTGATCTTTTGCTTAGATGATCTGGCCATTTCAGTCAGGGGGGTGTTAAAGTCCCCCACTATGATTGTATGGTTGTCAATGTCTTTCTTTGCTTTTCTTCTAAATTGCCTTATATAATTGGATGCTCCCATGTTCGGGGCATAGACATTTACAATTGTTAGATCTTCTTCTTGGATAGACCCTTTAAGTAGGATATAGTGTCCTTCTTCATCTCTTATTACAGTCTTTGTTTTTTATTGCTTTGTTAATCACCATGTACTACATCATTTGTTTTGGTGTAGTGTCCCATGATTCATTGTTTGTTCCGAACACACAGTGCTCCATGCAGAATGTGCCCTCTTTAATACCCATCACCAGGCTAACCAATCCCCCGACCCACCTCCCCTCTAGAAACCTCGGATTTTTTTTCAGAATCCATCATCTCTCCTGGTCTGTCTCCCCCTCTCACTAACACCCCTTCATTCTTCCTCTCCTGCTATCTCCTTCTTTTCCTTTATTCTTAAAATATGTTGCGTTATTTGTTTCAGAAGTAGAGATCTGTGATTCAACAGTCTTACACAATTCACAGCGCTCACCGTAGCTCATACCCTCCCCAATGTCTATCACCCAGCCAGCCCATCCCTCCCACCCCCGACCACTCCAGCAAGCCTCACTCTGTTCCTGAGATTAAGAATTCCTCATATCAGTGAGGTCATATGATACATGTCTTTCTCTGATTGACTTATTTCACTAATCATCGGACCCTCCAGTTCCATCCACGTCGTTGTCCATGGCAACATCTCATTCCTTTTGATGGCTGCGTAATATTCCATTGTGTATATATATACCACCTCTTCTTTATCCACTCATCTGTCGATGGACATCTTGGCTCTTTCAACAGTTTGGCTATTGTGGACATTGCTGCTATAAACAATGGGGTGCACGTACCGCTTCGGGTCCCTACATTTGTATCTTTGGGGTAAATACCCAGGAGTGCAATTGCTGGATCGGATGGTAGCTCTAATTTCAACTATTTGAGGAACCTCCATCCTGTTTTCCAGAGGGGTTGCACCAGCTTGCATTCCCACCACCAGTGTAGGAGGGTTCCCCTTTCTCCACATCCCCGCCAACCTCTGTCGTTCCCTGACTTGTTCATTTGAGCCATTCTGACGGGTGTGAGGGGGTATCTCATTGAGGTTTTGATGTGGATTTCCCTGATGCCGAGCCGTGTTGAGCACTTTTTCATGTGCCTGTTGGCCATTTGGATGTCTTCTTCTGAAAAATGTCTGTTCATGTCTTCTGCCTATTTTTTGATTGGATTATTTGTTCTTTGGGTGTTGAGTTTGATACGTTTTTATACATATTGGATAGTAGCCCTTTATCTGATACGTCATTCGTAAATAATTTCTCCCATTCTGTCGGTTGTCTTTTGGTTTTGTGGACTGTTTCTTTTGCTGTGCCAAAGGATTTTATCTTGATGAAATCCCAATAGTTCATTTTTGCCCTGGCTTCCCGTGCCTTTGGTGATGTTTGTAGGAAGAAGTTGCTGCGGCTGAGGTCGAAGAGCTTGCTACCTGTGTTCTCCTTTAGGATTTTGATGGAGTCCTGTCTCACACTGAGGTCTTTCAAACATTTGGAGTCTATTTTTGTGTGTGGTGCCAGGAAATGGTCCAGTGTCATTCTTCTGCATGGGGCTGTCCAATTTCCACAACTCCAGTTGTTGAAGAGACCCTCTTTTTGCCATTGGACATTCTTTCCTGCTCTGTCAAAGATAAGTTGACCATAGAGTTGAGGGTCCATTTCTGGGCTCTCGATTCTGTTCCATGGATCTATGTGTCTGTTTTTGTGCCAGTACCATACTGTCTTGATGATGACAGCTTTGTCATAGAGCTGGAAGTCCAGAATTGTGATGCCGACAGCTTTGCTTTTCTTTCTCAATATTCCTCTGGCTATTCGTGGTCTCTTCTGGTTCCATTCAAATCTTAGGATTATTTGTTCCATTTCTTGGAAAAAAGTGGATTGTATTTTGACGGGGATTGCATTGAATGTGTAGATCGCTCTAGGTAGCATTGACCTCTTCACAATGTTGGTTCTCCCAGTCCATGAGCATGGAACGTTTTTCCGTTTCTTTGTGTCTTCTTCAATTTCTTTCCTGAGTATTTGGTAGATTTCTGAGTACAGATCCTTGGCCTCTTGGGTTCAATTTATTCCTAGGTCTCTTCTGGTTTTGGGTGCAGTTGTGAATGGGATCGACTCCTTGATTTGTCTCTCTTCTGTCTTGTTGTTGGTGTATAGGGATGCCACTGATTTCTGTGCATTGATTTTATAGCCTGCTACTTGACGGAATTGCTGTGTGAGTTCTAGCAGTTTTGGGGTGGAGTTTTTTGGGTTTTCCACATAAAGTATCATATCATCTGCAAAGAGTGAGAGTTTGAGTTCCTCTCTGCCGATTTGGATGCCTTGGATTTCTTTTTGTTGTCTGATTGCTGTGGCTAGGACTTCTAATACTATGTTGAATAGCAGTGGTGAGAGTGGCTATCCCTGCCGCGTTCCTGACCTTAGGGGAAAAGATCTCAGCTTTTCCCCATTGAGAATGATATTCGCTGTAGGTTGTTCGTAGATGGCTTTTATGATATTGAGGTATGTACCCGCTGTCCCTATACTCTGAAGAGTTTTGATCCAGAAAGTGTGCTTTACTTTGCCAAATGGTTTTTCTGCATCTATTGAGAGGATCATATGATTCTTGTTCTTTCTTTTGTTAATGTGTTTTATCACGTTGATTGATTTGCGGATGTTGAACCAGCCTTGCAGCCCCGGGATAAATCCCACCTGGTCATGGTGAATACTCCTTTTCATGTACTGTTGGATCCTCTTGGCTAGTATTTTGGTGAGAATTTTTGCATCGATGTTCATCAAGGATATTGGTCTCTAATACTCCTTTTTGATGGGATCTTTGTCTGGTTTTGGGATCCAGGTAATGGTGGCCTCATAAAATGAGTTTGGAAGTTTTCCTTCCATTTCTATTGTTTGGAACAGTTTCAGGAGAATAGGTATTAATTCTTCTTTAAATGTCGGATAGAATTCCCCTGGGAATCCATCTGGCCCTGGGCTTTGGTTTCTTGGGAGGTTTTTGATGACTACTTCAATTGCCTTCGCGGTTATAGGACTGTTCAGGTTTTCTATTTCTTCCTGGGTCAGTTTTGGTAGTTGACACATCTCTAGGAATGCACCCATTTCTTCCAGGTTATTTAATATGCTGCCATAGGGTTGCTCAGATTACGTTCTTATAATCGTTTTTATTTCTTTGGTGTTGGTTGTAATCTCTCCTCTTTCATTCATGATTTTGTTGATTTGGGTCATTTCTCTTTTCTTTTTGATCAGCCTGGACAGGGGTGTATCAATCTTGTGAATTCTTTCAAAGAACCAGCTCCTAGTTCCGTTGATCTCTTCTACTGTTCTTTTGGGTTCTATTTCATTGATTTCTGCTCTGATCTGCATGATTTCTCTTCTCCTGCCTGGGTTAGGCTTTATTGGCCGTTCTTTCTCCAGCTCCTTTAGGTGTAGGGTTAGGGTGTGTATTTGAGACCTTTCATGTTTCTTGAGAAAGGCTTGTATTGCTATATACTTTCCTCGCAGGACTGCCTTGGCTGTATCCCAAAGATTTTGGACAGTTGTGTTTTCATTTTCATTGGTTTCCATGAATTTTTAAATTCTTCTTTAATTTCCTGGTTGACCCATTCATTCTTTCGTAGGATGCTCTTTAGCCTCCATGTATTTGAGTTCTTTCCGACTTTCCTCTTGTGATTGAGTTCTAGTTTCAAAGCATTGTGGTCTGAAAATGTGCAGGGAATGATCCCAATCTTTGGGTACCGGTTGAGTCCTGATTTGTGACCTAGGATGTGATCCATTCTGGAGAACGTTCCATGGGCCCTAGAGAAGAATGTGTATTCCGTTGCTTCGGGATGGAACGTTCTGAATATGTCTGTGAAGTCCATTTGGTCCAGTGTGTCATTTAAAGTCTTTATTTCCTTGTTGATCTTTTGCTTAGATGATCTGGCCATTTCAGTCAGGGGGGTGTTAAAGTCCCCCACTATGATTGTATGGTTGTCAATGTCTTTCTTTGCTTTTCTTCTAAATTGCCTTATATAATTGGATGCTCCCATGTTCGGGGCATAGACATTTACAATTGTTAGAACTTCTTCTTGGATAGACCCTTTAAGTAGGATATAGTGTCCTTCTTCATCTCTTATTACAGTCTTTGTTTTTTATTGCTTTGTTAATCACCATGTACTACATCATTTGTTTTGGTGTAGTGTCCCATGATTCATTGTTTGTTCCGAACACACAGTGCTCCATGCAGAATGTGCCCTCTTTAATACCCATCACCGGGCTAACCAATCCCCCGACCCACCTCCCCTCTAGAAACCTCGGATTTTTTTTCAGAATCCATCATCTCTCCTGGTCTCTCTCCCCCTCTCACTAACTCCCCTTCATTCTTCCTCTCCTGCTATCTCCTTCTTTTCCTTTATTCTTAAAATATGTTGCGTTATTTGTTTCAGAAGTAGAGATCTGTGATTCAACAGTCTTACACAATTCACAGCGCTCACCGTAGCTCATACCCTCCCCAATGTCTATCACCCAGCCAGCCCATCCCTCCCACCCCCGACCACTCCAGCAAGCCTCACTCTGTTCCTGAGATTAAGAATTCCTCATATCAGTGAGGTCATATGATATATGTCTTTCTCTGATTGACTTATTTCACTAATCATCGGACCCTCCACTTCCATCCACGTCGTTGTCCATGGCAACATCTCATTCCTTTTGATGGCTGCGTAATATTCCATTGTGTATATATATACCACCTCTTCTTTATCCACTCATCTGTCGATGGACATCTTGGCTCTTTCAACAGTTTGGCTATTGTGGACATTGCTGCTATAAACAATGGGGTGCACGTACCGCTTCGGGTCCCTACATTTGTATCTTTGGGGTAAATACCCAGGAGTGCAATTGCTGGATCGGATGGTAGCTCTAATTTCAACTATTTGAGGAACCTCCATCCTGTTTTCCAGAGGGGTTGCACCACCTTGCATTCCCACCACCAGTGTAGGAGGGTTCCCCTTTCTCCACATCCCCGCCAACCTCTGTCGTTCCCTGACTTGTTCATTTGAGCCATTCTGATGGGTGTGAGGGGGTATCTCATTGAGGTTTTGAAGTGGATTTCCCTGATGCCGAGGCGTGTTGAGCACTTTTTCCTGTGCCTGTTGGCCATTTGGATGTCTTCTTTGGAAAAATGTCTGTTCATGTCTTCTGCCTATTTTTTGATTGGATTATTTGTTCTTTGGGTGTTGAGTTTGATACGTTTTTATACATATTGGATAGTAGCCCTTTATCTGATGATCATTCGTAAATAATTTCTCCCATTCTGTCGGTTGTCTTTTGGTTTTGTGGACTGTTTCTTTTGCTGTGCCAAAGGTTTCTATCTTGATGAAATCCCAATAGTTCCTTTTTACCCTGCTTCCCGTGCCTTTGGTGATGTTTGTAGGAAGAAGTTGCTGCGGCTGAGGTCGAAGAGCTTGCTACCTGTGTTCTCCTTTCGGATTTTGATGGAGTCCTGTCTCACATTGAGGTCTTTCAAACATTTGGAGTCTATTTTTGTGTGTGGTGTCAGGAAATGGCCCAGTGTCATTCTTCTGCATGGGGCTGTCCAATTTCCACAACTCCAGTTGTTGAAGAGACTCTCTTTTTGCCATTGGACATTCTTTCCTGCTCTGTCAATGATAAGTTGACCATAGAGTTGAGGGTCCACTTCTGGGCTCTCGATTCTGTTCCATGGATCTATGTGTCTGTTTTTGTGCCAGTACCATACTGTCTTGATGATGACAGCTTTGTCATAGAGCAGGAAGTCCAGAATTGTGATGCCGCCAGCTTTGCTTTTCTTTCTCAATATTCCTCTGGCTATTCGTGGTCTCTTCTGGTTCCATTCAAATCTTAGGATTATTTGTTCCATTTCTTGGAAAAAAGTGGATGGTATTTTGATAGGGATTGCATTGCATGTGTAGATTGCTCTAGGTAGCTTTGACCTCTTCACAATGTTGTTTCTCCCAGTCCATGAGCATGGAACGTTTTTCCGTTTCTTTGTGTCTTCTTCAATTTCTTTCCTGAGTATTTGGTAGTTTTCTGAGTACAGATCCTTTGCTTCTTGGGTTCAATTTATTCCTAGGTCTCTTCTGGTTTTGGGTGCAGTTGTGAATGGGATCGACTCCTTGATTTGTCTCTCTTCTGTCTTGTTGTTGGTGTATAGGAATGCCACTGATTTCTGTGCATTGATTTTATAGCCTGCTACTTGACGGAATTGCTGTGTGAGTTCTAGCAGTTTTGGGGTGGAGTCTTTTGGGTTTTCCACATAAAGTATCATATCATCTGCAAAGAGTGAGAGTTTGACTTCCTCTCTGCCGATTTGGATGCCTTGGATTTCTTTTTGTTGTCTGATTGCTGTGGCTAGGACTTCTAATACTATGTTGAATAGCAGTGGTGAGAGTGGCTATCCCTGCCGCGTTCCTGACCTTAGGGGAAAAGATCTCATCTTTTCCCCATTGAGAATTATATTCGCTGTAGGTTGTTCGTAGATGGCTTTTATGATATTGAGGTATGTACCCGCTGTCCCTGTACTCTGAAGAGTTTTGATCCAGAAAGTGTGCTTTACTTTGTCAAATGGTTTTTCTGCATCTATTGAGAGGATCATATGATTCTTGTTCTTTCTTTTGTTAATGTGTTTTATCACGTTGATTGATTTGCGGATGTTGAACCAGCCTTGCAGCCCCGGGATAAATCCCACTTGGTCATGGTGAATACTCCTTTTCATGTACTGTTGGATCCTCTTGGCTAGTATTTTGGTGAGAATTTTTGCATCGATGTTCATCAAGGATATTGGTCTCTAATACTCCTTTTTGATGGGATCTTTGTCTGGTTTTGGGATCAAGGTAATGGTGGCCTCATAAAATGAGTTTGGAAGTTTTCCTTCCATTTCTATTGTTTGGAACAGTTTCAGGAGAATTGGTATTAATTCTTCTTTAAATGTCGGATAGAATTCCCTTGGGAATCCATCTGGTCCTGGGCTTTGGTTTCTTGGGAGGTTTTTGATGACTACTTCAATTGCCTTCGTGGTTATAGGACTGTTCAGGTTTTCTCTTTCTTCCTGGGTCAGTTTTGGTAGTTGACACATCTATAGGAATGCACCCATTTCTTCCAGGTTATGGAATATGCTGCCCTAGGGTTGCTCAGATTACGTTCTTATAATCGTTTGTATTTCTTTGGTGTTGGTTGTGATCTCTCCTCTTTCATTCATGATTTTGTTGATTTGGGTCATTTCTCTTTTCTTTTTGATCAGCCTGGACAGGGGTGTATCAATCTTGTGAATTCTTTCAAAGAACCAGCTCCTAGTTCCGTTGATCTGTTCTACTGTTCTTTTGGGTTCTATTTCATTGATTTCTGCTCTGATCTGCATGATTTCTCTTCTCCTGCTGGGTTTAGGCTTTATTGGCCGTTCTTTCTCCAGCTCCTTTAGGTGTAGGGTTAGGGTGTGTATTTGAGACCTTTCATGTTTCTTGAGAAAGGCTTGTATTGCTATATACTTTCCTCGCAGGACTGCCTTGGCTGTATCCCAAAGATTTTGGACAGTTGTGTTTTCATTTTCATTGGTTTCCATGAATTTTTAAGTTCTTCTTTAATTTCCTGGTTGACCCATTCATTCTTTCGTAGGATGCTCTTTAGCCTCCATGTATTTGAGTTCTTTCCGACTTTCCTCTTGTGATTGAGTTCTAGTTTCAAAGCATTGTGGTCTGAAAATGTGCAGGGAATGATCCCAATCTTTGGGTACCGCTTGAGACCTGATTTGTGACCTAGGATGTGATCCATTCTGGAGAACGTTCCATGGGCCCTAGAGAAGAATGTGTATTCCGTTGCCTCGGGATGGAACGTTCTGAATATGTCTGTGAAGTCCATTTGGTCCAGTGTGTCATTTAAAGTCTTTATTTCCTTGTTGATCTTTTGCTTAGATGATCTGGCCATCTCAGTCAGGGGGGAGTTAAAGTCCCCCACTATGATTGTATGGTTGTGAATGTCTTTCTTTTCTTTTCTTCTAAATTGCCTTATACAATTGGATGCTCCCATGTTCGGGGCATAGACATTTACAATTGTTAGATCTTCTTCTTGGATAGACCCTTTAAGTAGGATATAGTGTCCTTCTTCATCTCTTATTACAGTCTTTGTTTTTTATTGCTTTGTTAATCACCATGTACTACATCATTTGTTTTGGTGTAGTGTCCCATGATTCATTGTTTGTTCCGGCCACACAGTGCTCCATGCAGAATGTGCCCTCTTTAATACCCATCACCAGGCTAACCAATCCCCCGACCCACCTCCCCTCTAGAAACCTCGGATTTTTTTTCAGAATCCATCATCTCTCCTGGTCTGTCTCCCCCTCTCACTAACTCCCCTTCATTCTTCCTCTCCTGCTATCTCCTTCTTTTCCTTTATTCTTAAATTATGTTGCGTTATTTGTTGCAGAAGTAGAGATCTGTGATTCAACAGTCTTACACAATTCACAGCGCTCACCGTAGCTCATACCCTCCCCAATGTCTATCACCCAGCCAGCCCATCCCTCCCACCCCCGACCACTCCAGCAAGCCTCACTCTGTTCCTGAGATTAAGAATTCCTCATATCAGTGAGGTCATATGATACATGTCTTTCTCTGATTGACGTATTTCACTAATCATCGGACCCTCCAGTTCCATCCACGTCGTTGTCCATGGCAACATCTCATTCCTTTTGAGGGCTGCGTAATATTCCATTGTGTATAGATATACCACCTCTTCTTTATCCACTCATCTGTCGATGGACATCTTGGCTCTTTCAACAGTTTGGCTATTGTGGACATTGCTGCTATAAACAATGGGGTGCACGTACCGCTTCGGGTCCCTACATTTGTATCTTTGGGGTAAATACCCAGGAGTGCAATTGCTGGATCGGATGGTAGCTCTAATTTCAACTATTTGAGGAACCTCCATCCTGTTTTCCAGAGGGGTTGCACCAGCTTGCATTCCCACCACGAGTGTAGGAGGGTTCCCCTTTCTCCACATCCCCGCCCACCTCTGTCGTTCCCTGACTTGTTCATTTGAGCCATTCTGACGGGTGTGAGGGGGTATCTCATTGAGGTTTTGATGTGGATTTCCCTGATGCCGAGCCGTGTTGAGCAATTTTTCCTGTGCCTGTTGGCCATTTGGATGTCTTCTTTGGAAAAATATCTGTTCATGTCTTCTGCCTATTTTTTGATTGGATTATTTGTTCTTTGGGTGTTGAGTTTGATACGTTTTTATACATATTGGATAGTAGCCCTTTATCTGATATGTCATTCGTAAATAATTTCTCCCATTCTGTCGGTTGTCTTTTGGTTTTGTGGACTGTTTCTTTTGCTGTGCCAAAGGTTTTTATCTTGATGAAATCCCAATAGTTCCTTTTGCCCTGGCTTCCCGTGCCTTTGGTGATGTTTCTAGGAAGAAGTTGCTGCGGCTGAGGTCGAAGAGCTTGCTACCTGTGTTCTCCTTTAGGATTTTGATGGAGCCCTGTCTCACATTGAGGTCTTTCAAACATTTGGAGTCTATTTTTGTGTGTGGTGTCAGGAAATGGTCCAGTGTCATTCTTCTGCATGGGGCTGTCCAATTTCCACAACTCCAGTTGTTGAAGAGACTCTCTTTTTGCCATTGGACATTCTTTCCTGCTCTGTCAAAGATAAGTTGACCATAGAGTTGAGGGTCCATTTCTGGGCTCTCGATTCTGTTCCATGGATCTATGTGTCTGTTTTTGTGCCAGTACCATACTGTCTTGATGATGACAGCTTTGTCATAGAGCTGGAAGTCCAGAATTGTGATGCCGCCAGCTTTGCTTTTCTTTCTCAATATTCCTCTGGCTATTCGTCGTCTCTTCTGGTTCCATTCAAATCGTAGGATTATTTGTTCCATTTCTTGGAAAAAAGTGGATTGTATTTTGACGGGGATTGCATTGAATGTGTAGATCGCTCTAGGTAGCATTGACCTCTTCACAATGTTGGTTCTCCCAGTCCATGAGCATGGAACGTTTTTCCGTTTCTTTGTGTCTTCTTCAATTTCTTTCCTGAGTATTTGGTAGATTTCTGAGTACAGATCCTTTGCCTCTTGGGTTCAATTTATTCCTAGGTCTCTTCTGGTTTTGGGTGCAGTTGTGAATGGGATCGACTCCTTGATTTGTCTCTCTTCTGTCTTGTTGTTGGTGTATAGGGATGCCACTGATTTCTGTGCATTGATTTTATAACCTGCTACTTGACGGAATTGCTGGGTGAGTTCTAGCAGTTTTGGGGTGGAGTCTTTTGGGTTTTCCACATAAAGTATCATATCATCTGCAAAGAGTGAGAGTTTGACTTCCTCTCTGCCGATTTGGATGCCTTTGATTTCTTTTTGTTGTCTGATTGCTGTGGCTAGGACTTCTAATACTATGTTGAATAGCAGTGGTGAGAGTGGCTATCCCTGCCGCGTTCCTGACCTTAGGGGAAAAGATCTCAGCTTTTCCCCATTGAGAATGATATTCGCTGTAGGTTGTTCGTAGATGGCTTTTATGATATTGAGGTATGTACCCGCTGTCCCTATACTCTGAAGAGTTTTGATCCAGAAAGTGTGTTTTACTTTGTCAAATGGTTTTTCTGCATCTATTGAGAGGATCATATGATTCTTATTCTTTCTTTTGTTAATGTGTTTTATCACGTTGATTGATTTGCGGATGTTGAACCAGCCTTGCAGCCCAGGGATAAATCCCACTTGGTCATGGTGAATACTCCGTTTCATGTACTGTTGGATCCTCTTGGCTAGTATTTTGGTGAGAATTTTTGCATCGATGTTCATCAAGGATATTGGTCTCTAATACTCCTTTTTGATGGGATCTTTGTCTGGTTTTGGGATCAAGGTAATGGTGGCCTCATAAAATGAGTTTGGAAGTTTTCCTTCCATTTCTATTGTTTGGAACAGTTTCAGGAGAATAGGTAATAATTCTTCTTTAAATGTCGGATAGAATTCCCCTGGGAATCCATCTGGCCCTGGGCTTTGGTTTCTTGGGAGGTTTTTGATGACTACTTCAATTGCCTTCGTGGTTATAGGACTGTTCAGGTTTTCTCTTTCTTCCTGGGTCAGTTTTGGTAGTTGACACATCTCTAGGAATGCACCCATTTCTTCCAGGTTATGGAATATGCTGCCATAGGGTTGCTCAGATTACGTTCTTATAATCGTTTGTATTTCTTTGGTGTTGGTTGTGATCTCTCCTCTTTCATTCATGATTTTGTTGATTTGGGTCATTTCTCTTTTCTTTTTGATCAGCCTGGACAGGGGTGTATCAATCTTGTGAATTCTTTCAAAGAACCAGCTCCTAGTTCCGTTGATCTGTTCTACTGTTCTTTTGGCTTCTATTTCATTGATTTCTGCTCTGAACTGCATGATTTCTCTTCTCCTGCTGGGTTTAGGCTTTATTGGCCGTTCTTTCTCCAGCTCCTTTAGGTGTAGGGTTAGGGTGTGTATTTGAGACCTTTCATGTTTCTTGAGAAAGGCTTGTATTGCTATATACTTTCCTCGCAGGACTGCCTTGGCTGTATCCCAAAGATTTTGGACAGTTGTGTTTTCATTTTCATTGGTTTCCATGAATTTTTAAATTCTTCTTTAATTTCCTGGTTGACCCATTCATTCTTTCGAAGGATGCTCTTTAGCCTCCATGTATTTGAGTTCTTTCCGACTTTCCTCTTGTGATTGAGTTCTAGTTTCAAAGCATTGTGGTCTGAAAATGTGCAGGGAATGATCCCAATCTTTGGGTACCGGTTGAGACCTGATTTCTGACGTAGGATGTGATCCATTCTGGAGAACGTTCCATGGGCCCTAGAGAAGAATGTGTATTCCGTTGCTTCAGGATGGAACGTTCTGAATATGTCTGTGAAGTCCATTTGGTCCAGTGTGTCATTTAAAGTCTTTATTTCCTTGTTGATCTTTTGCTTAGATGATCTGGCCATTTCAGTCAGGGGGGTGTTAAAGTCCCCCACTATGATTGTATGGTTGTCAGTGTCTTTCTTTGCTATTCTTCTAAATTGCCTTATACAATTGGATGCTCCCAAGTTCGGGGCATAGACATTTACAATTGTTAGATCTTCTTTTTGGATAGACCCTTTAAGTAGGATATAGTGTCCTTCTTCATCTCTTATTACAGTCTTTGTTTTTTATTGCTTTGTTTATCTCCATGTACTACATCATTTGTTTTGGTGTAGTGTCCCATGATTCATTGTTTGTTCCGAACACACAGTGCTCCATGCAGAATGTGCCCTCTTTAATACCCATCACCGGGCTAACCAATTCCCCGACCCACCTCCCCTCTAGAAACCTCGGATTTTTTTTCAGAATCCATCATCTCTCCTGATCTGTCTCCCCCTCTCACTAACTCCCCTTCATTCTTCCTCTCCTGCTATCTCCTTCTTTTCCTTTATTCTTAAAATATGTTGCGTTATTTGTTTCAAAAGTAGAGATCTGTGATTCAACAGTCTTACACAATTCACAGCGCTCACCGTAGCTCATACCCTCCCCAATGTCTATCACCCAGCCAGCCCATCCCTCCCACCCCCGACCACTCCAGCAAGCCTCACTCTGTTCCTGAGATTAAGAATTCCTCATATCAGTGAGTTCATATGATACATGTCTTTCTCTGATTGACTTATTTCACTAATCATCGGACCCTCCAGTTCCATCCACGTCGTTGTCCATGGCAACATCTCATTCCTTTTGATGGCTGCGTAATATTCCATTGTGTATATATATATATACCACCTCTTCTTTATCCATTCATCTGTCGATGAACATCTTGGCTCTTTCAACAGTTTGGTTATTGTGGACATTGCTGCTATAAACAATAGGGTGAAAGTATCGCTTCGTGTCCCTACATTTGTAACTTTGGGGTAAATACCCAGGAGTTCAATTGCTGGATCGGATGGTAGCTCTAATTTCAACTATTTGAGGAACCTCCATCCTGTTTTCCAGAGGGGTTGCACTAGCTTGCATTCCCACCACCAGTGTAGGAGGGTTCCCCTTTCTCCACATCCCCGCCAACCTCTGTCGTTCCCTGACTTGTTCATTTGAGCCATTCTGACGGGTGTGAGGGGGTATCTCATTGAGGTTTTGATGTGGATTTCCCTGATGCCGAGCCGTGTTGAGCACTTTTTCATGTGCCTGTTGGCCATTTGGATGTCTTCTTCTGAAAAATGTCTGTTCATGTCTTCTGCCTATTTTTTGATTGGATTATTTGTTCTTTGGGTGTTGAGTTTGATACGTTTTTATACATATTGAATAGTAGCCCTTTATCTGATACGTCATTCGTAAATAATTTCTCCCATTCTGTCGGTTGTCTTTTGGTTTTGTGGACTGTTTCTTTTGCTGTGCCAAAGGATTTTATCTTGATGAAATCCCAATAGTTCATTTTTGCCCTGGCTTCCCGTGCCTTTGGTGATGTTTGTAGGAAGAAGTTGCTGCGGCTGAGGTCGAAGAGCTTGCTACCTGTGTTCTCCTTTAGGATTTTGATGGAGTCCTGTCTCACACTGAGGTCTTTCAAACATTTGGAGTCTATTTTTGTGTGTGGTGCCAGGAAATGGTCCAGTGTCATTCTTCTGCATGGGGCTGTCCAATTTCCACAACTCCAGTTGTTGAAGAGACCCTCTTTTTGCCATTGGACATTCTTTCCTGCTCTGTCAAAGATAAGTTGACCATAGAGTTGAGGGTCCATTTCTGGGCTCTCGATTCTGTTCCATGGATCTATGTGTCTGTTTTTGTGCCAGTACCATACTGTCTTGATGATGACAGCTTTGTCATAGAGCTGGAAGTCCAGAATTGTGATGCCGCCAGCTTTGCTATTCTTTCTCAATATTCCTCTGGCTATTCGTGGTCTCTTCTGGTTCCATTCAAATCTTAGGATTATTTGTTCCATTTCTTGGAAAAAAGTGGATTGTATTTTGACGGGGATTGCATTGAATGTGTAGATCGCTCTAGGTAGCATTGACCTCTTCACAATGTTGGTTCTCCCAGTCCATGAGCATGGAACGTTTTTCCGTTTCTTTGTGTCTTCTTCAATTTCTTTCCTGAGTATTTGGTAGATTTCTGAGTACAGATCCTTTGCCTCTTGGGTTCAATTTATTCCTAGGTCTCTTCTGGTTTTGGGTGCAGTTGTGAATGGGATCGACTCCTTGATTTGTCTCTCTTCTGTCTTGTTGTTGGTGTATAGGGATGCCACTGATTTCTGTGCATTGATTTTATAGCCTGCTACTTGACCGAATTGCTGTGTGAGTTCTAGCAATTTTGGGGTGGAGTCTTTTGGGTTTTCCACATAAAGTATCATATCATCTGCAAAGAGTGAGAGTTTGACTTCCTCTCTGCCGATTTGGATGCCTTTGATTTCTTTTTGTTGTCTGATTGCTGTGGCTAGGACTTCTAATACTATGTTGAATAGCAGTGGTGAGAGTGGCTATCCCTGCCGCGTTCCTGACCTTAGGGGAAAAGATCTCAGCTTTTCCCCATTGAGAATGATATTCGCTGTAGGTTGTTCGTAGATGGCTTTTATGATATTGAGGTATGTACCCGCTGTCCCTATACTCTGAAGAGTTTTGATCCAGAAAGTGTGTTTTACTTTGTCAAATGGTTTTTCTGCATCTATTGAGAGGATCATATGATTCTTATTCTTTCTTTTGTTAATGTGTTTTATCACGTTGATTGATTTGCGGATGTTGAACCAGCCTTGCAGCCCCGGGATAAATCCCACTTGGTCATGGTGAATACTCCGTTTCATGTACTGTTGGATCCTCTTGGCTAGTATTTTGGTGAGAATTTTTGCATCGATGTTCATCAAGGATATTGGTCTCTAATACTCCTTTTTGATGGAATCTTTGTCTGGTTTTGGGATCAAGGTAATGGTGGCCTCATAAAATGAGTTTGGAAGTTTTCCTTCCATTTCTATTGTTTGGAACAGTTTCAGGAGAAGAGGTATTAATTCTTCTTTAAATGTCTGATAGAATTCCCCTGGGAATCCATCTGGCCCTGGGCTTTGGTTTCTTGGGAGGTTTTTGATGACTACTTCAATTGCCTTCGTGGTTATAGGACTGTTCAGGTTTTCTCTTTCTTCCTGGGTCAGTTTTGGTAGTTGACACATCGCTAGGTATGCACCCATTTCTTCCAGGTTATGGAATATGCTGCCATAGGGTTGCTCAGATTACGTTCTTATAATCGTTTGTATTTCTTTGGTGTTGGTTGTGATCTCTCCTCTTTCATTCATGATTTTGTTGATTTGGGTCATTTCTCTTTTCTTTTTGATCAGCCTGGACAGGGGTGTATCAATCTTGTGAATTCTTTCAAAGAACCAGCTCCTAGTTCCGTTGATCTGTTCTACTGTTCTTTTGGCTTCTATTTCATTGATTTCTGCTCTGATCTGCATGATTTCTCTTCTCCTGCTGGGTTTAGGCTTTATTGGCCGTTCTTTCTCCAGCTCCTTTAGGTGTAGGGTTAGGGTGTGTATTTGAGACCTTTCATGTTTCTTGAGAAAGGCTTGTATTGCTATATACTTTCCTCGCAGGACTGCCTTGGCTGTATCCCAAAGATTTTGGACAGTTGTGTTTTCATTTTCATTGGTTTCCATGAATTTTTAAGTTCTTCTTTAATTTCCTGGTTGACCCATTCATTCTTTCGTAGGATGCTATTTAGCCTCCATGTATTTGAGTTCTTTCCGACTTTCCTCTTGTGATTGAGTTCTAGTTTCAAAGCATTGTGGTCTGAAAATGTGCAGGGAATGATCCCAAACTTTGGGTACCGGTTGAGACCTGATTTGTGACCTAGGATGTGATCCATTCTGGAGAACGTTCCATGGGCCCTAGAGAAGAATGTATATTCCGTTGCTTCGGGATGGAACGTTCTGAATATGTCTGTGAAGTCCATTTGGTCCAGTGTGTCATTTAAAGTCTTTATTTCCTTGTTGATCTTTTGCTTAGATGATCTGGCCATTTCAGTCAGGGGGGTGTTAAAGTCCCCCACTATGATTGTATGGTGTCAATGTCTTTCTTTGCTTTTCTTCTAAATTGCCTTATATAATTGGATGTTCCCAAGTTCGGGGCATAGACATTTACAATTGTTAGATCTTCTTCTTGGATAGACCCTTTAAGTAGGATATAGTGTCCTTCTTCATCTCTTATTACAGTCTTTGTTTTTTATTGCTTTGTTAATCACCATGTACTACATCATTTGTTTTGGTGTAGTGTCCCATGATTCATTGTTTGGTCCGAACACACAGTGCTCCATGCAGAATGTGCCCTCTTTAATACCCATCACCAGGCTAACCAATCCCCCGACCCACCTCCCCTCTAGAAACCTCGGATTTTTTTTCAGAATCCATCATCTCTCCTGTTCTGTCTCCCCCTCTCACTAACTCCCCTTCATTCTTCCTCTCCTGCTATCTCCTTCTTTTCCTTTATTCTTAAAATATGTTGCGTTATTTGTTGCAGAAGTAGAGATCTGTGATTCAACAGTCTTACACAATTCACAGCGCTCACCGTAGCTCATACCCTCCCCAATGTCTATCACCCAGCCAGCCCATCCCTCCCACCCCCGACCACTCCAGCAAGCCTCACTCTGTTCCTGAGATTAAGAATTCCTCATATCAGTGAGGTCATATGATACATGTCTTTCTCTGATTGACGTATTTCACTAATCATCGGACCCTCCAGGTCCATCCACGTCGTTGTCCATGGCAACATCTCATTCCTTTTGATGGCTGCGTAATATTCCATTGTGTATAGATATACCACCTCTTCTTTATCCACTCATCTGTCGATGGACATCTTGGCTCTTTCAACAGTTTGGCTATTGTGGACATTGCTGCTATAAACAATGGGGTGCTCGTACCGCTTCGGGTCCCTACATTTGTATCTTTGGGGTAAATACCCAGGAGTGCAATTGCTGGATCGGATGGTAGCACTAATTTCAACTATTTGAGGAACCTCCATCCTGTTTTCCAGAGGGGTTGCAGCAGCTTGCATTCCCACCACCAGTGTAGGAGGGTTCCCCTTTCTCCACAACCCCGCCAACCTCTGTCGTTCCCTGACTTGTTCATTTGAGCCATTCTGACGGATGTGAGGGGGTATCTCATTGAGGTTTTGATGTGGATTTCCCTGATGTCGAGCCGTGTTGAGCACTTTTTCATGTGCCTGTTGGCCATTTGGATGTCTTCTTTGGAAAAATGTCTGTTCATGTCTTCTGCCTATTTTTTGATTGGATTATTTTTTCTTTGGGTGTTGAGTTTGATACGTTTTTATACATATTGGATAGTAGCCCTTTATCTGATATGTCATTCGTAAATAATTTCTCCCATTCTGTCGGTTGTCTTTTGGTTTTGTGGACTGTTTCTTTTGCTGTGCCAAAGGTTTTTATCTTGATGAAATCCCAATAGTTCATTTTTGCCCAGGCTTCCCGTGCCTTTGGTGATGTTTCTAGGAAGAAGTTGCTGCGGCTGAGGTCGAAGAGCTTGCTACCTGTGTTCTCCTTTAGGATTTTGATGGAGTCCTGTCTCACATTGAGGTCTTTCAAACATTTGGAGTCTATTTTTGTGTGTGGTGTCAGGAAATGGTCCAGTGTCATTCTTCTGCATGGGGCTGTCCAATTTCCACAGCTCCAGTTGTTGAAGAGACTCTCTTTTTGCCATTGGACATTCTTTCCTGCTCTGTCAAAGATAAGTTGACCATAGAGTTGAGGGTCCATTTCTGGGCTCTCGATTCTGTTCCATGGATCTATGTGTCTGTTTTTGTGCCAGTACCATACTGTCTTGATGATGACAGCTTTGTCATAGAGCTGGAAGTCCAGAATTGTGATGCCGCCAGCTTTGCTTTTCTTTCTCAATATTCCTCTGGCTATTCGTGGTCTCTTCTGGTTCCATTCAAATCTTAGGATTATTTGTTCCATTTCTTGGAAAAAAGTGGATGGTATTTTGATGGGGATTGCATTGAATGTGTAGATTGCTCTAGGTAGCATTGACCTCTTCACAATGTTGGTTCTCCCAGTCCATGATCATGGAACGTTTTTCCGTTTCTTTGTGTCTTCTTCAATTACTTTCCTGAGTATTTGGTAGTTTTCTGAGTACAGATCCTTTGCCTCTTGGGTTCAATTTATTCCTAGGTCTCTTCTGGTTTTGGGTGCAGTTGTGAATGGGATCGACTCCTTGATTTGTCTCTCTTCTGTCTTGTTGTTGGTGTATACGAATGCCACTGATTTCTGTGCATTGATTTTATAGCCTGCTACTTGACGGAATTGCTGTGTGAGTTCTAGCAGGTTTGGGGTGGAGTATTTTGGGTTTTCCACATAAAGTATCATATCATCTGCAAAGAGTGAGAGTTTGACTTCCTCTCTGCCGATTTGGATGCCTTTGATTTCTTTTTGTTGTCTGATTGCTGTGGCTAGGACTTCTAATACTACGTTGAATAGCAGTGGTGAGAGTGGCTATCCCTGCCGCGTTCCTGACCTTAGGGGAAAAGATCTCAGCTTTTCCCCATTGAGAATGATATTCGCTGTAGGTTGTTCGTAGATGGCTTTTATGATATTGAGGTATGTACCCGCTGTCCCTATACTCTGAAGAGTTTTGACCCAGAAAGTGTGCTTTACTTTGTCAAATGGTTTTTCTGCATCTATTGAGAGGATCATATGATTCTTGTTCTTTCTTTTGTTAATGTGTTTTATCACGTTGATTGATTTGCGGATGTTGAACCAGCCTTGCAGCCCCGGGATAAATCCCACTTGGTCATGGTGAATACTCCTTTTCATGTACTGTTGGATCCTCTTGGCTAGTATTTTGGTGAGAATTTTTGCATCGATGTTCATCAAGGATATTGGTCTCTAATACTCCGTTTTGATGGGATCTTTGTCTGGTTTTGGGATCAAGGTAATGGTGGCCTCATAAAATGAGTTTGGAAGTTTTCCTTCCATTTCTATTGTTTGGAACAGTTTCAGGAGAATAGGTATTAATTCTTCTTTAAATGTCGGATAGAATTCCCCTGGGAATCCATCTGGCCCTGGGCTTTGGTTTCTTGGGAGGTTTTTGATGACTACTTCAATTGCCTTCGTGGTTATAGGACTGTTCAGGTTTTCTCTTTCTTCCTGGGTCAGTTTTGGTAGTTGACACATCTCTAGGAATGCACCCATTTCTTCCAGGTTATGGAATATGCTGCCATAGGGTTGCTCAGATTACGTTCTTATAATCGTTTGTATTTCTTTGGTGTTGGTTGTGATCTCTCCTCTTTCATTCATGATTTTGTTGATTTGGGTCATTTCTCTTTTCTTTTTGATCAGCCTGGACAGGGGTGTATCAATCTTGTGAATTCTTTCAAAGAACCAACTCCTAGTTCCGTTGATCTGTTCTACTGTTCTTTTGGGTTCTATTTCATTGATTTCTGCTCTGATCTCCATGATTTCTCTTCTCCTGCTGGGTTTAGGCTTTATTGGCCGTTCTTTCTCCAGCTCCTTTAGGTGTAGGGTTAGGGTGTGTATTTGAGACCTTTCATGTTTCTTGAGAAAGGCTTGTATTGCTATATACTTTCCTCGCAGGACTGCCTTGGCTGTATCCCAAAGATTTTGGACAGTTGTGTTTTCATTTTCATTGGTTTCCATGAATTTTTAAATTCATCTTTAATTTCCTGGTTGACCCATTCATTCTTTCGTAGGATGCTCTTTAGCCTCCATGTATTTGAGTTCTTTCCGACTTTCCTCTTGTGATTGAGTTCTAGGTTCAAAGCATTGTGGTCTGAAAATGTGCAGGGAATGATCCCAATCTTTGGGTACCGGTTGAGACCTGATTTGTGACCTAGGATGTGATCCATTCTGGAGAACGTTCCATGGGCCCTAGAGAAGAATGTGTATTCCGATGCTTCGGGATGGAACGTTCTGAATATGTCTGTGAAGTCCATTTGGTCCAGTGTGTCATTTAAAGTCTTTATTTCCTTGTTGATCTTTTGCTTAGATGATCTGGCCATCTCAGTCAGGGGGGAGTTAAAGTCCCCCACTATGATTGTATGGTTGTCAATGTCTTTCTTTGCTTTTCTTCTAAATTGCCTTATACAATTGGATGCTCCCATGTTCGGGGCATAGACATTTACAAATGTTAGATCTTCTTTTTGGATAGACCCTTTAAGTAGGATATAGTGTCCTTCTTCATCTCTTATTACAGTCTTTGTTTTTTATTGCTTTGTTAATCACCATGTACTACATCATTTGTTTTGGTGTAGTGTCCCATGATTCATTGTTTGTTCCGGCCACACAGTGCTCCATGCAGAATGTGCCCTCTTTAATACCCATCACCAGGCTAACCAATCCCCCGACCCACCTCCCCTCTAGAAACCTCGGATTTTTTTTCAGAATCCATCATCTCTCCTGGTCTGTCTCCCCCTCTCACTAACTCCCCTTCATTCTTCCTCTCCTGCTATCTCCTTCTTTTCCTTTATTCTTAAAATATGTTGCGTTATTTGTTGCAGAAGTAGAGATCTGTGATTCAACAGTCTTACACAATTCACAGCGCTCACCGTAGCTCATACCCTCCCCAATGTCTATCACCCAGCCAGCCCATCCCTCCCATCCCCGACCACTCCAGCAAGCCTCACTCTGTTCCTGAGATTAAGAATCCCTCATATCAGTGAGGTCATATGATACATGTCTTTCTCTGATTGACGTATTTCACTAATCATCGGACCCTCCAGTTCCATCCACGTCGTTGTCCATGGCAACATCTCATTCCTTTTGATGGCTGCTTAATATTCCATTGTGTATATATATATATATATATATATATATATATACCACCTCTTCTTTATCCATTCATCTGTCGATGGACATCTTGGCTCTTTCAACAGTTTGGCTATTGTGGACATTGCTGCTATAAACAATGGGGTGCACGTACCGCTTCGGGTCCCTACATTTGTATCTTTGGGGTAAATACCCAGGAGTGCAATGGCTGGATCGGATGGTAGCTCTAATTTCAACTATTTGAGGAACCTCCATCCTGTTTTCCAGAGGGGTTGCACCAGCTTGCATTCCCACCACCAGTGTAGGAGGGTTCCCCTTTCTCCACATCCCCGCCCACCTCTGTCGTTCCCTGACTTGTTCATTTGAGCCATTCTGACGGGTGTGAGGGGGTATCTCATTGAGGTTTTGATGTGGATTTCCCTGATGCCGAGCCGTGTTGAGCAATTTTTCCTGTGCCTGTTGGCCATTTGGATGTCTTCTTTGGAAAAATGTCTGTTCATGTCTTCTGCCTATTTTTTGATTGGATTATTTGTTCTTTGGGTGTTGAGTTTGATACGTTTTTATACATATTGGATAGTAGCCCTTTATCTGATATGTCATTCGTAAATAATTTCTCCCATTCTGTCGGTTGTCTTTTGGTTTTGTGGACTGTTTCTTTTGCTGTGCCAAAGGTTTTTATCTTGATGAAATCCCAATTGTTCCTTTTTGCCCTGGCTTCCCGTGCCTTTGGTGATGTTTCTAGGAAGAAGTTGCTGCGGCTGAGGTCGAAGAGCTTGCTACCTGTGTTCTCCTTTAGGATTTTGATGGAGCCCTGTCTCACATTGAGGTCTTTCAAACATTTGGAGTCTATTTTTGTGTGTGGTGTCAGGAAATGGTCCAGTGTCATTCTTCTGCATGGGGCTGTCCAATTTCCACAACTCCAGTTGTTGAAGAGACTCTCTTTTTGCCATTGGACATTCTTTCCTGCTCTGTCAAAGATAAGTTGACCATAGAGTTGAGGGTCCATTTCTGGGCTCTCGATTCTGTTCCATGGATCGATGTGTCTGTTTTTGTGCCAGTACCATACTGTCTTGATGATGACAGCTTTGTCATAGAGCTGGAAGTCCAGAATTGTGATGCCGCCAGCTTTGCTTTTCTTTCTCAATATTCCTCTGGCTATTCGTGGTCTCTTCTGGTTCCATTCAAATCTTAGGATTATTTGTTCCATTTCTTGGAAAAAAGTGGATTGAATTTTGACGGGGATTGCATTGAATGTGTAGATCGCTCTAGGTAGCATTGACCTCTTCACAATGTTGGTTCTCCCAGTCCATGAGCATGGAACGTTTTTCCGTTTCTTTGTGTCTTCTTCAATTTCTTTCCTGAGTATTTGGTAGATTTCTGAGTACAGATTCTTTGCCTCTTGGGTTCAATTTATTCCTAGGTCTCTTCTGGTTTTGGGTGCAGTTGTGAATGGGATCGACTCCTTGATTTGTCTCTCTTCTGTCTTGTTGTTGGTGTATAGGGATGCCACTGATTTCTGTGCATTGATTTTATAGCCTGCTACTTGACGGAATTGCTGTGTGAGTTCTAGCAGTTTTGGGGTGGAGTCTTTTGGGTTTTCCACATAAAGTATCATATCATCTGCAAAGAGTGAGAGTTTGACTTCCTCTCTGCCGATTTGGATGCCTTTGATTTCTTTTTGTTGTCTGATTGCTGTGGCTAGGACTTCTAATACTATGTTGAATAGCAGTGGTGAGAGTGGCTATCCCTGCCGCGTTCCTGACCTTAGGGGAAAAGATCTCAGCTTTTCCCCATTGAGAATGATATTCGCTGTAGGTTGTTCGTAGATGGCTTTTATGATATTGAGGTATGTACCCGCTGTCCCTATACTCTGAAGAGTTTTGATCCAGAAAGTGTGTTTTACTTTGTCAAATGGTTTTTCTGCATCTATTGAGAGGATCATATGATTCTTATTCTTTCTTTTGTTAATGTGTTTTATCACGTTGCTTGATTTGCGGATGTTGAACCAGCCTTGCAGCCCCGGGATAAATCCCACTTGGTCATGGTGAATACTCCGTTTCATGTACTGTTGGATCCTCTTGGCTAGTATTTTGGTGAGAATTTTTGCATCGATGTTCATCAAGGATATTGGTCTCTAATACTCCTTTTTGATGGGATCTTTGTCTGGTTTTGGGATCAAGGTAATGGTGGCCTCATAAAATGAGTTTGGAAGTTTTCCTTCCATTTCTATTGTTTGGAACAGTTTCAGGAGAATAGGTATTAATTCTTCTTTAAATGTCGGATAGAATTCCCCTGGGAATCCATCTGGCCCTGGGCTTTGGTTTCTTGGGAGGTTTTTGATGACTACTTCAATTGCCTTCGTGGTTATAGGACTGTTCAGGTTTTCTCTTTCTTCCTGGGTCAGTTTTGGTAGTTGACACATCTCTAGGAATGCACCCATTTCTTCCAGGTTATGGAATATGCTGCCCTAGGGTTGCTCAGATTACGTTCTTATAATCGTTTGTATTTCTTTGGTGTTGGTTGTGATCTCTCCTCTTTCTTTCATGATTTTGTTGATTTGGGTCATTTCTCTTTTCTTTTTGATCAGCCTGGACAGGGGTGTATCAATCTTTTTAATTCTTTCAAAGAACCAGCTCCTAGTTCCGTTGATCTGTTCTACTGTTCTTTTGGCTTCTATTTCATTGATTTCTGCTCTGATCTGCATGATTTCTCTTCTCCTGCTGGGTTTAGCCTTTATTGGCCGTTCTTTCTCCAGCTCCTTTAGGTGTAGGGTTAGGGTGTGTATTTGAGACCTTTCATGTTTCTTGAGAAAGGCTTGTATTGCTATATACTTTCCTCGCAGGACTGCCTTGGCTGTATCCCAAAGATTTTGGACAGTTGTGTTTTCATTTTCATTGGTTTCCATGAATTTTTAAATTCATCTTTAATTTCCTGGTTGACCCATTCATTCTTTCGTAGGATGCTCTTTAGCCTCCATGTATTTGAGTTCTTTCCGACTTTCCTCTTGTGATTGAGTTCTAGTTTCAAAGCATTGTGGTCTGAAAATGTGCAGGGAATGATCCCAATCTTTGGGTACCGGTTGAGACCTGATTTGTGACCTAGGATGTGATCCATTCTGGAGAACGTTCCATGGGCCCTAGAGAAGAATGTGTATTCCGTTGCTTCGGGATGGAACGTTCTGAATATGTCTGTGAAGTCCATTTGGTCCAGTGTGTCATTTAAAGTCTTTATTTCCTTGTTGATCTTTTGCTTAGATGATCTGGCCATTTCAGTCAGGGGGGTGTTAAAGTCCCCCACTATGATTGTATGGTTGTCAATGTCTTTCTTTGCTTTTCTTCTAAATTGCCTTATATAATTGGATGCTCCCATGTTCGGGGCATAGACATTTACAATTGTTAGATCTTCTTCTTGGATAGACCCTTTAAGTAGGATATAGTGTCCTTCTTCATCTCTTATTACAGTCTTTGTTTTTTATTGCTTTGTTAATCACCATGTACTACATCATTTGTTTTGGTGTAGTGTCCCATGATTCATTGTTTGTTCCGAACACACAGTGCTCCATGCAGAATGTGCCCTCTTTAATACCCATCACCAGGCTAACCAATCCCCCGACCCACCTCCCCTCTAGAAACCTCGGATTTTTTTTCAGAATCCATCATCTCTCCTGGTCTGTCTCCCCCTCTCACTAACACCCCTTCATTCTTCCTCTCCTGCTATCTCCTTCTTTTCCTTTATTCTTAAAATATGTTGCGTTATTTGTTTCAGAAGTAGAGATCTGTGATTCAACAGTCTTACACAATTCACAGCGCTCACCGTAGCTCATACCCTCCCCAATGTCTATCACCCAGCCAGCCCATCCCTCCCACCCCCGACCACTCCAGCAAGCCTCACTCTGTTCCTGAGATTAAGAATTCCTCATATCAGTGAGGTCATATGATACATGTCTTTCTCTGATTGACTTATTTCACTAATCATCGGACCCTCCAGTTCCATCCACGTCGTTGTCCATGGCAACATCTCATTCCTTTTGATGGCTGCGTAATATTCCATTGTGTATATATATACCACCTCTTCTTTATCCACTCATCTGTCGATGGACATCTTGGCTCTTTCAACAGTTTGGCTATTGTGGACATTGCTGCTATAAACAATGGGGTGCACGTACCGCTTCGGGTCCCTACATTTGTATCTTTGGGGTAAATACCCAGGAGTGCAATTGCTGGATCGGATGGTAGCTCTAATTTCAACTATTTGAGGAACCTCCATCCTGTTTTCCAGAGGGGTTGCACCAGCTTGCATTCCCACCACCAGTGTAGGAGGGTTCCCCTTTCTCCACATCCCCGCCAACCTCTGTCGTTCCCTGACTTGTTCATTTGACCCATTCTGACGGGTGTGAGGGGGTATCTCATTGAGGTTTTGATGTGGATTTCCCTGATGCCGAGCCGTGTTGAGCACTTTTTCATGTGCCTGTTGGCCATTTGGATGTCTTCTTCTGAAAAATGTCTGTTCATGTCTTCTGCCTATTTTTTGATTGGATTATTTGTTCTTTGGGTGTTGAGTTTGATACGTTTTTATACATATTGGATAGTAGCCCTTTATCTGATACGTCATTCGTAAATAATTTCTCCCATTCTGTCGGTTGTCTTTTGGTTTTGTGGACTGTTTCTTTTGCTGTGCCAAAGGATTTTATCTTGATGAAATCCCAATAGTTCATTTTTGCCCTGGCTTCCCGTGCCTTTGGTGATGTTTGTAGGAAGAAGTTGCTGCGGCTGAGGTCGAAGAGCTTGCTACCTGTGTTCTCCTTTAGGATTTTGATGGAGTCCTGTCTCACACTGAGGTCTTTCAAACATTTGGAGTCTATTTTTGTGTGTGGTGCCAGGAAATGGTCCAGTGTCATTCTTCTGCATGGGGCTGTCCAATTTCCACAACTCCAGTTGTTGAAGAGACCCTCTTTTTGCCATTGGACATTCTTTCCTGCTCTGTCAAAGATAAGTTGACCATAGAGTTGAGGGTCCATTTCTGGGCTCTCGATTCTGTTCCATGGATCTATGTGTCTGTTTTTGTGCCAGTACCATACTGTCTTGATGATGACAGCTTTGTCATAGAGCTGGAAGTCCAGAATTGTGATGCCGACAGCTTTGCTTTTCTTTCTCAATATTCCTCTGGCTATTCGTGGTCTCTTCTGGTTCCATTCAAATCTTAGGATTATTTGTTCCATTTCTTGGAAAAAAGTGGATTGTATTTTGACGGGGATTGCATTGAATGTGTAGATCGCTCTAGGTAGCATTGACCTCTTCACAATGTTGGTTCTCCCAGTCCATGAGCATGGAACGTTTTTCCGTTTCTTTGTGTCTTCTTCAATTTCTTTCCTGAGTATTTGGTAGATTTCTGAGTACAGATCCTTTGCCTCTTGGGTTCAATTTATTCCTAGGTCTCTTCTGGTTTTGGGTGCAGTTGTGAATGGGATCGACTCCTTGATTTGTCTCTCTTCTGTCTTGTTGTTGGTGTATAGGGATGCCACTGATTTCTGTGCATTGATTTTATAGCCTGCTACTTGACGGAATTGCTGTGTGAGTTCTAGCAGTTTTGGGGTGGAGTTTTTTGGGTTTTCCACATAAAGTATCATATCATCTGCAAAGAGTGAGAGTTTGACTTCCTCTCTGCCGATTTGGATGCCTTGGATTTCTTTTTGTTGTCTGATTGCTGTGGCTAGGACTTCTAATACTATGTTGAATAGCAGTGGTGAGAGTGGCTATCCCTGCCGCGTTCCTGACCTTAGGGGAAAAGATCTCAGCTTTTCCCCATTGAGAATGATATTCGCTGTAGGTTGTTCGTAGATGGCTTTTATGATATTGAGGTATGTACCCGCTGTCCCTGTACTCTGAAGAGTTTTGATCCAGAAAGTGTGTTTTACTTTGTCAAATGGTTTTTCTGCATCTATTGAGAGGATCATATGATTCTTGTTCTTTCTTTTGTTAATGTGTTTTATCACGTTAATTGATTTGCGGATGTTGAACCAGCCTTGCAGCCCAGGGATAAATCCCACTTGGTCATGGTGAATACTCCGTTTCATGTACTGTTGGATCCTCTTGGCTAGTATTTTGGTGAGAATTTTTGCATCGATGTTCATCAAGGATATTGGTCTCTAATACTCCTTTTTGATGGGATCTTTGTCTGGTTTTGGGATCAAGGTAATGGTGGCCTCATAAAATGAGTTTGGAAGTTTTCCTTCCATTTCTATTGTTTGGAACAGTTTCAGGAGAATAGGTATTAATTCTTCTTGAAATGTCGGATAGAATTCCCCTGGGAATCCATCTGGCCCTGGGCTTTGGTTTCTTGGGAGGTTTTTGATGACTACTTCAATTGCCTTCGTGGTTATAGGACTGTTCAGGTTTTCTCTTTCTTCCTGGGTCAGTTTTGGTAGTTGACACATCTCTAGGAATGCACCCATTTCTTCCAGGTTATGGAATATGCTGCCATAGGGTTGCTCAGATTACGTTCTTATAATCGTTTGTATTTCTTTGGTGTTGGTTGTGATCTCTCCTCTTTCATTCATGATTTTGTTGATTTGGGTCATTTCTCTTTTCTTTTTGATCAGCCTGGACAGGGGTGTATCAATCTTGTGAATTCTTTCAAAGAACCAGCTCCTAGTTCCGTTGATCTGTTCTACTGTTCTTTTGGCTTCTATTTCATTGATTTCTGCTCTGATCTGCATGATTTCTCTTCTCCTGCTGGGTTTAGCCTTTATTGGCCGTTCTTTCTCCAGCTCCTTTAGGTGTAGGTTTAGGGTGTGTATTTGAGACCTTTCATGTTTCTTGAGAAAGGCTTGTATTGCTATATACTTTCCTCGCAGGACTGCCTTGGCTGTATCCCAAAGATTTTGGACAGTTGTGTTTTCATTTTCATTGGTTTCCATGAATTTTTAAATTCTTCTTTAATTTCCTGGTTGACCCATTCATTCTTTCGTAGGATGCTCTTTACCCTCCATGTATTTGAGTTCTTTCCGACTTTCCTCTTGTGATTGAGTTCTAGTTTCAAAGCATTGTGGTCTGAAAATGTGCAGGGAATGATCCCAATCTTTGGGTACCGGTTGAGACCTGATTTGTGACGTAGGATGTGATCCATTCTGGAGAACGTTCCATGGGCCCTAGAGAAGAATGTGTATTCCGTTGCTTCAGGATGGAACGTTCTGAATATGTCTGTGAAGTCCATTTGGTCCAGTGTGTCATTTAAAGTCTTTATTTCCTTGTTGATCTTTTGCTTAGATGATCTGGCCATTTCAGTTAGGGGGGTGTTAAAGTCCCCCACTATGATTGTATGGTTGTCAATGTCTTTCTTTGCTATTCTTTAAATTGCCTTATACAATTGGATGCTCCCAAGTTCGGGGCATAGACATTTACAATTGTTAGATCTTCTTGTTGGATAGACCCTTTAAGTAGGATATAGTGTCCTTCTTCATCTCTTATTACAGTCTTTGTTTTTTATTGCTTTGTTTATCACCATGTACTACATCATTTGTTTTGGTGTAGTGTCCCATGATTCATTGTTTGTTCCGAACACACAGTGCTCCATGCAGAATGTGCCCTCTTTAATACCCATCACCGGGCTAACCAATTCCACGACCCACCTCCCCTCTAGAAACCTCGGATTTTTTTTCAGAATCCATCATCTCTCCTGGTCTGTCTCCCCCTCTCACTAACTCCCCTTCATTCTTCCTCTCCTGCTATCTCCTTCTTTTCCTTTATTCTTAAAATATGTTGCGTTATTTGTTTCAGAAGTAGAGATCTGTGATTCAACAGTCTTACACAATTCACAGCGCTCACCGTAGCTCATACCCTCCCCAATGTCTATCACCCAGCCAGCCCATCCCTCCCACCCCCGACCACTCCAGCAAGCCTCACTCTGTTCCTGAGATTAAGAATTCCTCATATCAGTGAGTTCATATGATACATGTCTTTCTCTGATTGACTTATTTCACTAATCATCGGACCCTCCAGTTCCATCCACGTCGTTGTCCATGGCAACATCTCATTCCTTTTGATGGCTGCGTAATATTCCATTGTGTATATATATATACCACCTCTTCTTTATCCATTCATCTGTCGATGAACATCTTGGCTCTTTCAACAGTTTGGTTATTGTGGACATTGCTGCTATAAACAATGGGGTGCACGTACCGCTTCGGGTCCCTACATTTGTATCTTTGGGGTAAATACCCAGGAGTTCAATTGCTGGATCGGATGGTAGCTCTAATTTCAACTATTTGAGGAACCTCCATCCTGTTTTCCAGAGGGGTTGCACTAGCTTGCATTCCCACCACCAGTGTAGGAGGGTTCCCCTTTCTCCACATCCCCGCCAACCTCTGTCGTTCCCTGACTTGTTCATTTGAGCCATTCTGACGGGTGTGAGGGGGCATCTCATTGAGGTTTTGATGTGGATTTCCCTGATGCCGAGCCGTGTTGAGCACTTTTTCATGTGCCTGTTGGCCATTTGGATGTCTTCTTCTGAAAAATGTCTGTTCATGTCTTCTGCCTATTTTTTGATTGGATTATTTGTTCTTTGGGTGTTGAGTTTGATACGTTTTTATACATATTGGAGAGTAGCCCTTTATCTGATACGTCATTCGTAAATAATTTCTCCCATTCTGTCGGTTGTCTTTTGGTTTTGTGGACTGTTTCTTTTGCTGTGCCAAAGGTTTTTATCTTGATGAAATCCCAATAGTTCCTTTTTGCCCTGCTTCCCGTGCCTTTGGTGATGTTTGTAGGAAGAAGTTGCTGCGGCTGAGGTCGAAGAGCTTGCTACCTGTGTTCTCCTTTCGGATTTTGATGGAGTCCTGTCTCACATTGATGTCTTTCAAACATTTGGAGTCTATTTTTGTGTGTGGTGTCAGGAAATGGTCCAGTGTCATTCTTCTGCATGGGGCTGTCCAATTTCCACAACTCCAGTTGTTGAAGAGACTCTCTTTTTGCCATTGGACCTTCTTTCCTGCTCTGTCAAAGATAAGTTGACCATAGAGTTGAGGGTCCACTTCTGGGCTCTCGATTCTGTTCCATGGATCTATGTGTCTGTTTTTGTGCCAGTACCATACTGTCTTGATGATGACAGCTTTGTCATAGAGCTGGAAGTCCAGAATTGTGATGCCGCCAGCTTTGCTTTTCTTTCTCAATATTCCTCTGGCTATTCGTGGTCTCTTCTGGTTCCATTCAAATCTTAGGATTATTTGTTCCATTTCTTGGAAAAATGTGGATGGTATTTTGATAGGGATTTCATTGCATGTGTAGATTGCTCTAGGTAGCTTTGACCTCTTCACAATGTTGTTTCTCCCAGTCCATGAGCATGGAACGTTTTTCCGTTTCTTTGTGTCTTCTTCAATTTCTTTCCTGAGTATTTGGTAGTTTTCTGAGTACAGATCCTTTGCCTCTTGGGTTCAATTTATTCCTAGGTCTCTTCTGGTTTTGGGTGCAGTTGTGAATGGGATCGACTCCTTGATTTGTCTCTCTTCTGTCTTGTTGTTGGTGTATAGGAATGCCACTGATTTCTGTGCATTGATTTTATAGCCTGCTACTTGACGGAATTGCTGTGTGAGTTCTAGCAGTTTTGGGGTGGAGTCTTTTGGGTTTTCCACATAAAGTATCATATCATCTGCAAAGAGTGAGAGTTTGACTTCCTCTCTGCCGATTTGGATGCCTTTGATTTCTTTTTGTTGTCTGATTGCTGTGGCTAGGACTTTTAATACTATGTTGAATAGCAGTGGTGAGAGTGGCTATCCCTGCCGCGTTCCTGACCTTAGGGGAAAAGATCTCAGCTTTTCCCCATTGAGAATGATATTCGCTGTAGGTTGTTCGTAGATGGCTTTTATGATATTGAGGTATGTACCCGCTGTCCCT